>NC_083227.1:59580661-59890828 GCF_032191835.1 Heteronotia binoei
AGGAGATTAGGAAATGTGTTGAGATTCAATAGTGTATCTAGAATGATCAACAGTAGTGCTGTATTTATAAATCACCTAAAATTACTAGGTGCTGTACTATACTTTTTTAAAAAATCCCTGCCTGCAGGCTCAAAACCTAAAATGATTCATGCAACAGGAAAAGTAAGGAAGTGAATGGAGAAAGGAAAGTCAGAAAGAAACTATAGAAGAATAGATTCCATAGAAGAATGGATGCAGCAAACAAGAAGGAATAAAGAGATGGGTAAATGGGTAAAGACTAATATAATTGTCTACTAAACTGAATTAAATAAACTGAATTATCAACATTTTGGCAGAAGGGCATCACAAGAAGCAGATAAAAGGTGAGAGTAGAAACATTAACAACGATTTCATATTTAACATTTTGGAATCTCAAAAGAATTGCAGAGATTAGTGTGCAAAAAAAAAAAATCTTCATAGAAGAATATTCTAATATTACCAAAAAACCCCAAAGATTTACAGTGCAATCCTACACTGATAAGCCAATTGAAGTAAATGGCTTAGAAGGCTATAACTCTGGGGTGTCAAATATGTGGCCCCAGGGCTGGATCAGGCCCCCGGAGGGCTCCTATCAGGCCCGCGAGCAACTCACTGTCATCTGCTTCCTTCTCTCTCTCTTGCTTCTTTCTGCAGCACAGCTTGCTTTGCCAGGCTTGCTCAATTAATTCAGAGCAAAGCCTCTACCTTTCTCCTTTAGCTGACCAGCACATGAAGTGACTTATGTACAAAAGCTCACAATCCCCAGTCATTTCATGTTCTCTTCTGGGTCTTAGGCTCAAAGTACTTACCATGAGATTTCCTTACCAAATGTCAATAAATCAAAAGTAGGTTTGTAACTTACACACCTGAACAACATACTCAAGATGGCTACAGCATAGGCATTGTTTCCAGATTTTGATGCAATAATTCAGAGTAAGAGGTGTCAGTTATCAGAAACTGTTAAATAAACAAAATATTGCAAGAATTTTAATCTTTTAAGCATATTTTATTTTTTTTAAATTTAATTAAATTTTGTTTGTCTCTGTCTTTTATGAAGTTTACATATCCACTACCTGGCATTACATTTTATGACACACATGGCACAGCCCAGCAAGGTCTCATTTATGTCAGATCTGGCCCTCATAACGAGCTCAATACCCCTGGTATAACTAGGGTTGCCAAGTCCAATTCAAGAAATATCTGGGGACTTTGGGGGTGGAGCCAGGAGACTTTGGGAGTGGAGCCAGGAGACAATGGGGAACTCTGTCAAAAGCTTTACTGTTTGGTGTAGTGAAGCCAGTTTAGTTAAGTGTGCAGACTCTAATCTGGGAGAACCAGGTTTGATTTCCCACTCCTCCACATGTACCTGCTGGTATGACCTTGGGCTAGTCATAACTCTTATCTGAGCTGTTTTCTCAAGGGCAGTTTCTGTCAGAGTTCTCTCAGCCCTATCTACCTCACAGGATGTCTGTTGTGGGGAGGGGAAAGGAAAAGAGACCGTAAGCCGCTCTGAGACTCCAAATGAAGGGCAAGGTATAAATCCAACTTCTTCTTCTTCTTCTGAAATCCAGGTAAACAACATCAACAGTATTTCCTTGATTCAGTAAGCTTGTCACTCAATCAAAGGAGGGAAGAGGACATTGGGCAGGAAGAAGGAGAGATCACTGACAGAATGACAAGTGAGACATAAAGATCTTCACTCTTCACCCTCTGTCAGAAGATCATAAATGAAGGGGACAATCAGGTCTCCCTGGGCAGAGAGTTTCAGTTTGGGTGCCATAACCAAAAGGCCCACTCCTGGGTTACCACCTTCATAATCTCTGAAGGCAGGGGTGCCTGAAACAGGGACTCAGAATATGACTGGTGTGGTGGAGTAGGTGCATAAGGGAGAAGACTGTTCTTCAGATATGTTGTTCCCAAACCATATAAAGCTTTAAAGATCAACACTGGCACTTTAAATTGTGCAGAGAAACAGATTGGGAACTAATGCTGATCAGCCTAGACTAGAAGTATGTGGTCCCTATTCTTTTATGAAGCATCTGAAACAACAACCTTATACAATTCTAACAATGGTGTTGTTTTCAAAAATTTCTACCTCATTATAGATGGTTGCTATTGGGTTGGATCCTGCTATTGGGTTGGATCCTGCAAATCTCCAAATCTTTTCAGCCCTCCTGTCCCCCTGGAGCCTTTTTTGATCTTGGAAAAGTTTATTCCTGGTGTCAAGGGACCTGGCCACAAGTACTAATACTGGCACCAGTCAGGTAGCTGGCAGTGGGAAGAAGAAGGGGTTAAAATAGCTCTTTTCTTTCTCTTCTGTGAGTGGAGCTCTGCTCATACAAAAGGCAAAAAAGGATTATCTCAGTCCCTTACCTCTCCCCATTACAGCCATCTGGCCAGTTTGGCTCTTAGTACTTCATCTTCAGGAATAAACTTTCCCCGGAATAAATGGCTTGAGGAGGAAGGAATGACAGGAGAAATCCCAGACCATCTAGTGCTTTCTCCTGAAAGTCTGCAGGATCCAGGCCATTGTATGAACCACTCCAGCAGTATCACCATCTTTGGTTCATAGCTGTTGACTGAAATATTAGATTTTAAGAACTGGAATGAATAAAATAATAGGAATGGAGTTCTTTCAAAATCACTAAGTAAACTTTTTTTACATAAAATCAGGAGACACTTTGCTAATGCTGCATGGTAAATATAAAATGTTCATTAAAATAAGCCAAGTCCCTAAAAGAAATGTGAATTTTATTAGCTAAGCCACCGAATTTTATTAGTTAAGCCATTTCTTAACATTTTATGGTGTAAAAGAGAGTAACGAAGACAAAGAAGAAATTAACTCTACCTATTTGATTCATGCCATAATTCGATTACAATGTTTAGATGTATCCATCACAGCAACTATATAAACTGTGACTCACACATTGCTTGAGAAAATAAAATATGGGTAGCTTCAAACAACACCTCTAGTCTGACTCCTGAAAACTGCTGGTATTTCTAGTTGCATGCTTTTCCTCTGTGATGTGTGGTGAAATGTTTCCAATCCTAACACTTACACCTTGTTGTAAAAACACTGTATTTGCACAAAAGTAAGAACTAACTTCATCTCACATTCTGAGGCTTTTACAAACCAGATATAAATCAGCAAAAGGAATTCAAAGTAGCTCCAGAACATAAAATAGCTCCTTGTATGAAATATATTTGTAGATAGAATTTGATAGAAGTTATCTGAGAGCAACAGTTTACATCTAGGAATTTTCTGTAAGATTCAGGGTTCTGTAGTTAAAGCAAAAATTGTTCTAAATTGCTCTTAGAAAAAAAACTTAAAAGAAACCTGTGTTAACAACATCTTTGGGGGCCAGAAAATGGTCACCCATACTTTCAACATATAACATATAGGAGTGCCATCTTAAGAAGAGTTCAATTTTTCACAAACCAGTTTGGTGTAGTGGTTAAGTGTGCAGACTCTTATGTGGGAGCACCAGGTTTGATTCCCCACTCCTCCACTTGTTGCTGCTGGAATAGTCGTGGGTCAGCCATAGCTCTCACAAGAGTTGTCCTTGAAAAGGCAGCTCCTGGGAGAGATCTCTCAGTCCTACCTACCTCACAGGGTGTCTGTTGTGTGAGAAGAAAATAAAGGAGATTGTAAGTCACTCTGAGACTCTTCAGAGAGAAGAACCTTTTAAAAGTCCCTGGGCCAAGAGAGGCTAGATTGAAAACAACGAGGGAGCAAGCCTTTTCAGCAACGGCCCCCCGATGGTGGAATCAACTTCCAGAGATGGTGCGAGCCCTGCGGGACCTGAATCAGTTCCGCAGGGCTTGCAAAACCATCCTCTTTCAGCTTGCTTTTAAGATAGAACCCGGCTAAATCGACTTGTAGCCACCTAGCCATCTTATATACGACTGTGAACTGTAGCACCTTAACTATTAATTTTAATTTATAACAGCTGTTTTACCTATTTTAACTAAGTCATAACGGTAACTTAATTGTATTTTGATCTGCTTTTGTCTTGATTGTATTTTATTGAATCATGGTTGTCCCATGTCTGTGAGCCGCCCTGAGCTGCCTTTGGCGGGGGGGGGGGGGGGATACAAAAATAAATGTACCTTACCTTACCTAAATCTGCGGTCTTCTTGCTGTAAAGTCTCAACCTACTTATGGCAAGCTCATATGGGGTTTCAAGGCAAGAGATGGTCAAAGGTGGTTTGCCACTGCCTGCCTATATGTAGTGACTCTGAAATTCCTTGGAAGTCTCCCATCCAAATGCTAACCAGGGCTTCTGAGATCTGATGAGGTCTAAACCTTTCTACATTAGATAAAGTCAATGCCTTTAGAAATGCATAACTCTTGTTTAAAATTGGACTATAGATGTATCCAAGATTGAAATAATCCAACAATGAGGGACAAACTATGTATGATGCTGGGGATATGTAATTAGATTGCAACATGTAATTTAGCCTTAAAACATCTGCAGGGAGAGGCAACATGACTGGGCAATACAAATCCTAAATATCTGAATCTCTCTAACCCCAGCAGATTAATGATTGAATAGTATTTGCCTCACTAACATCCTGCCCAAAACAGAGATGTTTGTTGTGACACTTAGTGCGGTGGCATTTTCTATCAAGGAGAAAGACAATATTAATAAGTGTATACTGCAGCAATTGCTTTTTCTGCTAGCTGTGTATGTTTGGCTATAACCAAAGTCACATGACCTTCCTGATCTGTATAAATGCAACTAGTTACCATAATTCCAAAGATGACAGAAAGGCAGACAGACAGACAGATTGATGAGTGTTGCCATAAAGCAACCAATTTACTAACCCACCTGACATTTCTGTTGAATGACAAATGAATAATCATCACTTTATAGCATGGAAGAGGTCTCTTAATGTCCTGGTTGTTTGTTGAAAAGGGATATATTAAAGCTTATGGTGTATTTATCAGATCTCACTCTATAACTTTATAAATATGAGACATAGGCTGAAGTCACACTGAAAGCTTAGCGTGACCTGACTGAGCCTATTTGAAGTGGTTTAAATAGTTGTAGGAAGTTTTCATCAGACATCCCACCTTGAACTGGCTTTACTGTGTGATCACCCCATGCTCAATTGTTCGGATTCTTGTGCCATTCTTTTCTTTTTGCCATTCACCCATATGTATAAGCATGTATCCAAACCATTGACCAAGTACTCCAGCCCCTCTCAGCCTCCTTCCCTTGGAATACTGGGGGGGAGGTGCAGACTTACACAAGAGTAGTTCCATTGACTTCAATACATTTACCCTTGTGTCAATTATTGAATGTTTTCAAACAGAAAACTCTGATGCAGAACAGGAGGGAGAGGTTTGGAGGATGGGATTTGTCACTCAAAAACAACTCCCCCAGGGACTCCTGATCCAGAATGACTACTCAGCCATGGTTACTATGTGTTCATGCACACATCGCTACCTGATTCAAAAGAGAAAAAAAGGAGACAGGAAGGGAAGGTTCAGACTCCCCAAACAGCTGGACTTTGCAAGAAGGGAATTCACACATCTCAAAACACAGGATGAACGCACAGGGATCAGTAAGCACTGGACTTCCTCTGATGGCTATTTACTCTGTATCCAGCTCATCTTACAATGGGGTAAGTATGACTGGGGAATAGCTGGGTGATAACAGACTGGCATTTTGGAGCGGTTGGGAGGCGTCTTGAATTGGGTCAGCTCAAAAAGAGCCGTCCTCAAGCCTCCACATGCTCCCCTGCAAGCCATTCCCATCCTGTCCATGGGTCAACATGGGCATGTTTAGATGGCTGTTGCGCACAATTTCTGTCACTCAGCTTTCCCATACATTTAGTAGTCATGTGTATTTATTTATATTTATTTATTTGTTCGATTTATATCCCGCCCTACCCCACCAAGGCGGGCTCAGGGCGGCTTACAATACAAAAAGCTAACAAAGATCAGTTTAAAATACATTAATAATTATACAATAAAATACATAAAATACATTAAAATACATAAAACTCACATCAATATGCACTATGCTACCTTTCCCTTAAATGAGTGCGGGATGTCTTTATCCGCTGCCCCCTCTATAAAAAAAATTAATATGAGATACTTTTTTCCCTTGTAGACAGTCCTGTGGTAGGGGCAGACCAGATATGCTTAGATAAATTATTAACAGATGAAATCTCAGTTATTATCAAGCCAATTGCTAGAATCTGTGCATAGGCAATCAAAGTGTGCAATAAATTTCAGTCCTGCCATTTTGAGCTGTGACCTAGATATCATCATAGGACTTAATTTTTAGATTCCAGATTCAAATTTTAAATATGGTTATCTATGATGTTATTTTATATATTTTATATTTTAGTCTCTTTCTACTAAGTAATTTTATCTAGATGTTTGTTAAATTTTCTATTTCTATTTTAGCTGGAGCTTAACTTGAATACTTGTGTACCAAATAATGTTCTTGTCAGTTTGATCCATTCACTGACCATAATAAAACTGAACTACCTCAGGAGATGGTGAGCTGACCTTCACTGGCAGTCTTCACATAGCGGTTGGACAAGCACTTTTCAGGGATGCTCTAGGACAGGTGTTGAACTCATTTATTATGAGGCTGGATCTGACATAAATGAGACCTTGTCAGGCCAGACCTTGCATGTCATAAAATGTAATGCCAGGTAGCAGAGATATAAACTTTATAAAGAACACAGATAAACACTATTAAAGATTTTTAAAAATTTAAAAGATGCTTGCAATATTTTGTTTAACAATATCTGATAACTGACACCTCTTGCTTTGGATTATTGCATCAAAATCTGGAGACAATGTCAGTGCTGTAGCAATCTTGAATATGCTGTTCAGGTGCTGTTAAGGTGTGTATCTGTAAGCTGCAAACTTACTTTTGGTGTCTAAACATTGATTACAGAAATCTCATTGGTCAATGCTTTGAGTGTAAGACCCAAGGGAAAACATGAAATGGCTGGGCATTGTGAGCTTTGTACAGAAGTTGTTTCATGTGCTGATCAGTCAACGGAGCCAATAGAGGCTTTGCTCTGTATCTCCTGTGCAATTGAGTAAGCCTGGCAAAGTAAGTTTTGATTCAGAAGGCAGCAAGAGAGAGAGAAGGAAGCAAATGACAGTGAATTGCTTGTGGGCCTGACAGGAGCCCTCTGGGGGCCTGATCTGACCCTCAGGCCACATATTTGGCACCTCTGCTCTAGGCTGATCCAGCATTGAGTAGGGAATTGGACTAGATGGCCTGTAAACCTCCTTCCAACTCTGTGGTTCTATGATTCTAAAATAAGGCAGGTGAGATGGGGAGGGTCATTTTGACAACAAGAGCCTTTTTTAACCAAAGCTCTGGCAATATCCCTGGAAATGAAAATGAGATGGAATTTGACTTACAACAATACTAAATTAAAAGTTACTTTTCATAATCACTAAGGTCCAAACTAGCTCTTATGCCATGGGTTTGACCTATACCCACCAATGACAATATAGGAAAGAATGAGACCATTTAAAAATGTCACAAATAGACTATTAGGACTTGAAAAGGCAAAGGGGGGGCAAGACCCCTCCCCCCCTACTGCAGGTCCAATCAATAATCCAAAGCAAGAGGTGTCAGAATTCTTTAAATGGTCAAATTCTTCCCTAAAATGACATTGATGGTCATAGGTCAAAACTGTAGCCATGGTAATGTCTAGCTCAGCCCTGATAATATGTCCTGTAGACTAACAAGTCTCCAGTACAAATCCTTCTACCACTAGGTGGCCTTAGTCACTATTTCTTGGCCTCAGTGCCACTTCCCCTCAGCCACTCACACAACAGCAGCAAAGATACTAACCTGCCTTACAGAACTTGTGAAATGTATTCTATAAATTCCTGAGGATTCCACATGATGAAAAGAGTGACAAAATGGGAATAAAAACAAGTTCCATAAAATAACAAAATGAATTATTTGGAAGGCTCAAGAGTCCGTATCACCTTTGTGGGTTGATAAGTTCAAGATTACTGTGTTGCTATACAACGTGTTATCAGTTTACCTGAGGTAGTACAATAGCATAATAACAATAGTGACATTTTGTCAATATTAATAGGTTGGTCTAACATATTATCAATGTTAATCTAATTTTACTTCCTTCCTGGGCTCTATCAGTTACTTGACAACACAAGAGGCAAGGAACTGTAGAGAGACCAGCTATGGCAATGGATGAAAACTATTCAATAACAGTGATTATCTTTATAAAGGGAAAATATTGCACTGATTTCCTTTACTCAAGTGTAAAGTAAGGTAATCACTCTGTACAAGTGTAGAGAAAACTGGTCACTGTATTTCCATACAATTCTTTCATCACTTTTTTAAAAAGTATTTATTTTAAAAACAGAGGGGTGGAGTCTTTGAGTTATTTTTACTGATGGAAGGGAGGTGGATGATCTTTGCCAGTTTCTCTCTTCTGTTGTAGAGCTCCAACTCCTCAATCCCCAAGAGCAATATTTCAGATAGGGGTATTTCGGACTGAAGTTGGAGTTGGTGGGCAAGGAAGTTAGACTCTGCCACTGGAAACTGTCAGGGAATCCAAGGTCTAAATCCAGCGGGTCCTCACAGCAGTTGCTCAAAAGTAACCATACTATTACTTATTATAAAAGAATTTATAAAGTTTACTATAGATTCAATCAATTAGAAAAAATGATTAAACAGCCAATATGTTACACTAAAATCATGCAAGAAGAAAACAAGAAAGACTAGCTCAACTGCCTCACTCCTTTTAAAACAGAGGTGTAGAACTCATTTGTTATGAGGGTCAGTTCTGACGTAAATAAAACCTTGTAGGGCCAAGCCATGTCGGTCATAAAATGAAATACCAGGCATCGGAGATATAAACTTTATAAAGGACACAAACACAATTAAAGATTTTTTTTAAAAAAAAACTTAAAATAAAACATGCTTAAAAGATTAGCACTCTTGCAATATTTTGTTTATTCAACAATCTCTGATAACTGACACCTCTTGCTCTGAATTACTGCATAAAAATCTGGAGACAATGTCTGTGCTGAAGCAATCATGAGTATGCTGATCAGGAGTTGTTCAGATGTGTATCTGTAATTTGCAAGCCTAATTTTGATTTATTGGCATTCATTACAGCAATCTCATGGTCAATGTTTTGAGCCTAAGACCCAGAGGAAAACATAAAATGGCTGGGCATCATGAGCTTTTGTACATAAGTTGCTTCATGTGCTGGTCAAGAACATGAGAAGGCACCACAGGGTCATAGCCAGAATTGTTTATGTGCAGGGGCTTTTTAAAAATCCAGGGGGTACCTGCTTTTTTTAAAAAATCCCCCTAAAAATCCCCACTATGCCCCCACCTGACCTTCCTTTCCCAATGCCTGTCCCCACCATGGCTTCAGGGCTGTCCCTGCCTCCCCCACCATTCAAATCTCATGGGAGGGGTGGCAAGAGTAGCCCCCAGCCTCCATGTGCTGTTTAAAGAGGACTTTAAATTGCTCCTGGAGGCCGATGGCTGCTTCTGCTGCCCCTCCTGTTTGCCCCTCAATTTGAATGGCAGAGGTAGCAGGGGCAGCCCTCAAACTGCTGCAAAGGTGGGGCAGGGAGACCTCAGCCACCACCCCCGTACTTCACCATCCCTCCTTATGGCCACCCGCAGGCTCCTCCCTTCCCAGCCATTCAAATCACTCTGGAGATGTGGCAAGAGTAGACTGCTGGTCTCAGGGAGCAATTAAAAGAACCCACTGACCAGCTGGTCGGCAGGGTCTTTAAATTCCTTGGGAAGGCAGGAGGCTGCTTCTGCTGTACCTCTGGAGCAATTTTAATTGCAGAGGGGGTGGCTTCTTTCCCCACGCGATTCAAATTCCCCCAAAGGATTGGCAGCTCTATCTGTTTCTGCAGCCTCTCCTATGTGATTTGAACTGCAGCGAAGGTAAGAGCAGCCCTCAAGCCAGAAGCAGGAAAGGAAGGCCTCAGCCATCACCTCCCTCCAGATTTGAATTGAACTGAAGCTGTGGCAGGAATAGCCCCCAGCCTCCATGTGCTGGCCAGCGGGGTTTTTAAATTGCTCCTACAGGCTGGCAGCTACTCCTATCAAGACATTTGGGCAATCTGAATTGCAGGAGGCGGCAGCAGAGGTCCCATAGCTGGTAGGAGGTCCTGTGTCAGGGGACCCCACCCAGAAGTTGGGCAGGGCCCTCGCAGGCCCAGTATAAAACCTAACAAGATTACATCAACAATAAAAATAGAGCTGCAGAATAAACTAGGCTTGTTAGTATCCACACTAACCCCTTGAGAGAAGGCCAGGAGTGCTTTGCCTCACAGCAATCCTTCCATTAATAAAAATTTTCTAAGCGGGATCCAAGTCTTAAGTTATACAGAACTGGCAATCTATAGAAATAAAAGGTGGCATCTGTCTAGGGGTCTCAAACTTGGGCACTCATTTCAGGATGATCATAGAAGTTACAGTGCCAAAAATGAAGGGAAGTGGAACATCCTGGTCTATCCTCAGACTCCCCCCTCCCCGAGCTATCTGCAATAGAATCTAAAGTTGTTTGTTGGTGACAGGCATAACTCATCAGAACATAAAACTAGGAGTTTTAAAATTGGTCACCAGCTTCAGAGGTATCATGGAAGCTGCAATGCCAACAACAAAGGAAATCATCCTGGCCTATGTTCTCACTCATATGGACATATGAAGCTGCCTTATACTGAATCAGACCTTTGGTCCATCAAAGTCAGTATTGTCTTCTCAGACTGGCAGCGGCTCTCCAGGGTCTCAAGCTGAGGTTTTTCACACCTATTTGCCTGGACCCTTTTTTGGAGATGCCAGGGATTGAACCTGGGACCTTCTGCTTCCCAAGCACATGCTCTACCACTGAGCCATCGTCCCTCTGACTCCACCACCTATTTGTTTGATTGCAGCTACGGTTCTCTGGATGTGGCAGGCATAACTCAGCATAAAGTAAATCTAGGCATTTACATATTAGCCACCTACTTCAGGATGATTATGGAAAGTGCAGTGTGAAAATGAAGGGAATCAGAACTTCTTGGCCCAGTTTATTTCCAGGTACTCCCACAATGCTATTTGCTGTAAAAGCTAGGAAAGTTTGTTTGTGGCAGGTGAAATTCATGAGAAAATAAAACTAGAAGGCTCAAAATTGGCCACCAGCTTCAGGATGATCATGGGAGTTGCAGTGCTAAAAATGGAAAGAACTGGAACATCCTGACCCAGATTATCTCCAGAACATATGTACATACACATGAAAAGTCACAACCTGTGTTATTTGTAATGGAAACTAGGATAGTTTGTTCATGACAGGCATAACTAATCAGAGAATAATGTTAGGAGTCTCAAAATTGACCACTTGATACAGGATGATAATTAGCTTTGTGGTAGCAAAAATAAAGGGAATGTCTCATTTCATTATACTATACCCCATTATTGTAAAAATGCCCTCCCATATAATTCCGTTTTGCAAAGATTGTGGCATCCCTAGAAAATGTATGACTTAATACCAGTAGTATACCTAAATATCCTGAGCAGGGAAAAATCAGGGACTAAATTAACATTCTGTTGCATTTACTAGATATACTGAAGACTTTCACCCACATGCTTTGCACAGCTGGGCATTGCAATAATAAATGAATAACAAACTTTTGTTTTTGTCCATCCTTCCAATTTTAGTAGGTTTAGAAAACTCAGTGCTTTAAGATCAGATGCTCTCACATGTAGTGCAGAACAGTTCTAGAAGATTCACCAAGTAATGTAGAAGAGCTCTAGATGATACCTCAAGAATCTCCCCCAATTATCAGATCACACTCCATGTTTTACCACATTCTTCAGATGAATGGAAAGTAATTTCTACTCCTATCAAATACATTGTAGAGACTGGTGTCCTTCTATTGAGATAGTGGGAGCAGATCAAAGATTCAACTTGACTGGTGTTATGAGCAGGGCCAGCTCGCACACTAGGCGGCTGCCTAGGGTGCCAGGAGGGTGGGTGCACCAAATTGGGCTCCCCACTCCCTCCTGGTGCCCCAGGCAAGCACCTAGTTTGCCTGCCTCCTCTGCCCGCCAGCCGCTACCACCACCCGCCCCCTTCCCTTTGCCTCCCCTGCCGCCGCCCACCCCTCCTTTCTCTTCCCTGCCCCGCCACCGCGATCACAGCATGCAGTGAGGAGGCGCCTGCACCCCCTTCCCTTCCCCACCGCCACAATCACAGTGCGCAGTGAGGTGGCAGCTGCACCCCCCACACGTTCACAGTCAGACGCAGGTGAACCTTATCTTTAGAATGACTGGGCTGAAATGAAGGCTTGACTCCTCCTCCCTCCCATTTCCAGAAAGCAGGGGGGAGCCAAGCCTTCATTTTAGCCCAGTCGTTCTAAAGATAAGGTTCACCTGCATCGTGAATGCGCGGGGGGGGGGGGGGAGTGAAGGGAAGGGACTGGTGTGCTGCTGCCACCTCACAGCACGGGGGGGGGGAGTGCGATGGAGCACTGTGCTACATTGCAGTGCCGGGGGGGGGGCACAGGACAGCAGCGGCCTGGGGGGCACCTGCCTGAAAAGCCACACACTCTTGGGCCGGCACTGGCCGCAGAGGGGGTGGTAGGGGGATGCCTGCCTAGGGCGCCATGAACCCACGGGCCGGCGCTGGTTATGAGATGAGGCAAGGCAACCTTTTTGAAAATCACTGCAAATCGATCACGTTTGCTAGTACCACAGGTTTCAAAATTTTACCATTCAGAAATGTGGCACTCTAGGCACTGGTAGCATTTCAGAACAAGATTTGATTTATTTAAAACTGATTGGCAGGGAAGGGATGGGATTTGTACAGAGGTTTCTAGGATTTAGTCTGTGGGTAGACGGAACAAAAACGAATACAGAACTCTATTTCATAAGATAGAGTTTCCCTCAGATGGCTCAACACTCACTAAAAGTAACCTTGATGTTAAGAGTTTATATTTTTATAATTATTCTAGATCTCTGAGGAAACTTCCCTCTTTCTAGTCATACAAGCTTGAGGGTATCTGACTTGAAGACTCAGGTCTCTCACTTCTAGACTTCTTTCCCCTGGCGAACTAGTTATTCTCTTCTCTGTAAGAGCAATAACTCTGGCCTTTGGCTCCTTTGAGAGCCCTTCTCTGACACCTCAAAACCTTTTGCCAAGTCCTACTCTGCAAGACTACCAGTCTTTCCCTTGGGATACTAAGCTTAATACAGGAGCCTTTGTCCCTCTCATGATGTATGTCTTTTCTTGGGGTACACAATCAGATACTCTCCTTAATTTCTGTGATCAGTCTCCCACAAGAGGTTCCAGTATTCAGAGCTACATCACATTCACCCTGAAACTGACTCTGTTTCTGTGACACACAGTCACACAATAGAGTCTCACAAGAGCCACTGCTCTCTCCTGCAGACCCTCTTCAACTGAACCACTCTCTCCAACTGCTTCTCTGACTCCCAACTGCCACAGTTTTACCATTAAAAGCAGTTGCCCAATCACAGTGAGTTCCATGACCTGTCACTCCCTGAGAATTCCATCATATGCACTGTCCCTTATTCAAGCATAGACTTGCAGCTCATTACAACTGGCTTGCTGACACATTCTGGGACTCACTAAAAATAACTGAATTTGGTAACTATGAAATCTATTATTTCAAGTGCTGGAATATAAATTCAGGCTCCAGACAGTGTGCACATGTACAAACAGAGATGTTTCTGTGCCTGGCTTTGGATTCATACACTGGAGAAACACTTTTAATAATACGAATATAATAAAAGATCATTAAGAGATTGTTCAATTATTTACATTTTTACAAGTTGCATGTGCTGTATATTACCTGCCAGAAAGCAATGCGAGTATAATCCACACCGTATGAAAATCACAAATGACAGTAGTTAATGAAGAATTTCTGAAGACATTCCAGAACACTAATTAGTACAGTTGTCAGAAGTTCTACCCTCTTAAATAATTCTTTCGGACTCTTCAAAAGGAAACATTATTTGGCAAATTAAAAATCTCTGAGACTTTCTTCCTAACCTCTTCTGGAGAAACCTTTCTTCCAATATGTCCTGTTTCATGGCTACAGCCTACCATCAAAAGAGAGAACTTCACCAAGATTTATCACATAGCTGCATTGTACCAAGACGTTAGAACAGGTCAGGTTTATTTATTAATTTTAAAATATGCATACCTCACCTTTCCACAATGCCCGTGGTGGCTTGCAAAATATAAAAAAGAGATAAAAATATAAAAAATTATATTTAAAAACTATCTAAAATATACAAAATACGTATCAAACTAAAGTGCAACAACACTATCACTACTAGCAGCCAGAGACATTCATTAGAGCATCTGCTTGGCATGCAGAAGGTTCCAGGTTCAATTCCCAGCATCTCCAGCTAAAAGGATTAGATAGTAGGTGATATCAAAGAGTTCCTAGAGAGCTGCTACCAATCTGAACAGACAAAAATAATCTTGATTGACCAACAGGCTGAGGCAGCTTAATGTATGTGTGCGTGATATGCTAATCTAGCTTTGAGGTTACACTGGCAGGGATCAACATGATCAAAGTAGGATCAATTGGCACACTCAGTATACATAATAGAATGCATTACAGTCCCTGGCACAAGCAAAAATATTGAGAGCATGTTTGTCCACTGGTTTGAGCAGACCTGTTGACCTTGGTCTGTTTGCACCCTACTTTTTTAACTTGCCCAATCCCATCCAATCTTCCTCACAGATCTCTGGTATGCAAATATTTTAATTCTGGACTGTTCTTCTGCAATTCATATAAAAATAAAGCTTCCATTTTCTTTTTTTTACTGAGAAGTGGTATTAACAGAACCTAGCCTGATATTTCACACAACTAAACAATTCCTACTCAAGTTCCCCAAAGTATTACTGCTCTAGTAATATCATAGGTAAAGACTTTCTACCATTTACTACTGTGCAAGCATACCCATTTAGATAGTTGAGTATAGTTAGTTCTTGAATAACACAGCTGTTTTGTTCTAATTTTTAATATAAAAACTGGGATTATAATACAATGTAAATCGCATTTATTTCACTATCATTTGCAAAGAAGCAACAATTTACTGCCAATTGTACCTGAAGTTGTATCCATAAAGCAGAGATCCAGCTGAAGAAATCTCTTGGAGAGGTTAATTTAACTGACATATCAATAGCAAAGGATAAGGATAAAAAGAAAGTTATTAGTAGGGATTAGATTAAGTGATCTGGTTGGGCTACAGGAAATGAGGCGTGAGAGGCAGCCCACAGGAAGCAAAGTACCTTGAGAACAGAACTGGAAACAAAATACAAAAACCCATTGTTGTGACTTATTTTCTCAATTTGTGAATGAAGGGTGAATCTTTAGTGCTAGAGAGTGGCAGAATGCCAGCCACAATGTGTCTCGCTAAACTTCAAAGTAATTCCTGGTGTGAATAAGCAAAATCTTCTATCTTCAAGCATCGATTTTAGTATCATAGCAACCCTGTCTTTCTTCTTTCCATCTACAGTTCCTTCCAGAATCTCCTCTGCCCTCCACCCTCACACAAAAACTCATGTACAAATTTATTCCCATTATACTTTCATCCTCCATTCTGATGTTAACCAGATCCAATGTTTTCTCTTCTGGACATCAGAATATCTTCATAGAATCATAGAGTTGGAAGGGACCTCTAGGGTCATCTAGTCCAACCCCCTGCACAATGCAGGAAACTCACAAACACTTCCCCCTAAATTCACAGGATCTTCATTGCTGTCAGATGGCCATCTAGCCTGTTTAAAAACCTCTGTTTAAAAACCTCCAAGGAAGGAGAACCCACTACCTCCCGAGGAAGCCTGTTCCACTGAGGAATCGCTCTAACGGTCAGGAAGTTCATCCTAATGTTGAGCCGGAAACTCTTTTGATTTAATTTCAACCCACTGGTTCTGGTCCTACCTTCCAGGGCCACAGAAAACAATTCTACACCATCCTCTATATGACAGTCCTTCAAGTACTTGAAGATGGTGATCATATCACCTCTCAGCCGCCTCCTCTCCAGGCTAAACATCCCCAGCTCCTTCAACCTTTCCTCATAGGACTTGGTTTCCAGACCCCTTACCATCTTTGTCGCCCTTCTCTGAACCTGTTCCAGCTTGTCTATATCCTTCTTAAAATGTGGTGCCCAAAACTGAACACAATACTCCAGGTGAGGTATTACCAGAGCAGAGTAAAGCGATACCATCACATCACATGATCTGGATACTATACTTCTGTTGATACAGCCCAAAATTGCATTTGCCTTTTTAGCCACCACATCACACTGTTGACTCATGTTCAGCATATGATCCACTAAGATCCCTAGATTCTTTTCACACATACTACTGCTAAGACAAGTCTCCCCCATCCTATAACTATGCATTGGATTTTTCCTACCTAAATGCAGAACTTTACATTTATCCCTGTTAAAATTCATTTTATTGATTTTAGCCCAGTTTTCCAGCCTGTCAAGGTCATCCTGTATCCTGTTTCTGTCTTCTTCTGTGTTTGCAACCCCTCACAATTTAGTATCATCTGCAAATTTAATAAGCATTTCCTCTATTCCTTCATCAAAATCACTGAAGAAGAAGAAGAAGAAGATATTGGATTTATATCCCGCCCTCCACTCCGAAGAGTCTCAGAGCGGCTCACAATCTCCTTTACCTTCCTCCCCCACAACAGACACCCTGTGAGGTGGGTGGGACTGGAGAGGGCTCTCACAGCAGCTGCCCTTTCAAGGACAACCTCTGCCAGAGCTATGGCTGACCCAAGGCCATGCTAGCAGGTGCAAGTGGAGGAGTGGGGAATCAAACCCGGTTCTTCCAGATAAGAGTCCGCACACTTAACCACTACACCAAACTGATAAAGATGTTGAACGAAACAGGTCCCAGGACAGATCCTTGAGGCACTCCACTTGTCACTCCTCTCCAAGAGGATGAGGAACCATTCACAAGCACTCTTTGGGTGCGATCTGTCAACCAGTTATAGATCCAAGATTTCAGGTTTTCACGGCTGGTAACATCATTAGGGTTTGTAGAATCTTTCAGGATCAAGTGCCGTGTTCTACTGGAGAAAGTTTTCCTTCCAGATGTTTTGTTCTCAGCTGCGGAGAACATCCTCAGTGGCATTGCAGCCGGAGCAGGCGCTCTGACCTTCATGGCTGCTGTGCATTGAGTGGGGCCAGGGCTGCAGGAGAGCTGCTATTTCTAGGCTATTTCTAGGCCCTTTCATCACACCCCCTCCAGCCTAGAAATAGCAGCTCTCCAGCAGCCCTGGCCCCACTCAATGCACAGCAGCCAAGAAGGTCTGAGCACCTGCTCCAGCTGCAACGCCACTGAGGATGTTCTCCGCAGCTGAGAACGAAACGTCTGGAAGGAAAACTTTCTCCAGTAGAACACGGCACTTGATCCTGAAAGATTCTACAAACCCTAATGAAGTTACAGATCCACCTAACAGTAACAGGATCCAAACCACATTTTACCAACTTGTCAACAAGGACAGTATGTGGAACTTTATCAAAAGCCTTACTGAAATCAAGATAAATGATGTCTACAGCATTCCCCTGATCCAGCAAGGTAGTCACTTTCTCAAAAAAAGAGATCGGGTTAGTCTGACATGACTTGTTCTTGAGAAAACCATGCTGGCTCTTAGTAATCACATCCATTCTTTCTAAATGTTCCAGGACTGATTGTTTGATGATTTGTTCTAAAACTTTTCCAGGTATAGACATCAAGCTGACGGGTCGGTAGTTACCCAGATTGTCTTTTTTCCCCTTCTTGAAGATGGGGACAACATTCGCCCGCCTTCAATCTTCCGGCACCTCTCCTGTTCTCCAAGAATTCTCAAAAATAATAGCCAGAGGCTCAGAAATTACATCTGCAAGCTCTTTTAGAACCCTTGGATGCAATTCATCTGGCCCTGAGGACTTCGTTTCATTTAAAGAAACTAGGTCCATGTTATTTTCTAGGTCCATGTTATCTTCCTCCACCTCAACTGTCTATTTGATGCTTTACAATCTATTCCAAGTGCCATACTCATGTTCTCTTCATTCTGAGCCGTTTCAGATAATACGCATGGGGGACAGAAAGCACAATGGACTCATGTGAGTCCAAGTGAGCCAATTTTTTTTTTGTCAGTCTAATGTAGAACTCACATCTTCATCACTCCACTACTTCCCTGCGAGATTCATGGGCTCCTCAAGCAGGAATTGTTGGGGCAGCATAAGTCATGAGTCATTTAACACTTCCTGTGTCTATGCATAAATAATAAAATCCAAATCAATTCCAGTTTGATTTCCCTTATGCAAGTATTTCAGTTTGCATTCCATCTCTTCCCCAACATGTCCACAACCAATTTTCACCGTGCATTGTTTGTGCAGTTAAAGGGACTTCCAATATCTTCTATTTTAAATTTTACAACCATAGCATCTAGCTATTCTGACTGAAACTTCTCAAATTCCATTTAGGATATCGCAGATATGAAGCAAGTGAGCAACTTGCTTCATATCTGGAAGGAAAACTTTCTCCAGTAGAACACGGCACTTGAGCCCGAAAGATTCTACAAACCATAATGAGCAACACTGCTTGGAAATCTGAAGTCTAACAAAGGCATCTCTACAAGGGGTTTTCGTACAGAGTCTGGAAATGTAATTACATTTAATTTTTATTGTACAGTCATACAATCACTATGACTGTACATTTTATTGGTTTTCATTATGTAATTGTGTGCTTCATTGCTTTTCAACCAGTTTTTGTCTTGTTGTAGGAGGCTCTGGATAAACCACTCGCGTGGGGAGGAGATTGGGATATTCCATTATAAATTGTACTTCCAAATTAAACAAAAAGATCAACACACAATATTTTTTTCATACTTGCTGTATTTCAAAGCAATGATCAAATTCAGCATACTATTTGTGGTAGATAAAAAGACTGTCATTAGTGATTTAAGCCAAACAAAAAAATGGGAATCAGTTCTGACTTGGCTACACAATAAATCTGAACAGAGTTCACAGCACCACCTCTCAGAAAGAACTCTGAATCTCACCTCAAACCAGTACAACCCCTCCCATAACAACCATGTGAAATAAATTATAACAAAAGATGTGACATGGCAGCTAGGCCATTGTCACAAAATCACTGTGGAGTGATAAGGGCAACCCTGGAAGAGGCCTTACTGAGGATACTGCTCAGCACTCCAAAGATACAGCCTATAGCAATTGCATTTTCTTCCTTTCTTATGACATGGGGACCTGGATTAAGTTTAAAAGTCAGTTGCTGGCTTCTAAACTTCTGGCATTGTCTCAACATAAAATGATTACATGCAGAGTTTATTGTTTAACTTCCAGTCATAGTCCCAGTTTAGTTTAATACCAGCCAATATGGCTACCGACCTTTGTATTTTAATATCAAGGATAAAATAAAGGGAAAACAGATGAGGTCAGAATACTGAGGAAGCTAATAGAAAGGTTCCTAGAGATGCTGAGTTTTGAATTATATCCTTACACCCAGGGGTTGTGTTGTAGAAAAATAGGTGGTGGAGCACATTAGCATGACTCATTAGCATGACTCAAAAGTTTGCAGATGACTCATTAGCATATGCCGTCCCCACCAGCCAACAGCAACCCGACGCAAGAAAGGAAAGCCCCAGGTAAGCAAGTCCTGCTTGGGATGGCTAGAGATCCAGCCAGCCGAAGCAGGCCTCACTCACCTGGGGCTCTCCTTAGCTGCCCCCCCCCACAGTCAAAAGGCCAGCAAGCCCCTG
The DNA here is from genome assembly GCF_032191835.1 of Heteronotia binoei. Lineage (NCBI taxonomy): Eukaryota > Metazoa > Chordata > Lepidosauria > Squamata > Gekkonidae > Heteronotia > Heteronotia binoei. Next base: position 59,600,472 of record NC_083227.1, read on the forward strand.
CCACCCAAAAACACATACTAAGTGGAGAAAGGGTGGTGTGGGCTTCTCCAGGGGTTAATGAGGGCTGCTGGGGGTGTGGCAAAGCTTCTGGGGCTGGTTGGCTGGCTGCTCTCCTAATCCAGGGATTGTTATGCAGCTGCACCTACTATTCAATGGACAAGGTAGATGGGGAGGAGGAGGGGGAACCCTTAGAAAGGTTCAGGAGCTGTGCTCCTGCTGAACTCAAGGCCTGTTTACACCAAAGTCAGAACTTTAAAATGATGTAGGAATGAACATGAGTTATTGAGGAAGACTCAGCATGGGTTTTGTAAGGAAAGATCTTGCCTCACTAACCTGTTACATTTCTTTGAGGGGGTGAACAAACACGTAGACAATACCCAATAGGTATTGTTTACCTTGACTTCCAGAAAGCTTTTGATAAAGTTCCTCATCAAAGGCTCCTTAGTAAGCTCGAGTGTCATGGAGTAAAAGGACAGGTCCTCTTGTGGATCAAAAACTGGCTAATTAATAGGAAGCAGAGAGTGAGTATAAATGGGCAGTCTTTGCAGTGGAAGACGGTAAGCAGTGGAGTGCCGCAGGGCTCAGTACTGGGTCCCATGCTCTTTAACTTGTTCATAAATGATTTGGAGTTGAGAGTAAGCAGTGAAGTGGCCAAGTTTGCGGATGACACTAAATTGTTCAGGGTGGTGAGAACCAGAGAGGATTGTGAGGAACTCCAAAGGGATCTGTTGAGGCTGGGTGAGTGGGCATCAACGTGGCAGATGAGGTTCAATGTGGCCAAGTGCAAAGTAATGCACACTGGGGCCAAGAATCCCAGCTACAAATACAAGTTGATGGAGTGTGAACTGGCAGAGAATGACCAAGAGAGAGATCTTGGGGTCATGATAGATAACTCACTGAAAATGTCAAGACAGTGTGTGATTCCAATAAAAAAGGCCAACGCCATGCTGGGAATTATTAGGAAGGGAATTGAAAACAAATCAGCCAGTATCATAATGCCCCTGTATAAATCGATGGTGCGGTCTCATTTGGAATACCGTGTGCAATTCTGGTCACCGCACCTCAAAAAGGATATTATAGCATTGGAAAAAGTGCAGAAAAGGCAACTAGAATGATTAAAAGTTTGGAACACTTTCCCTATGACGAAAGATTAAAACGCTTGGGGCTCTTTAGCTTGGAGAAACGTCGACTGCGGGGTGACATGATAGAGGTTTACAAGATTATGCATGGGATGGAGAAGGTAGAGAAAGAAGTATTTTTCTCCCTTTCTCACAATATAAGAACTCGTGGGCATTCGATGAAATTGCTGAGCAGTCGGGTTAAAACGGATAAAATGAGATACTTGGCCTGATCCAACATGGCTTCTCTTGTGTTCTTATGAATGTACTCAGTTGAGCAGAGTCACAAAAATTACCCAGTAGTCTTAGGGTAAACACGGTGTCCTAACTTAGTAAAAATCTGGGGATTTTTTGAAATTCATCCAAGTAATAAGATTCTGCTTCTGTGGAAAGGGGGTTAATTCACATGTAATGTTAAGAGTCAGATAATAAAACTTTTTTCATCCTTTACCCTACCCCTAATAATCATGTGCTATTATTAACTAGCTTCATGGAAAAGGTTAACTGTTTGTATCTGGAATCCTTATTTTTTTCCCTGTTAAAACGTATTTCCCATCAATATCTGTCTCAGACTGAATAAACAACAAAATACCACAATAACATTAACATTCACATTTGCTTTTCTAAGACAGATTTCTGTACCTGTAATGCTTGTACCTCAGGTAGAACAGGGAAAAAATTTCTGTACCTTAATGAGAGAATTAGCTGAACTTTTTGTACATTTCCTTGAACACAGCTGTCCAAAGCTCTGTAAGGAAATGATTATACAAATTTACTCAATATGAAAGCAATCTTCACACCTATTCTAGACCCCACAACAGCACTAAACACACTATGTTGTAGTTTACTGGAAAGCTCTAAAATGCAGTTCATTCCTTGCTTTCCTTGCACCTGCTTCTGTGGAAAGGGGGTTAATTCATATGTAATACTCAGTCATGGTCTGGGGCTTTATACCAACAAGATTTGAGCTGATATACGTACTCATTTCTCCTTACATACTCTGAGCGCTTCCCATACTAGTGAGAAACCACAGCTTGTGATTATGCTGAGAATTTCTCCAGTTTACATTTAACAACAATCTGGTTTTCTGAGGACGAGGATATTTGGATAGAAATCAGAATTCAAGGGGAGAAAGGAGAGGGATCATACAATCCTGAAGCATTATTATTTGTCATTATTTCTGAACTGCCAGTAATTTATTTCCCCTTACCAAGGCCAGATTGAACTCTAATACAACCTCAACAACAATATGCAATCCCGTCAAATAGAATATTTACAAATGAACCACATGCAAGAGAGCATCTAATTCTTCCCTCCTCCACTATTTTCTCTTTTCCTCTCCTGAAAGCCTCTATAGTCTTTTTTCCTGCTTTATTCTGCCCTTCACACCAAGCAGCCTTACCTGCCCCCATCTTTAGCTTTCCCTCCTCACCTCCCCATGACAGCCTCTGCCCAGGAAAACTATGGCCCGATTGCGCACGTGCTAGCTGCTGGGCAGCCTCACTTGTAAGACAGGGAACCTGCAGAGGGGGTTTGCAGGGGGCACCTTATTTCCTGTAATCTGCAGTCAAGCTCAGATTTCCTTAAATGGTACCAGACTGCTGACTTACACCTGGTGGACCAATTGAACCAGCAAGGCTGTATTCCAAGGTTAAGTAGGCAAGGGGGTAACTGGACCCAGCTTCACTGCTAGCTGAGGCTGTGTGTTGTGCATTGGCAGCATACTGCAAGGAAGTACTACCCAACCATGCTCTAGACCTACTTGGGGGGTGGGGTGATGCTCAGGCAGTCTGGCACTTCTCCTTTATGCCACTTTGGCCTGGGCCTTCATTTGCCATTGTTCTTGTGGAGAGGGAGAGGCCTGTGTTTGAGTCCTGCCGAGCAGGTAACTCAGGTACCAGTGGTAAAGTTCCCCTTGCTGACTCTAGCAGGGTAGCCTCTGGTGCTGCTGGTACATCTTCAGCTGGCACCTTTGCAGCAGTGCTAGTCTCTCTGGACCTTGGCTTCTTGGCCACTCTCCCTGAAGACTCTGAATCAGAATCAATGAGCTGGTTTAAAGGGATAATGGCACCCTTATCCGCTTCCCAACACTATTTCCTCCTGCCAACCCCCATATCCTCACATCTCCCTTGCTTTCCACTCTTTCCCACTCACCAACCGATCTACCTTTTATCCACCATCACCCAACATCTTCAGCCATATTTATTATTTCATTTATATTCTTCCTTTCTCCACAATGGGAACCCAAGGCAGGTGCACTAGTCTGCTCTCCTACATTTTATGCTCTCAACCTCTATGACATGTTATGCTGAGAATGTGTAACTGGCCCAGAGAGCTTCCATAGAAGACTAGTGAAACAAACTCCCAGATCCTAGTCTGAAACTTTAACCACTGTAACAGACCAGTTTTCAGGATAGCTGCTGTTGAACAGTAACAAGCAGCTGGACTTGGACAAATCAGGCAAATCATGTGGTAGTAATTTACTCAATAGTTGTTGCCACACCTGATTACAAAAAGTCCTCTCTCAAAGGTCAAAATAATCTGGCAAAGGGCCCTGCCCACTCCCCCTGACTATTACCGACAGAAAAAGTCTATGTAGGTGCCAGCAACATCCACAAGAGACATTTTTTTTTAACAAAAAAGCTAAAGGTGCTACTTTATTATTGAGGGGGGGGGTGTCCCAGTCTTGTGTGTTCCCAGCTCCACTTTCTAGATTTAAGTATCCATAAATGTGGCCATGGTCAGAATCAGATATATTGACAAGCTCTGAAGAATTTGCAGGGGACATCTCTCTTTTCCCCTGTATCTCCCACACATATTTCCCCCTACCCTGAAAGTCCCATGACCTTCCTTCTCTCCTTCCCTCCCATCTTCCAAAATTTTACCTGTCCCCCATCTTCAGCTATCTTTATTCTATGTGCAAGGAGCTACTCATTTATTTATTTATAACATTTATTAGGGTGAACATATGAACATATGAAGCTGCCTTCTACTGAATCAGACCCTAGGTCCATCGAAGTCAGTATTGTCTACTCAGACTGGCAGCGGCTCTCCAGGGTCTCAAGCTGAGGTTTTTCACACCTATTTGCCTGGACCCTTTTTAGCTGGAGATGCCGTGGATTGAACTTGGGACCTTCTGCTTACCAAGCAGATGCTCTACCACTGAGCCACCATCCCTCCCCTTTAGTAGAAAGGGTGCACCTTTCTACTAAAAAAAACACTAAATGTGGCTTATAAACAGAACAAAACATATAAATAAAAACAGCAAACTAAAATAACAAAATGAATAAAGTGCACAATTCTTAAAGAGCAGGAGCTAAAATCCATCATCTGCACTTTCTGCTCCAAACCTCCCCCATTACTACTAGCCGGCTGATCAGGGTTTGGAAAGGAAAGGAAGCATGCAGGAAGTTTTTCCCACCACAAGCCTGCTTCTCCTAGTCATTGCTCACCAGCTGTCTAGGGCAGGGGTGTCAAACATGCAGTTTGGGGGCCAAATCAGGCCCGCGGAGGGCTCCTATCACGCCCTCGAGCAACCAGCTGTCATCTGCTTCCTTCTCCCTATATCTTGCTTCCTTCTGCATAATAGCTTGCTTTGCAAGGCTTGCTGAATTATATAGGAGCTACAGAGCAAAACCTCTATTTTCTCCATTGGTTAAGACTCCTCTCTTGCGTAGGAAGGGGGGGAGGAATAGCTTGCTTTGCCAGGCTCTCTCAGTTGCACAGTGGAGCTACTGAGCCAAGTCTCTCTTCCTTCTATTGGCTGAGGCTCCACACACACCCCAGTCCCCTGGGGAAGGAAGGAAAGAGCCAGAGCTTCCTTTGCCTAGTTCCCTGGATTCCATGGGAGAAATACAAAGAAAGCATCTTTAAGACCAATGAATCCTAACATTTTACGCATGTTTTAAGTTTTAAAAATATATATTTGTGTTTGTGTTCTTTATAAAATTTGTATCTCTGCTACCTAATCTTAAATAGGTACACACACGGCCCAGCCCAACAAGTTCTCATTTATGTCAGATCCGGCCCTTGCAACAAATGAGTTTGACACCCCTAGTCTAGGGTATGGGCTTGGAGCACAAAGCATGTTGGATATGCTTTCTGGTCCAAGCCCAACTGTCATTACCTAGCCAGGAAAAGCAGGCCTATCACAACGAGGGCCACAAGGGAGAGAAGAATGGGTATCTCCATTTTTTTTTTTATTTATTTATTTAAGATTTATATCCCGCCCTTCCCACAAGTGGCTCAGGGCGGCTTCCAATAGTAGATCCATCAAAATTACACATATAAAGGGATCCATATTTAAAACAGATAAAACAGATAAAACAGATAAAACCCTAGTTATTAATACACATAAATATTTCAGCTATATATAAAAGGAATCCAGCAAGTTACAGTAAAATTCTCAAGCTAAGTAAAGGCTAGCCGGAAGAGGGTCGTCTTACAGGCCCTGCGGAACTGAACAAGGTCCCGCAGGGCCCTCACCTCTTCCGGCAGCTGATTCCACCATGTAGGGGCCATAACAGAGAAAGCCCTTTCTCTGGTGGACTTCAACCGGGCTTCCTTCGGCCCAGGGATAGTAAGGAGATTTTGTGTTCCCGACCTCAGTACTCTCTGGGGAACGTGCGGGGAAAGACGGTCCTTCAGGTAGACAGGTCCCAAGCCATATAGGGCTTTAAAGGTGATAACCAGCACCTTGTACCGGACTCGGTATATTACTGGAAGCCAGTGCAGGGTCCGAAGACCCGGCTGAATGTGTTCCCGCTTTGGGAGACCTAATAACAGCCGGGCCGCGGCATTCTGCACCAGCTGCAATTTCCGAGTTCGGGACAGGGGCAGCCCCATGTAGAGGGCATTACAGTAGTCTAACCTCGAGGTGACCGTGGCGTGGATCACTGTTGCTAGGTCGTCGCGCTCCAAAAAGGGGGCCAACTGCCTTGCCCGCCTAAGATGAAAAAACGCGGACTTGGCAGCGGCTGCTATCTGAGCCTCCATCTTTAGGGAAGGCTCCAACAGCACCCCCAAGCTCCTGACCCTGTCCGCCGCTATCAGCGGCGCACCGTCAAAGGCTGGTAGGGGGATTCCCCCTTCCGGACCACGGCGACCCAAGCAAAGGACCTCTGTCTTCGCAGGATTAAGCTTCAGCCCGCTCAGTCTGAGCCATTCAGCCACGGCATATAGTGCCCGGTCTAGATTTTCCGGGACGCAGGTCGGCTGGCCATCCATCAATAGATAGAGCTGGGTGTCATCTTGCCAGGGTTTGCCCAAAAAGGGCAAATTTGAGACCGGCCGATAGTTTGCCAATTGGGCCGGATCTAAAGATGGTTTCTTTAAGAGGGGACGGACCACGGCCTCTTTAAGTGGCGTTGGAAAGTGCCCTTCCCTCAGGGATCTATTTATGATATCCCGTATAGGATATCTAAGGTCACCCTGGCAAGATTTAATAAGCCAGGAAGGGCATGGGTCCAATTTACAGGTAGTTGGGCGAGCAGCTAAGAGTATCCTGTCAACTTCCTCCAGGCTGAGGGGGTCGAAGTCATCCAGCGTATAATCCGAAGACAGGCTCGGAGCCTCGGGTTCACTAACTGTCTCAAAATTGGCAGAGGAGTCGGGGCGGAGTGACGCGATTTTATCCACAAAAAATTTCGCAAAAGCCTCACAGCCTATTTCCAATTCAATAGAATTTGGTCTGCCTTGCGGCAGTGTTGTAAGTCCTCTAATTATGTCGAACAATTGGGCCGGGCGCGAAGTTGCGGACGCAATCTTAGCCGCAAAGAACGCTTTCTTTGCGGCTTTGATTGCCATCTCATAGGCCTTCAAATTCTCTCTATAAGATGTTCGGGTCACTTCGTCTCGAGTACGCCGCCATTGCCTCTCTAGCCGTCTGAGTCCCCGCTTTTGTTGCCGCAGCCCCTGGTTGAACCAGGGCGACGGCTTCGGGCGGGAACGCAGAGGGCGCTTGGAGGGGATTTGTACCCATTCTGCTCAGGATCCCAATGAGTCACCAGGTTCCTTGCTTATTTCTCCATATTTACAAAGGACATTTCTCTTCTTTTCTCTCCATATGAAATGTGCTGTAATGTTCCTGTAAAATTTTGAAACATTCAATATTCAATTGAAACATCATAAAAAGAAAAGTCAAGGAAGTATATGTGGGCTGCAATGACTTGTCTAACTATAACCATTTCCTTAATAAATGTATCTTAAAATAACTTGCCAGTCATTTGCAATAGAGTGTAAAAATAACACTGGATTCAAACTATTTTAAAGACAATTTCACAGAGCACAATCTCAACTGAAGGATGCTGTTCAAACTTTATTCTATAGGAATGTAATGATTTTAGCCAACATTACTTTTTTTCCTCTTTTTGTATTATTGCCTTTATAATAGTACAGCATCCACGTAACCTTGACACACTAGTCACCTTAGTAACAAACAAGTGTACCATATTCATGCATAATTGAAATCCCAATGGGATATTTGATTTAATACACAGATAGGTTAAAAGGAATTTAAATAGATAGTATTTCAACAGTATAAAATACGTCATTGAAGTACTTAATTTCAGTGCAGAATGGAAGCAAGTACACCACTTTGCAGACATCATAATGCTAAAATAATGTTATTTAAATTCTGCATAAAATTCAAAACTTGACAAATTCCAAGGGGAAAAAAGTTGCAAAACATGAAAATAGTGCCAGAACTGACAAAATTGTGACCAGATATCTTGCTATCATTGTGAATGACCCAAATATTCCATTATCACTTCTGTACTACAAAAGATAACAGTAAATTGGCGGTGAATATACTGATTATGTGCAGATGAAATTGTAGATCCACTGTTATTTCTGTTAATGCTGAAAAAAAATAAAAAGATACTAACATGCAGATATGATCTAATCAATATAGTTGCATTATAGGTACTTAACTGAAACAATAAATCAGATCCAAAAAGGTTTAGATCATATAATTTTGGGACAGGATAGTTTTGGCAATGCAGTGACCACTAAAGTTTCACAGAAATCCTTCTACTTGGAGTTGGATCAATAAAAAGTATTAGTGCGCAACTATTTCAGACCTTACATTTTCTCTTTTGGACACAACATAGCAATCTTAATAAGAAGGAAGCTTTCACTTCAAAGCTCAGGAGGAAAAACTGACAAACTGTTACAGAATGTCTTCATATATGCAGAAGCAACCCTCTGTCCAGAATCCCAGAATATCTTTTTAAACTCATGCAGTATTGAGGATCTGGTACATAAAGACTTCTTACACCAAATTCGCTAATTTCTAGAGAAATTCAGCCACAGCATCCTACTTATACCTTACTAGTACAAACTGTGCTAATACAGAAATGAGAAATGGGCAGCTACAAGACTGTGTCATGGCAGTAATGGAGCTTACACGGTATCCTAAGCCCCATCAGCTAACATCCCTCCCACATTATATTACATAAGTAAAAATGCTGCCATAAGTCTGAACACACTCATTGGAACTTTAAAAACTGCCCCATCACAGTGATATAAACTGTTATTTGGGGAGGGGGGGGGAGTTGAAAAGCAACAAATAATGTCAGTTTCAAGTCTAGTGGAGCAGCCATCCCTGACTCTCAGACAAAATCATAAGACATCTCACCCAATGGATAACCTCCCCTTCCTGAGCAGAATGGGTACAAATCCCCTCCAAGTAAAAGAAACCTTCATGCTAAGTCCAGTGTTCCATTTTCACTTGATCAGAAGAGGACACTGTGATGTGTGGCATTTTACCAAGCAGTGCATCCAAACTGTAAGGATAACCACAAGCCAAACATCCCCTTATAAAGCCCCACAACCTGTTGCTGGGCCCACCACCCAAAAGCAGCATCAGCTCAGGCAACAGAATCCATTTTATAATGCCTGACAAATGTGGACACTGTTACCAAGATGGCTGCCTCGCAGATGTAAACAACACAGGCATTCATGTTCAAAGCTGCAGAGGTAGCTGTACTCCTGACTGAATGTGGAGTAATTTTTTAAAAAGAATTATTTAAAACATTTATTTTCTTCCTTTCCAGCCATATATGATCCCCAAGGTGGGGCTAAGGAGGAGGGCTAATGTTATTGGGGATATGCCAAATAAAAACAAAAAAGTCTTCATCCACTTGCAGAAAGCAATGGAAGAGGGAGAAAGATTAATATTTCTGGGGAGGGAATTCCAAAGTTTTGGCACCATGACTGAGACAGCCCTTTCTTAGGTTGCCACCCACCTAGCCTCAGATGACAGGGGCACCTGAAGCAGGGCCTCAGAAGATGACCAAAATGAACGGGTAAGTTCATATGGGAGAACATATGGGTTCCTAGGATTAATAACCTCTGGTGCGTACAGACCTTGAGAGAAATATGCTAGGACTATAAATTCCTTTAGTTACCTGTGGTAGATTTGGAGACCTTTTGGCCTTTGATCATAGGATGAAAAGAGATGTCCAACTTTTTGAAATGCCTAGTGCATCTAATATAGATACACAGAGCATATCCAAGATAAAAAAAATGCCAATACTCCTCTGGACAGGATTACTTGGGACAGAAAGAAGGTAAAGAAATTCAAGCTGAATGATGGAACAATGGATTCAGTTTTGGCATTGGGGGGGTGGTTGGCAAGGAATACCACCTTTTTCTTATGAAACGCACACAAACTCACAGCTATGGAAAGTATTTTTTTTCTGGTCAATGTAACTACCACCAAAAACAACACCTTAAGGGTAAATAGTTTGAGTGAAATCTTCCTTACTGGTTCAAATGGAGTCTTGATGAGAGCTCGAAATAACACTTGTAGTCTCCAGGATGGAAAATATTGTACAGCTGGAAGATGTGTAAATCATTTCACCCTAGGGTTTGGAGACAGAGCAAATCCATTGATGGGAGACAATCAGCCACCTGTCTACAGATCATGTTGGGACTCAGTCCTTGAGATATGCTACTCTGTAGAAAGAACATGGTTTGGAGTAGATTCAAGGATCAAGGATCAACACTGGTCCTTCTACACGACCTTAAAGTCTTCCAGGTGCAGTCATACAGGCAAAAAGTAGGCTGTCTTCTGGAAGAATGGATGGTTTTTGTTACCTGTGCTGAGAAATCCACTTGCAGCAAGATTTCACATTCATCCTCTAAGCCATAAGAATGAGTCAAACAAGATTGGGATGGGGAGAGAACCTAAACCTTGTGTCAGCATTTGTGGTGATGATGGGCACCTCTACAGTGATAGTACAGGCAGACTCAAGAAACACAGTATTTTGGGCCATGCAGAAACTATGCAGATTAACCCCACTGCCACCCAACTCAGCTTTCTCAAGACCTTGGGAAGTAATGGAATTTGGGGGAGGATGTATACAGCAGCAACCTCATCCCTGCCAGTCATGGTGTCAGGAGAGTATTCATTCTGCCATATGGCAGTGCAACTGAGAAGAAATGTGGGAGTCTGGTTTTCTCTGCTGTTACAAAGAGATCTTCTGTTGTCTTTAAAATCCCTTCGAATGCTCTAGAACTGATACTCTGGAAAGAATTTTGAGTAGAAGGCTCCAATGAAGATGATGAACAGTGGAACCCATGTTGATAGGCGGATTGGAAGGGCTGTGTTTTGAGCAAATGTCACCAAACTTGCTGGGGAGCTGCTGGTGTCTATCAAATGAAATAACTTCCAAGTTTCAAGTGAATTGGACCACAAGGTCCAGTTGTATGGGTCCCAGAACAAGATGCCCTCAGTCATCTTCCATTGCTTCCTGTGGGGTAAAAAATCATGTGTTTTCTCCAGGAAAAGAATAGCCAAAGACCAAAGAGCAAGCAAAGCAACCACTGGCAAAAAGCCTCTCAAAGCAGACGGAACTAGTAAGCCCAAAGAACCAGTGCAGAACCAGAGTTCCAGAAGGACAGGACAATGTGGCAAGCCTAACATAACAAATGAACAATCTGAGAATCCATGTCAATGTACAACCCGAGAATCCAAGTCAATGTACACAACCTTAAAGCCCAAACCAATGTCAGAACCAAGAATCCACCATAAACAGCAAAATATGAAACAAACCAACTCAAGCAAAGAACACAATATTGCAAGACCAACAATACCAGTTTCAAAGCACAGAATCAAAGTCAAAATAACACAGCAAGCTGATACTAAGTTCTGGGAAGATAGCAAAATTAAAGGGAAAAAACAGATCCAGATGGGTAGCTGCATTGGTCTGAAGCAGTATACCAGAATCCTGGACCTTAAAATGCTAATTCCAGATATTCCAATTACTCTCAAATACTTCTGGACTTTTTGGGATCCATTTCCCAGTATCCTGGAAAATCCCAGAAACCATGCAGACACCCAAATATATCCAGAAAATACTGATAAGGTTTTTTCAGATATAGTCAGACCAGATATATCCAAAAACAATGTTCTCGATTAGAGCAGCGTCATGCAGCAGAAACCAAGGCGACAAAGCAGAGCAGCTAATCAGGATCATGTAGCCAAGAGTTCAGTCCAAAAGTTGAACACAAGGGAAGCCAGATGAGAGCCGTACGAGCAAGATACAAACAGGTCCAAGAAGCATCGTTGAGCCGATCCAGGTGTCAAGCCCAGGAATCATAGAATCATAGAGTTGGAAGGGACCTCTAGGGTCATCTAGTCCAACCCCCTGCACAATGCAGGAAACACACAAATACCTACCCCAAATTCACAAGATCTTCATTGCTGTCAGATGGCCATCTAGCCTCTGTTTGAAAACCTCCAAGGAAAGAGAACCCACCACCTCCCAAGGAAGCCTGTTCCACTGAGGAATCACTCTAACGGTCAGGAAGTTCTTCCTAATGTTGAGCTAGAAACTCTTTTGATTTAATTTCAACCCATTGGTTCTGGTCCTACCTTCCAGGGCCACAGAAAACAATTCCACACCATCCTCTATATGACAGCCCTTCAAGTACTTGAAGATGGTGATCGTATCACCTCTCAGCCGCCTCCTCTCTAAGCTAAACATCCCCAGCTCCTTTAACCTTTCCTCATAGGACTTGGTCTCCAGACCCCTCACCATCGTCGTCGCTCTCCTCTGGACCTGTTCTAGCTTGTCTATATACTTCTTAAAATGTGGTGCCCAAAACCACCTGAGGTCTTACCAGAGTAGAGTAAAGCGATACCATCATATCACGTGATCTGGATCCCAGGAGTTCAGGAGTTGCAGGGGAAAGCAGAATTGAGTGATCTAGTCACGGCATCTCCAGTATGGTGACAAGTTGTTCCCACACCTAAGCCATCTGGGGCCCCTTCTTTTACAGGGAGCTCACAGCTGGGTCTTGTTGAGCTTGCAAGAGAGCCATCCATTTGGCTCATTAGACCCAGGTGTTCCTCCTGATTTGGTAATCTCTCCAGACAGGGAGAACACTCCAGACAGTGTTCCGCCTCCTCTCGAGGAGTTCCTAGCATGCTTGCTGAGAAAAAAACAAACGGGGGGGGGGCATGGTAGCTTTTCTAAAGAGCATGTACACAGGGGCAGCATTTCCCTAGAAAAGACAACCCCCAAAGGATTGTGCATACATGTCTTTTTCAGAGTTCTCTTCCAGAGTCCTGTGCTTTCTCAGATGGCGAAGAAGACCCAATTCCAAGAAACCGTGAGTGTAGCAACTACAATGAAGTCGATAGTATTGCTGCCCATCAATCAGAGAGAGACATGCTGATGATGCCCTCATGTGAGAGCCATGTATGGAAGTATACAGTGTTTGACTAAACAAACAACACAACAAAGGGAGAAGAATAGGAAACACAGCACCCTGCAAAGCAGTGAAAACTCAGCTACCAGATTCCTGGGCAGTCTGCAGATGGGGATTTGAATCTCCTCCTAGAAACCGTTGACAGGCAGACACAGAGGAAAGGAAGCATGACCATGCCATTCAGATGCCTCCACTTGGCAGAGGTAAAATAAAAAAGGAATAGAAGCGGTACTTACGCCTCACATATCACTTCTATAATCACTGGTTGGTGCACAAGAAAAAGATACATTATGAATAGTTTGGAATCCTTCACTGGCTCTGATGCATAGCAATATATTAAAGCAGGGAAGACTGCAGAGAAAGGCTTAGCTCGCATGAGGTTCCATGTTCAAGCCCTGTATGGGATTAGGTACCAAACAGTTCTGGAAGGAGATTATATTTTCTTCCAGTCTCCATAACCACTTTGGAGGGTTCCACTTTGGGGGTGAAAATTTAGTAATTGGGCCAATACTTATGCTTTGTGTATGGGGAATTGCATTAAAATGTTGTCTAGAGGTTGTTTAGGCTGCTCCATGGGGTTGATACTCAAGATACTCAACCTTTGCTATTGATATTGATATGATGCCCTATTGTCTTGGACAAATTTTCAAGTTTGAACAGTTTTGATTAAAAATGAACTTTGCAGTCTCCACTGACATACACCCCCCCACACAAAAAGTGCATTCACACAAGGTAAGCATGACTCTTTCAATCATATCTTAGATCTTCTAATTTTTTTGCTACTGGTGAACAACTGTGAAACTATAGTTGTAGCTGCACATGGCTGGATGCAACAGACATCAAATAACCCATTCAACATGTATATTACTACTACATCCATTAAGAAACCTGACCTCTTGTTTCTTAAGTCTGGGGTTTTATATGGACAATTTAGCATACAGACGCATGAGCAGAAGACTCATGCATGTACTAAGCTACAAAAAGTGTGTCCATACCGCCAATGCAAACCAGGAGGCACAGAAAACAAATCTCCACCATGTGGTGTGCAATGTTGCTGTTGCCATGGTAAATATTCATGTTTCAAGAGAAGTGTTAAATCTTGTATCAGGAGTCAAAGTGGCTGCCAAGACACATTTTCACAAGTAAGGGAATTTTTGTCTTTTCAGAATGGAACCATTTTTCAGTTGACACTGACTTTTCCCTAAAATAAATTCCTGAGTAACTAAGCCAATCACACTTGAGTGAGTCCAAAAAAATGAATTACTCTATTCCACTAAAGTATTGTCAACAGTTTTTGTGTGTTCATGCAAATGCTTTAAGAATTATTTAGAAAACCTGATACTCTGATGCTAATAAATATTTAAATAGATAGCTCAAAAAAGATTTTAATTGCGGCAATGAAAAGTCATTCAGATTATTTTCTAACTTTTCAAAATGAGAGGAAGGCTAGAAGATCTTTCAAAAGTTTCCTGGCCATGTTCCTTCTAAAAATGAAAGAATCAATCTCTACTACAAAAGGAGAACCTCGGATCAACCAACCTTCATGCAGAATTTCTATACAGTTCGATCCACAACTGAAGGACATTTATTGTATGTATTCTGCTGACAAAGACTGACACATAAGAACATAAGAGAAGCCATGTTGAGTCAGGCCAATGGCCCATCCAGTCCAACATTCTGTCACACAGTGGCCAAAAAAAACCAGGTGCTATCAGAAGGTCCATCAGTGGGACCAGAACACAAGGAGCCCTCACCCTGTTGTCCCCACCACAAGTACCAATTACCAAGACACATTACTCCAAAAGACTCACACACCCTTTGAGTACAAGTATTAAGTCTTTAAAGATCTGAGATTTTCTTTTAAGAATGAAGAAAATAATATGAAATTTTAAGACAATGTTTTTCCTTCAGGTCAATGACATCTGCTAGCATGCAGGTTGCCAACATTTTTAAGCCTGCAGGCACCTCTGGAATTTTGAGACAGGGTTGTAAGCACAACAGCAAAATGACTCCACAGGCACTGTGCTAGAGATCCCTGCACTAATAAGTCTTGCTCTGTTCTAGGATGAAAAGAATGCACTGCCAGCAGTATATTCTAACCAAGACCAGTAAAGTGAATTTCATTAAAACAGATGGGCTACATTTGTTCAAGGACCAGAATTTAAAAAAAAAAAGTTTCTTGGACTGCAAAACTAATATACTTACTTGAAAATACTTTCACCACAATCAATGCAATCTATCCAAGCAACAGTACAAAGTTTGGGTCCAGTGGCACCTTTAAAATCAACAAGAGTTTTATTTAAGGTACTTTCATGTGCATGCACACTTCTTTAGATACCTGCATGCACACAAAAGCTTGTATCTTGAATAAAATGCTGTTGGTCTTAAAGATGCCACTAGACTCAAACTTTGTACAGTTGCTCCAGACCAACACAGCTATCCACCTGAATTCAAGCTACTGTGTTATGGAAAGTGGGTTGTTTAACTAACATTCTATATCTGAAATGAAACAGAAAAATGCTGGCAACATTTCTCTTCTTCCTGAAATGGAAAGAGTCCTCTCAACATCACATTATAGTAACATTAAGCATCCCTTTTTGATCTTGTAGTTCATTCTGTTACAGAAGGGGCAAAGACTCTTCTCAGTCCTTAAATAAAAACATTTTCATTTGACTATTATTTCAAAGCAAAATAACACTGTCACACACAAGTCTGAATCCCCAACTTTCTGTTTATGATTGAATATTGACCAACCCAATTCCACGCACTTTCTAGTAAGTTAAACACTTTCAGCTACTTTTCTGACTTCTTGTGGTTGTCAGAAATTTCCTGATTGGAAACTTACTTTAATATTGCTCCATCTGCAAAACAGAGTCAAGGACTTCTCTGATCTCTAGTACTGAAAATTTCTTTTTCACTAACTAGCAACTGACAACAATTTAATTTATAATCAGTGCCACCAAGGCGGGGGGGGGGGGAATACAAAATTCCATGTTGGTGTTTAGATTTGGCCTGGGTACTGTTAGGTGGAGACCCAGAGAAAATCTTTGTCTGAGGGCTTGTGGTAGCTTTCAGCTGCTCTCAGCAGCCATCTTTGTACTCCTTTGACTTGTTCTATCCAGTTCACTCTTTCCTCACTGAAGCTACCTGTTGTTTAAAAGGCCTGAATATCAACTTATCAAAAGACTTGACATCAAAAGACCTGAATATCAAAAGACTCATATTCATTCATTCAGTGTATAGGCTTTGTTTTATCTTTTGTGTCTGAGTACCCCAGTTTGTGCTACAGGGGAAAGCCACACATGAATTTCAGGACTGTGTTTGTGTTTCATTGGAATCTATGACTGAAATGAGTCAATTTTACTTTTTTTTGCCATCACATCTGACTTATGGCAACCCCATAGGGTTTTCAAGGCCAGAGACATTCAGAGGTGGGTTGCAATTTCCTGCCTCTATACAGCAACCCCAGTATTCCTTGGCAGTCTCCCATCAAAATACTAACCAGGGCTGACTCTGCTTAGCTTCTGATCTGACAAGATTTGGCTAGCCAGGGTATCAGGGCAATTTACCTAGCTCAAACAGAATAAATTTCCAAGGTTACCCAGAGGAATCTTCAGAGTGGTTTGCTACAAACAAGCATTATAAACATAATGCATCTGCAATACAATCCTAACATAGCATTTGTTTTAATCAGTGGTGCTGAAATAATGACAAAACAAAAATGTTAGAACAATCTCTGCAGTTTTTAGTGGAGTACTGTCAATCCACAACTGAGTCCATGCCTGCAAACTGTAGTGTGACACACTGCTCAGAATAAGTTGGCTTACTTACAGTTTGTAGGAAATTTGTTGCTCAGATCAAATACCTGCCCAGTGTAGCCAGGAATAAAAAGTTGAAATCTAGAAACTCCTATCTTTCTATCCACTTTTCACATTATACATCAGATTATTTCAAATGTATTATTCATTTTATTATTATAGTCTTAGCCACAACATAATGTAAGTTCTTTTATTACTAAAAGGAAGAAAACAATACTGACAATTAAAAACAGTTATTCCACAAGTACAATAATTCTTTTTCTTTTTTTTAAAAAAAGAAAAGAATACATATCTCCATTAGCATCATAATAACTACCACAGATTGACATGATATGATTGTGTATAATGGCTTCCATGGAACCATTATGGTCGATCAGCAAATAATATACTTTTGCAGTTGTCTAACTACATATTTACACATGTCAGCTCTCATACACTTCAGTGACAGAATTTAATAGAAACACAATAAAAAGACATAAGAACAAACAACTGTGAAACATTGTGCTAAGATAAAAAAAATTCAGGTTTACCTAACAAAAAGAATTATGGAAATTATTTAAGGCCAAATATTGTTAAAAGAAAACATATTTAAGTCAATGCATATTGCCTTGTATTAGTACAAATTCAAAAAAAATTAAGCAACAAGAAAGAGCAAATAACTGTGACATTCTAAAAAAATCTAGGAGTTGCTTCTGAAAAGGGCACAATCTGAAATCAGGCTAGATTTATGCTTTCAGGGCAGGTACAACCAACCATGAAATTCCAAAGATTCCTATCACAATCCATGGGCAAGGCCTACCTGCTTTCAGCATCCCCACATTTGCGCCGACTTTCTCCAGGCCTTTACAAAGGCCCCCTATTACTAGCATCCATAGATCATGAACATGTTGCTTCTACAGAATGACTGGCTTTCTGGATGGATATAAAAATGTTAACTATGTGTAAAAAATTATCATACATCAGGCTCTGAACAATGTTCCTAGAAAGTGAATAAAAAAATCTTAAAACTAAGGCCATGTTCTGAAAGGTGGGATATTTCTGTCAATATGGGGGATCTGAGGTTTTCAGAATAATCTAAAAACAAGGTGGGGTCAGGATTATAAAATACCAGTTTCATGTCTCAGCTGTCCCCTCCTCATAAGCACAGCGAAATGAGCCATCTCAACTATTTGAAGACCATTTAAACCAGGGGTGTTGAACTCATTTGATATGAGGGCTGGATCTGATACAAATGAGACCTTTCTGGGCCATGTGTGTCACAAAATGTAATGCCAGGTAACAGAGATATAAACTTTATGAAGGACACAAACACAAATATTTTTTTACAAACTTAAAATAAAATATGCTTAAAACATTAGCACTTGTTGGTCTTAAACGTGCTTTCTTTGTATCTCTCCTGTGCAATCCAGGCTCTCATTTGCACAGCAGAGCTACTAAACCAAGTCTCTCTTTCTTCTATTGGTTGAGGCTCCTCTCCCTCCTGGTCCCCTGGGAAAAGAAGGAAAGAGCCAGAGCTTCCTTTGAAGCAAGCTATCCCTCCCCACCTTCCTGAAGGGAGGAGCCTCAGACAATAGAAAAAAAAGAGGCTTTGCTCCGAAACTCCTGTGTGACTGAGCACGCTTGGCAAAGCAAGCTGTGATGCAGAAGGAAGTAAGAGAGAGGGAGAAGAAAGCAGACCACAGCCAGTTGCTCAGAGGGCTGATAGGAGCTCTCTGGGGGCTTGATTTGGCCCCCGGGTCACATGTTTGACACCTCTGATTTAAACTGTTGTCTGCAAAGATCATTCAACAAAACAATAACAAAGGAAACTTTTCTGGCAAGTGATCAACAGCTAACTCTTTGTTCAAATGCTGACATTCTATCTATCTCTTTAAACTTTGTAAGAACAAAGAATTAATGATGGGTAACAGGGGCAGACTAAGCACTGCCCCCAAAGGACAACACTGTTCCCATGTGGCAGCCTATTGGCTGCTTTATCCCTTTCATCTAGGCCAGGGGTGGCCAAACTGTGGCTCGGGAGTCACATGTGGCTCTTTCACACATATTGTGTGGCTCTTGAAGCCCCTACTGCTCCATCAACTGGCTTGGAGAAGGCATTTGCCTCTTTAAATCATTTCTCCAAGCCAAGCCAGCCTTTAGCTTGGAGAATGCATTTAAAGTTGCTTTCTTTCCACCTCTCTCTCTCCCTCCTCCCCCATTATCTGCCTTCTTTACAGCTCTTAAACATCTGACATTCATGTCTTGCGGCTCTCAAACATCTGATGTTTATTCTATGTGGCTCTTACATTAAGCTAGTTTGGCCACACCTGATCTAGGCCATGTTCTGTAATAACCTGGGCTTGTGTTTTCAATAGCTGTCCCAGTGCCTGTGGAATAGCCTCCAAATAAGAGATTGGGTCGGAGTGGGATGGGGTCCTACTTTTCTGGCTTTCCAAAGAGGCTATAAATCAGAACTATCCCAATCAGAAGTGGCTGAAAATAGTCTAACTCAAACAGGACACAGTATCTTATTCCAAGACACTGTAATACTGAACAACACATCCAATTACCATGTTAGATTACACAGAGAAGCCATTGAAATCCAGAAACATAAATACAATTTCAACAGGAAAGAAGGAAGTTGAAAAATGAATAGGGCATGGCTTCCAGTCCTGAAAAACACTTTGAGGGGAAGGGGATTTGAACTGGCTCTCCCCTCACCATTTCCACACTCAGTTTGCTCTCCCATAAGCAGGGGGGGAAAATAAAGAGCACAATCCCCAGCACCATATCGGCGTTCCAGCCACTGAAATTCAGTATAATGTTTACTTTGGTCTTCAGTTGCACTAAAAATGGTTGTGAGCACTGTTTGTCCTTCACCCTTACCTAATACTCAGTCTCACATTAGAACTGAACACACACTGGCCAGAAGGAACTCATAAAAATGAATACAGATAAATATGATTTCATAAATATTTTGAAAGGTAATAAAAAAGCATCTACTTCTTGTTCTGCCAACGCTTTATGTGCAAAACTGTTTCCAACTGAGGAATCAAAGAGTGCTCTAGTGTCAACATATTTGACTAACATGGAAAGAAAACCTGTCAGACTGGAACATATAAAGATAGATACGTTACAATCAAAATAAGTGCTGCCCTGTTAATAGGTTATAGGGCTAGCATTACTTGAGATACACAAAGGTCTTTTCTGATAGAAGTTACAGCTATTCTCAGCTCTTGGTTTTGTGGAGGAAACTGAGAATTAGTGCATGAATTTACCAAGGAAACATTCCTGTGATTGTAGTATCTGGAAAAAGTGCTACCGCGCAGCAATAATATTTGATGCTCACTGCAATCACAGTGAGTTAAGTATTAAGACTTATACTCTTCCATGTCCTTATAGGAAGTTGCATGGCCAAGGATAGCTTAGGGTTGCTCATGTACATAAGGAAAGTTCTGTTTAAAGTAGCTATCAAAGCATTAGATTCTGGTTTTATGGCTATTATCATACCTGTTCTTTCCAGAAAAAGGAGAAAACCAAGAGGACAGAAGCAGGACTTCAGGATTATGGCCTGCATAATCATTTGAAGGTTAAACTATTTGGGAACATTTTCCATTGGACAGCAAGCAGGTTTCAGGGGGATACGTGTTATGTGAATTCCAACAAGCGTGGTTTTAACAATCCTGTTTCCATACTCTCCTCCACCTACCAGAAGAGACAATTCACAATATGCCATCTGCATGCCATTCATGGAGGTTTCTCTTTTTCAACTGAAAGATGGTACAAAAAGAGGGAAAGAAGTAGTACAGCAGGAATATATGTTTTTGATAGTATGCAGGGTCTCTGGGCTCTCCTTCCACTCCATTACAGATATATTAATACACAAAGTAAACAAGTCCAATAGAGATTAAAAAGAAACATACAAATAAATAGATTTGATTTTCCACAAATCACTGCTGACCTTGCAAAGGCTGGAGAATAATCAGTAACATATGGTTTTCTGATGTATGTATGCGTCTGTTTGTGTGTTTTATATTTATCAGTTATAGACGTGTGGCAGTATCATCCTGTTATCTAGAGAAAACACATGTTTCTTTAAAACTATCATGCTTTTTCAAAATGTTTTACTTTTCATCATCTGAGGTTCAACAATTTTAGCTCGCTGCACAAAGCAGAAATACACTTCAAAAATATTCATTTTGCTATGGTTGCCAGGTCTTACCTGGCTGCCAGTGAGGGACAGATATATTTGCTGGATGTTTCCCCAATCAAAGTATGGTTCCCACTCCCCTGTCCCCGGGATTTTGGGGCCACCAATTTTGGGGCCTCCAACCCACCGGCATGAAAACGGCTGATGAGGGGAGCCCTGCCACCAAAAAGGTCCCTCATTGCCCAACATGTCCTGCACAATGACATCACCCAAAAGTGACATCATCATGCTGGACATGTTGCACAGCGGCACTCTAGCATTTGGGTGAAAACTCTGTGGTGCCATAGAGTTTTTACTCAAATGCTAGAGCATCCCTCATGTGATGTGCCCAGCACAATGTCATCACTTACAGGTGACATCTTTGCACGAGGTACATCAGGCGCCAGTGGAGCTCTTTGGGGGCAGGGCTCTCTCCACTGGCCAGCTCTGTGCTGGCAGTTTGGGGGCCTCAAAACCATGGGAAACCCCACCCCCAGCAGGAGGTTGGGATCCCTACATTTTGCCTTACCCTGGATAGCTCAGGCAAGCCCAATCTCATCAGATCTCAGAAGCTAAGCAGGGCTGACCCTGGCAAGTACTTGGATGGGAGACCTCCAAGGAATATCAGGGTCAGGATGTGGAGGCAGGCAATATTAAGCCACCTTTCTGAACATTCAAGCCCCACAAGGGGTTGCCAAAAGTCAGTCACGAGTTCCAGGCACACACACACACACAAATAAAAAAAAAGTCACCATAAATTCATTTTCTCTTATCACATACCAAATATAATTAGAAAGCACTGAAGATATACTAATGGTAACAAATCTTTATACTTCATAGCTTCTACATGCATAAGAAAACTAACACCCAATGTACAACACAGAGAGGTTCCCTCTTAATTCCAAAACCATTTCTTCCTTACATAAACCTATCACACACTATTTGATGCTATGGGATAATCTGTGGTGGCTACTTTGAGAATGGGGTATAGGCAAAACTGCCCCTCACACACCTACGTGGTTTCTTTTTAAACATTTATCAATCAGTCCAGTCCAAATAACACACAAGAATGGTCTTAGATTCAGGTGGTAATAACTAACCAATCATTTGATTAAACAAATAAGTTTAGTTAATATATGAATGAGAGTACATGTCCAAAATTCATGAATAAAGATGTGTATGAGCAGAGTGACTAAATCTTGCTGTATTGTTTTTGCATATTTCTAGGCATCACTATCACTTTATATCTCAGCATTGCACCAGATTATGATGGTGATTATCAATAAAAATAAATAGCTCCATTCTACAGCTTGCTACAGCATTAGCTGAACCTTGGCATCTGCAAAATGTACTAGAAAATACTTTCTTTTCCAGTTCTATACTCAGACTTTATTATAAATGGGTTGGGCAACATAAAGCCTACAAAGACCATAGCTGTGCCACCAAACTTCTCTCTTGAAAAGTGTATCACCATACAAAAGCAGCACAGAGTCATAAAGGCTGGTGAATCTCCTTCTTGAATGAATATGACCTGTAATACTTACTTCGCCTACCCTTGTTATAGTACTATTCCATTAGGAACATTAAAGAACAAATGGAAAATAATTGGTTACTTTGGGAGATGAACGAGGGAGACAGGGAAAATGGAGAAAGAACAACAATTAATGAGAACAGTTCTTCCCCATAATTTATGAAGTCAGCTGTTCTGTTTCATGAATACAGCTATTGAAAAAATATTTATAAACATATTTCGTTCCAAGATACCAAGTGGATAAAATGCCATAAGAATACAAAGAACCTCCTTTATTTGATGATGTGTTATAATTTTAGGGCTCTCAACTCCTTAAGGACGTAGGCACGGTGGATATAATTCTCACAATTAATATA
Organism: Heteronotia binoei; assembly: GCF_032191835.1. NCBI lineage: Eukaryota > Metazoa > Chordata > Lepidosauria > Squamata > Gekkonidae > Heteronotia > Heteronotia binoei. The sequence continues at coordinate 59,623,181 of NC_083227.1, forward strand.
TGTACGTAGTTATGCAGTTCATATTGCCCAATGAATTCAGATCCACCTACAGTGAGCAAACATATCTATATAATCTGTCACCTTCAGCAGAATTCATTAAAATAATGTTATATCCCCCTTGCTAAATGTAATTCTTTTAATTGAAATTTAATCTTACTGCATTATTTGGTAGATTTTTAATTGACATTTGTGGTAATTAATTGGTAAGTATTACAGCTTTGTCTGATGAATTTAAAACAAAATTTGACACAGAGATTGGCTAGCCACTGCTGGGAACTGCCTGCTGGGAACATTTCATCATTCTTTCAGCCCATCCTGCTGATCATAAGTTGGGGGGAATGATGGACTCTTTCTTACAGTCAAGAATTACATTACTAATATATTCCATTACCACCACGCAAATGTCATGTTAATTTCTGATCATCATCAAGTCAGACAATGGTTTCCACACTGGAAAGTAGCCAATTAGTTATGTGGAAAAATATTCAGTCAATTATGTTACTTGAATTAGGTTAAGGACTCAAGAGAAAGCAAAATAAACCCTTTGAAACTACTTCAGAGATAAAATGTAAGTTGACACTGTCTTCATGTGCTATACAGGACTTTATACAATATGATAGGCAGCTGCCAACATTCATAACTGTTTATGAAATCTAGCTGTTCTTATTATGGCAGCTAAGATCAGTATTTTTTCCCCCACCAATATTTGGTTCATTGTGTTAGGAGGGAAACCAAAATAGATAGGATCAAGCACACCAGGCTTATAAAACACATTAGGCTGTATATATTAAATTGTTAAAATTACATCCCCTCCTCCTCCTGCAAGAAAGTTTCATGAAGGAGGGGGGGGAGAACAAAGTTTATTTCGATTGCTGTTGGTATTGCAGTACAAAGTAGCAGATCACTGACTGCTGTCCTATACTGGCATAGAAGTGAACTTAGTAAGCACTTAAAACTAAGTATCTATATCCTGTTTTTGACATTGTGGACATCTTTTTTAGAGAATTCCCTGTTTGTAGATACATGAATGACATGTAAAAAAAAATCACTTTTTTTTAAAAAAAACCAACCCAATAATTTCTCTTATTTGCCAAAGGTTACTGGGAATCAGAAGAAAAGAGTGGGAGACTGCAATAAGACAAAATCTAGGGATTTATCTGCCATCAGGAGGCTCTGATGTGATATCCTAGGTCCTTGAAATTCCGAACTGGAAGAGATCTGATTTCATTTTGTTTAAATATCTTCCCTTCCACGCCTGCCAATGGCTAAGCTGCTGCTATGTCACAGAATGTTCAGAACCATTTAAACTTCTCAAAAGTAAGCTGCTAGCTAGCCTACCAACAGAAAAGTTTGTGGCAAGAATCACACAGAGGTTAAAGAAGGTCTGATTACAGGTCTGGCGTGCCTAGGGAGAATTTATCATAGGATGGAATCAATGGTTCTCAGATAGACTATGCACAACAGTATCTGTGAGGACGATTTTAAATTCTGACAGGTTCAATTTCATATTTGGACTGATTTTTAAAAAAGAGCTACGGAATATCTTCAAGGGAGTTTAAAGTAGAATCACAATATGGAATTTTCAGTGAGACAACGAAGTATGTGGGAGGAATGCACGCCAGACCTGTAATCAGACCTTCTTCAACCTCTGTGTGATTCTTGCCACAAACTTTTCTGTCTCTCTTTATTCTGTCAAGCCTTTAAAGAGTCATATTTTTTTTAAATTGGTGATGTAATTAAATTTCAAATTCTTTCATTAAAATTTGTCTCACTTTGCTTTTGGATTCTAATGGATGACGTTTGTGCAAGTTTTTATACAGAAGCATCATTCAGTAGATTCAGTACACTAGACCTTCACAGAGGTTTTTTCCCCCTCCCTGGTTACAGGTGATGGTGAAAAGTGCTCTCACAGACTGTTTCCACACAGTCACCTACCATTGCATAGGTCAGCAGCATACTCCAGTGTTAGGAAACAGTTCCACACATGCAGATCCGGACTAAGAGTTTGGCCTGGCTTTTTTTACTCTCACGTGGGTTTCTGGACTCCTGGTTTTCCCAGTGTTCCATTCTTTGCTGCAGCTTTAAATTCGCAGTTATAGATGTGGAATCCATCTATTCAGTGAAAAATTGCCTGCCCCTCGCCAGCTTTCTACACCCACTATCCCTGCTACTCATGATGTGTGCAATTTGATGTAGGGAGAGCTTCCAAAACGACTGCACAGAATGGCGCCTCGCAACTTTTTTTAAAAAAGTGCAAACTGTGATACAATGCAATTCCATGTCATGTATGTTCCTCTCCATACAGCATGATTACAGTTTATAATTTTCCTGTTCTTTAAGCAATCCCATGTTGTTCTGGGTCTCTGAGCCTGAGTTTTCCTTCCAATTTTTTCAAAAAATATGTTCCCGTATCCTGAATACCCCTGCCTTGAATTTAAGCCCCACCTTGCTGCAGGGGGTGGCATTGGGGGTTTTGCCGGCCAACCCAACGCCTACGCCCCCCCCAGCAGCATCCTCCACATGTGCGTCACGAGCGTGTGAGGCAGGGGGGGCAAAGCTGGGTGGGGGCAATGAGGTGACCGGCAGGACCAGGACCATAACGATGCTGCTGCTGCTTTGCCCGCCTCAGACGGAACTCGCCTCAGAGCTGGTGGCCGCTGCCTGATGCTCTGTCTACTTCAGAAGTGAGCCTGATGGAGGGAGGGACTCCCGCTGTGCCTTCCCCCTGCCTGCATGGCTTATCTTCCCTCCCTTCCTTCCCCCCCATCTGAGCCAGAGGTGCCAGTGAGACGGAGGAAACAGCAGCAGCCAAAGACGGTGCAGTGGCCCTGCCTCAGGAAGCAGCAGCGAGAAGAGGAGCCCCACCGGCCACCCTCTCCTTGTAGCTCTCCTCCCACAGCCAGCAGTGGCAGAGCAGCTCGGGCTCCTCAAGGCTGGTGGGAAAGCCAGGAGGGTCAAAGGGGCCACGGGGCTTCTGTACCTCACTCCGAGGCTGCCTGCAAGAGGCCATGCCTTGTTGGTAAACATGAATTGTTTCAATCTTCATATACCTTAATCTGACGGCCTCTGTGTTTTTTGCTATGTTTGATTTCCTTCTCAAAACTATCCAAAACTAATTCAAGCAATGGTGGCAAAATACAATTGGCCAATCCGTTTGCAGGCTGAGATCACAATGCCTATTGGTTGCTCTATATCGTAACCATGCATGAGAGAAAAAAAAAAGGAAGGAGGTGGAGTCAGACAACGGGAGAAGGGGAGAATGAATTAGAAGAATCAGACAATGCAGGAAACATTTGCGCAGACTGCACACTGAAGGAAAGGCAGTGGTACGGAAATAAAAAATTTGACTCAGGGCAAACCAACCCACAGCAGACGAGACGCAAGCACATGGTGCAGAAACCCCCACAGAGTTTTCAAAGCAAGAGATAAACAGAGGAGGTTCGCCTTCCTCAGCACAGGTACCCTTGGTAGTCTTCCATACAATTACTAACCAGGGCTGACGTTGTTTAACTTCTGAGATCTGATGAGACTGGGCTAGCCTGGGCCATCCAGGTCACTGCTACAGATATTCCCAAAGTATTACCACAATACCCTGTACATACACACCTAGAAAACAGTTTCCTGTGCTATCGGTTTGATATCTACACTGTAAATGAAACAAAGGAAACAGCGATTAAAAGTACAATTTTGTAATGCGGATTCAAAGCTAGATACAAACCACTGTGGACTATATACAGCTTGTTCACTACAGTGTAGGATGGAAAGGTGTTCAACCACCCTTGGGAATAAAGCCACAATCGCTTTAAAATATGTGTTAATTTCACAGGCTTTAAAAATCTTTGAATGAAAGCAGTTTTGTAACAGGTAGAGAGTTATAAACTGCATACCAGTAATGCAAAGTTATTCTATGGGAAAAGAACAAAAAACTCTTTCATCCTGTCATGCAGATGCACTCTGCACTGCCTTGGCCTCTTCAGACATGAAACACAATGAAATTCTGGAATTCCTTATTGTTTTGAATATAAAGGGAAGGTATTCTAGAGGCATGGCCATGTTAGTCTATTACATAAAAACAAACACAAGTCTTTTGGCATATTAAATACCAACAACTGTGGTACCAAAATGAACTTCAATGGATTGAGAAAAAGTTGAATAGTTGTTATCTTTGATGTGTCACAAAACACATCAGAGTTCAGAGCAAATGTATAGAAATGCACAGAGACAGATTCAACAAGAAAACCATCTTCCCTGTGCCTATAAACACTATGTATGTATATGTGGAACAAAAGAAAGTTTTCCTTTGTTAGCTGGGATCCAGAAACATTCTTGCACAACAGTGAGCTGTGCACCTGTTGCTGTTTGGAAAGGACTTCTTTTACCCCCTGAACAGACAACCAATGCAACCATTTTTGAGTCCAGAAGGAAAGTCATGCAAATAGAAAGCTTCCATTCTTATATTCCCCATGTCCAAACCAGGGTATATATATATTGGACTACTGATGTTTCTTGCACAGCTTAGTATCACCAGGGAAGTAAAAAATTCTCAATTTTCACCATGGTGGTCAAGAAGTGACCTGCCCAAAGAAGGTCTAAATTGGGGGTTTTTTTCTGGTCAAAATGGCTCAAATAAGGTGTGAGAGGTTTAAAATAAATAATCCCTGGGAAATAATTTTTAAAAAGTAATAATAACAACAATAATAATAATTCAAGCATTGTTTTCACAGTATTACTGGGAAACCCAATTCTCAAGCAAGTATTTTTTTCTTTGTTGATTCTATATGCTGCAAAATATTTAAAATCTTTATTTATGGAATTACATTTAATTACAATTTTTTTAAAAAAAAACTTTACTAAATTCAAAAAAGATATTGGGAACCAACTGCATGGTTGGATCCTGTGATCTCTCTGTGGAAATCACAGATGATCACGAATCTTTCCATTAGATCCTCCCACAATACTCCCCACACACACACACACACACACACCATATGAAGTTGCCTTAATCAGAACATTAGTTCACTAAGGTAAGTATTGTCTACAGACTGGCAGTAGTTCTCCAGGGTCTCTCACATCACCTCCTGCTTGATCCTTTTAACTGAAGATGCCAGAAAATGAACCTGGGACCTTCTGCATGCAAAGCAGATGCTATACAACTGAGACATTAAGTCGTTCTTGACACCAGGATAGTTTATTCCTGAGGTCCTGGCACTCATATGGTTTAAAGGCCATGCAAATTGATAGCCTGCAATGAGGAAGGGGGGGGGGGAATGGCCCTCCCTACCTCTTCCATCAGCACGGCTCTGCTGTCAGGAGGAGAAACCAATTTTACCTTCTTCCCTACTGCAACCTCCCAATCTTCATGGCTTTTATAATCAATGCAGGTCCTGCATGGCTGATAAAACTTGTTACTGTTGCTACTGTTACTCATTTAATGTCAGCTGTGTTCTACATGTGAAGTGAAATAGTATATATTAATGACAGAAAAAGAGAATAACAGTGTGGGATCATTCACTCACCCGTTGTAGGCATTACACATATTCCTTCATGTTGGTGAAATCTTGCAAGGGATTTAACCCCTTTTCATCTCCAGTGCAGTCACGGGAAGGATTTGCTCAGATAAACAGTTCTTGGGTTACTGAAACAAGAAAAACTGTATGATGAATTTTGATGGATTGATCCCTTTTCTAAGTAAGACAATAATCTGTACATATGGAGGCAGGAGAAACACAGTATTTCAAAAATAATTTTAATGTACTAGTCATACATTTTTGCTATAAATACAAGCAATGCATAAAGCTTTTTCTAAATTCAACTTAGATGTTTCCTGTGAATTGAAGAGAATTCATGGAATGGATCTTCCCCCTTCATTTCTTTTTCTTGCAGTTTTTTGAGTCTGAGAAAAACTGCTTCTGAGTTTTTGGGGATCCTCAGTAACAGTGGAATATATTACATGATATACAATTTGAGGAGAAACTGGCACAAATCACCCACATCTGTCTTACACAAGCTCTTCATACAAGGGAGGAGGGTATTTTCTACAAGTCATCTTTCTTCTAAGAGGCGCCTGCCTCACATTCCAATCTGTTTCAACCTTCTGGAGCAGAATCTCAAAGGTCCCTGAGGTCTGGTTACCGATGCATTCTGTGAATGCTTTCCTTTCACAAACTATAGGATTCAACTGATGATCTTCAAGTGGTCATCTGTACATTCACACCAATGGGATATAGTGCACCTGCGCTGATGCCTATTGGTACTTCACTTTGCTACATAGATCCAGGTAGGGTAACCATGTTGTTCTGAAGCAGAAGAACAAAGTTTGAGTCCAGTGGCAAGAATATAAGAGTTTGTAGCACTGTGCAGGGGGTTGGACTAGACGACCCTAGAGGTACCTTCCAACTCCCTATGGTTCTGTGGAAGTTTGAGTCCAGAGGCACCTTTAGGACCAACAAAGTTTTATTCATGGTATAAGTGTTTCTGTGCAAGTACACTTCATCTATATAAACAAGTTGCTTGTAATTGATGATCTTCGAGTGCTCATCTGTACATTCATACCTATGGGATACAGTGCACCTGTGCTGACCCCTATCGGTACTTAACAAGCCAAAGGATTTTCACACCCTGATTCCAGTGGGCATGCACAGAAACCCCATCATGCATGCTCACCAGAGGGGGTGCGGACATCCTGCCAGTTCCTTCTGACCGCTGTATGACCCTAGATAAAGCCAAAGAACCAACAACAGAGGGGAAAGGAGGGCAGGTGGTGTGAATGCACAGATGACCACTCGAAGATCATCAGTTACAGGTAAGCAACCTGTTTATCTTCTTTGTGGTTTCTGTGCATCACACCTATGGGAGATTAGCAAGCAATGACTAAATCCAGAGGAGGGTGCTAGAGGTCAACCAGGCACAGTAGACTGTAGGATCACACTTCCCATTTGGGAACACTGGTGCTGAGAGACACCAAAGGCAGAGTGGTAATAACAGTATGCTGGGATGCCCAGGTTGTAGCCCTGCAAAACTCATGTAGTGGAACCTCTTAGAGGAAAGTAGTAGATTTAGCTAAGGACTTAAATAATGGCTTCAAATCAGGCCAGGAAATGGCTCCTTGGCTAGGAGATAGTAGAGTTAATAGTTCCAATTAGCCAATAGGAGAGTCTCCTCAAAGAGATTTCATGGTATGACTTTGGAGAAGCAGAGAAGACAAATAGGTCAGAGTCCTTTCTGTGAGTGTTGGCCTCTGGAAGGATGACATTTAAGGAGTGGAGTCTCTCATCATTGTAGATGTAGGAAAGGCTGCAAGAGAGATGTCCAAGATAGGATGGAACTCAGATACTACTTCCAAGAGAAAAAAATACCTCAGAAAGAGAGGGGAAAACACCAGTGTCATGAAGCAAATGGGCGTCATAACCAGTGTTCCCTCTAAGCTAAGTTAGTGTGAGCTAATTTGCAGTTTTTTAGCCTCTGGCTCACACATTTGTGTCTTGGCTCAGGAAAAATGGCCCCAGAGCTAATTTATGCAGTAGCTCACAACTTTAATGCCAGCAGTGCACAAAGTAGAATTTTTGCTCATGAGACCCCACAGCTTAGAGGGAGTATTGATCATAACCTAGAGACATAAGTTCAGCTATACACTTCATGGAACTGATGGCCATCAACAACACTGCTTCACATGAAAAGCAGAGAAAACACGTGGTGATAGGTTCGAAAGGTTGTCCCGGGGATGAGAGCAATAGAGGTAGGTTCTGTGGTGAAGTGGGCAGAATGATTGGAGGATACATACAGGAAGAAGAAGAAGAAGAAGAAGAAGAAGAAGAAGAAGAAGAAGAAGAAGAAGAAGAAGAAGAAGAAGAAGAAGAAGAAGAAGAAGAAGAAGAAGAAGAAGAAGAAGAAGAAGAAGAAGAAGAAGAAGAAGAAGAAGAAGGAAATTGGATTTATATCCTGCCCTCTACTCCGAAGAGTCTCAGAGCGGCTCACAATCTCCTTTACCTTCCTCCCCCACAACAGACACCCTGTGAGGTGGGTGGGGCTGAGAGAGCTCTCACACCAGCTGCCCTTTCAAGGACAACCTCTGCCAGTGCTATGGCTGACCCAAGGCCATTCCAGCAGCTGCAAGTGGAGGAGTGGGGAATCAAACCCGGTTCTCCCAGATAAGAGTCCGCACACTTAACCACTACACCATACTGGCTCTCTGGAAGAGAGAAGCCTCATATGGGTCACTTAACGTCAGGGTGCAACAAGATAGGGCACTTGCCAATGGGAGTGCCATGCGCCCAGGTGGCCAGGGTAGATCCTAACAGAAGAGTAGTTGAGGATTGAGCCTATAAGCAATAGTAAAAAGTCAGGGTAATAGAAAAGTCTCACTGTGGAGGGACGCATGGAGAACATCCACGAAGTGTAGATATCCAGACCCTTCAGAAGTGTATAATGTACCAGTGGGAAGTTTTATACTATCCAGTAACATCTGCTGCACCACCCATATGAAAAGAGGCACCTCGAGATATAGAACCCAGCCTCCGTGCATTAGGAGGAGGTCCAGGACAAGACAAAGTGGTGCAAAGGCTTGTGAGCAACCTAAGCAGAAGAGGAAACTAGTGTTGATGAAGTCATCATACTATTATCAGAAAGCACTGAAGATATTTCCTCAAGAGGTTGTGGATTACCTTAGTGATGTGAAGCAAACATGAAAACATGTAGAGATTGGCCTCATCCAGAAGCCAGAAAGCTGTATCCTAGAGAACTGGCATCCACTCCTGCTCTGGAGTAAAAACACTGGAATTTCTCATCTTAAGTAGTGGCAATGGTGTCTGCCAGAGAGTGACCCCACAGGTGGAATACAGTGCAGAGATATCCAAATGATCTCCCACTTCGGAGGGGATGCACCCCGTGGCACAAAGGATCTGCCTGCATGTTCAGGTACTCAAGCAGGTAGGTGGCCATCAGGAAGAACGGAAGTCCAAGCAATCTGCCCATATGCCCATGACTAGGGCACAACTGTCATAGTAACAGTCTCCTTTCAATGGCTGGTTTTGATGCAGGTTGTGGTATTGAACACAAGGCAGGTGACAGATGTCACTGTGAGTGATGGCTTAAAGAAGCTTAGAGCCTGTTGTACAACTAGCAGTTCCAGGAAATGGTGTAGTGGTTGGTGCAGTCAGGAGGTCATGGGCTCCTGACACAAGACAGATAGCGATTGCATCCCAAACCCAACAGAAGGCAGTTGTAATGGCAGTCATGGATACAGCAAGGGAGTGAAGGGATGCCCCCAAGAGCAGGTCCATTTTCCAAAAGTCCCAAGGCCAAGACCTGGATGGTAGGGAGAAGCAGAGCAACAGGAAGTCACTGGAGGATCAGAGGAACCCAAAAATGCAAGATGTGAATGAGAATTTTGGCAAATACCAAAATTGAGGTGCTTGAAACCATTAGGACCCAGAGATGTTGGATGAGGAGAGCCATGCCTCCTAACTGTGCTTGGGGCAGATGCATAATAGAGATGACATCCTGCTCTTTCCATGGTGAGAACAAAACCTACAAGTTGGTGTTTATGGTAGTCCCTATGAATTCGGCTCCAGTTGAATGGGGAGGGGGTCAGATGAGCTTTTTTTAAATTCCTCATGTCTCGCAAATATTGGTGTAGGCCAAGAGTAGAGGAAGAGGGGGTAGAGGTAGGTTGTGACGATCACCATTGTTTTGGTGCAGATGTACAGGGCCATTGAAATGTCAACTGGAGGACTTTGTGATGGAAGTGGTCCAACCCAATTGCAAATATAAGTATTCCTAGTGGCAGAAGCATATGCAAATGTAAAATATGCATCCTGTAGAACCCAAGTGGCTGCCCCTGCCTCTTGCTTAATTGGTGTGAGGTGACTGTGTCGGGCAGTCATACTGAATTCGTGGTGAATCCATTCAGTGCCCTGAGGTTCATAATGAAGCAGAGGCCCTCATCCTTTTTCAATACCGTGAGGTACCAGAAATGAAGACCAGAGCCCCAGAAGAATAGAGGAACTGATTTCATGACCCATTCGGTGAGGGTGTCTGTATATCTTCCAGAAAGACAGTCAAGGGTGTTGTTCTTATACAACTTAGGCAAGTGGCAGTTGAAGAAACTGTACTGCAGTGGTAGCCAACTTTAGCTCTCCAGATGTTTTTTGCCTACAACTCCCATCAGCCTCAGCCATTGGCCATGCTGGCCGGGGCTGATGGGAGTTGTAGGCAAAAAACATCTGGAAAGCTACCGTTGGCAACCCCTGCTATACTGCATATCCCTCCACTAAGGTGGGAAGGACCCATCTATTGAAGGTGATTAGTCTCTAAGTTGGTAAGTATGGGTACAGGTGAATGGGCAGATAAGAAAAGAAAGGTACGATGAAACCAAAATAACCCTCTTTGTGCATTCTGCGGTCCATAGGTTTGACAGCTAAAGAGGAAGAACTGAAACCATCGATTCAATGTCAGAGAGCTTGGCAATGAGGAAGACCAAGGGCCCCAGGTGCGTTCAGATGATTGACAGTAGGGCTGCTGTTTGTTCTGGGATTTGTCTGGGATGGTATCACACCTGGAGAGAAAATTCAGATTCTGGGATGTCTTGATATGTTTATTCAGCTCACGCAGAACAATATCTGTATTAGAGCTGAATGGGCTATCAGCTTAAATGTGGGAAAACTCAGTATATCCTCAGATGCTAGACTGTAGGGCAAAAAAGCAGTCATGCATGGTACTAGAGTGACAGCTGATGTGAGAGTCTTGGTGGCAATGACAACCAGGTGTTTAGATGAATGATTTGGTCAAGAACATGCTTCCTTTGGAGTGCATTTGGTAGCAGAGTGTTTGACGTCCTAAAGAGACAAAAGTGTGTCTGAGAGCTGTCACCAGAACACAAATTGGTATCAGCTCAACCAACTACAATAGACATGAGCTGCAACCGCCTAGTAGAATGTTTTGCTCATGGTGCTGAATTCTACTTCTTTTCCTGCTCTTCTTCTTCTTGTTGTTTTGTATTGCTAGAAGTTGGCAAGCTTTAGGCGATGAAGAGATGACCAGTGGATTTTTTTTTGGGGGGGGGGGGCAAATGAGCAGGAGCCCAACTCCAGCTTTATGCACCCCGTACATATGATTCGGTCAATGAGGACTGGGAGTAGGAACTGGCTTAGACCAGAAGTCTTTGGTGGCTTATAGAGCTACTGTGGGGAGAAGCAGAAGGGTTACTGCAGGTGATGTGGTGAGCTGAACAATGTTGATCACCATGTTGGTGATTGTGATTGAGGTCAACAAAGAGAGCGCCAGGGTATAGTCCATGCATTCTATGAGGTTGCCATGTGATTTAAGGTCTTCTGATGATGAAAGTGGATTTAAGTGGATCGGCGTGGAGGCTGTTGAAGCTTGCTCCACATTCAAGTGTCGAGGAGTAGGGGAAAGTATTGACACTTGATGGCGAAGTCTGGTCAGTTGGCTCCGGAGACTGGTGATGTCACTTCTTCCGGTGTCAGTCCAGCATCAGAACAGGGTGGCTGTTGTCAAGGGTCAGAACGGTGGATGGTTAAATACTCAAGACCTATGGGAGGCTTCAAATTCCAAGTCCAATTGGAAGGACTTTGGAGCCAAAGCCATAGGGAGGCTGTTGGACAGGGTGCAGATAATGCCTGTAAGCCAAAATGCCCTCAAAACGAGGATGGGGAATTGTCAGGTGGGCACCTGGCTTAATCAGGATCTTTTACCTGTGTATACAGGATTCCATGTCCAGAAAGTAATGCTTAAAAATATTAGGGACTCTAATTAAGTAAAACAATTAAAATTTATTAAGAAAAATATAGACTTCCATACAAGATAAATTATAAAATTATACATACAGTCCTAAGGAAAAAAGATAGAGAGATAGGGAACACATGGGTAGACAAACAGGGTGATATTTACGATTGTAGTCTTCAAGGAAGGCTCCAATGGCGAACGAGCGAGGAAATGGGAGAAGGGACCCGAAACTTGGCCTTAGAATCGGGGATGGATGTATGCAGCAGAAATTGGGATACTGATAGAAGCACACCTGGGGGTAGCTAATCCACAGATTATAAGGACTCTCTTGAGCCCTTAGGAGATGGGAGGTACGAGGGAGGAGGAAGGTGGTCAGCTGATACATGACCTCCCAAAAAGGGGAGGTTTCGCAGTGACCATAAGGGTTGGACTACTGCGACAACCAATAGAAAGTTCATTGATGGCACCTCATTGGGTGCCCATTCCTAACCAATGGACTTGCTTGGATCCTGGATACCTGAGTGAACTTTCAGGTTGAAATGGACCAGGGTGAGGCTCCAAAATGACAGTTGGGGAAAAGAATAGAGAAGATTACTGGGTGGGGAGATACTTAGGACTATTGGACTTATCTAAATGGGTGACAATAGAGAGTCAAATCATTGCCTAGATAACACCCCGTTTACACAAAAAAACTTGGCTCAGGCTGAAGATGGTCTTCTTCTTCTTCTGTCTTCTCCTTGGCACCAGTCTTTGTCTTGAGTTCCATTAGACAAAGGCAGTGGCGGTTGGACGATTAGCCACTCCTGGGGTGGGTAGATTGCTTGCAGGCACAGGTGACACCTGGCGTGTACATGAGCTGTCCGCTTTGCTGGAATGGAGTCAAGCCTGGAAGGAAGATGACTGTGTGTGGTGTTATCCCTCCACGGTGGATTCCATGGTCAGTGCTTCAAAACCGTTTGCCTGGATAGCTCCTGGCGGCGCAGATTCCTCTGTCCCATGGCTGGGATGGACGTCATACAGAATGACGGGAAGCCATCTGTTCTCCTGGTGGGCACTCTTGTACCGGTCGTGAGCGCCTTAGTAGCGTTATGGCTGCTTATACTGCATAAGTTCCTTTTGCCCCTGGATAGGTTTGTTCACACTCTCTTGCCAGACGTGTGTGAGTCACTTCTCCAGGTGTTCTGGCAACCAAGCTGGTGATTACGATGTTCTGTAAGGGGGGTTTTCCTCACATGCCACTGTAGCTGGTCCTACATGGAAGCAGAGGCAGCAGCAGGTAAAAAGGAGGATTTCCATCCTTGCTGCTGATAGGTGTCCATTTCTGAAGTTGAGCACCAGTATGGGAGGGCGCTTTGGCACTGGCATCAACAGATTGCAGTTGGGTGAGGAGCCATCAGTGCATAGAGACCATAAGCAAGCTTTGGAGGAGACTGTGCATTCATGCTCCAGGTTGGAGAGAGGAACCACTCGAGTCTGGAGCAGCTCCAGTGTTGGGGGAATTAGTTGATGGATGGCATTGCTATCCATTGAGGCAGTGAGTTGATAGGGATGGTTCCAACATGGAACCTTTTGGAGAAGCAAATGGTGTATGACAACTACGGTCATGTCCTCCTCCTTCAATCCCTTGCCCCCTCTGAAGTTTTCTGATAGGTACTGAGGACTCTGACTTAGATGCCAAGTTTGCTCATTAGAGAGAGCGATTGGCAGAATGGGAAAAGATCCATGAGAGTTTCTTTTGCTCTCAGAGAGCTCAGGTACCAATGTCACTGGTTGGGATGTGCATTGTCTGATGTTGAAGATGTGCAGGTCACTGCAGTCAGTGAGAGAGTTGACTCAAGCACTACAGACTGATGTGTAGTTTGGTGGGGTGTTTTTCCCCCACAGAAGAACATAGCATAATGCAGACGAGGATCTGTACAGTGAGATTCCACAAGGCAGGGGAAGCAGAGGGAGTGATCATCCAGAAAAGGGGGGGGGGGTACTCTGCCGCTTGGATCAGTGCTTGAAACACCCAATGCCTTTCCAGAAGCGGTTCAAGGAAAGGAGACAAGAAGTAAATTAATGGGAGGGTGGGACTGGAAGGGCCAAGGAAAGTAGTCTTCTACTTTCTCCCCTGATTATTATAGTTATTATTCTGGGAGAAGCTGTAAAAGACAAATAAAGAAAAGAAGTAGAAGTGGCTATTGGAAAAAAGGGAAATTTAACAAAAAGTACCAACCAGAGTGAGGAGAATGACTGATCAGTGCAGCATTCAGAAGAGAACTGGTGGGATGTCTGCACCGACTCCAATGGGCATGCATGGTAAGGTTTCTGTGCACGCCCACTGGAATCTCAGCACAAAAATCCTTTGGCTTGTTAAGTACTGATCGGTGTGGGTGTAGGTGCACTATATCCCATTGGTGTAATGTACAGAGACCATGAAGAAGATCTGAACGCTTTTATGGTGAATAAAACTTTTGTTGGTCCTAAAAGTGCCACTGGACTCAAACGTTGCTACACAGTAACTGTCACATTCTTGCTTTTTGTTACAAAATCAAAATTACCAACCTACAAATTTACTTATGTCCCATAAAGGTTATATGTTTCCTTATCTAACAAAACAGTAATTACAGTGAAAGCACCAATCAGTGGACTGTGCCAAATTTTAATCTACTTTTACACTTTCAGATCAGATGTGCTGAGTTAAAAAGATATTTTCTGCCCTTTGCTCAACAGAAACTTATAAACCTTGATGAAAGTGAATGTTTCAGAAAAAAGCCTCTTGAGAAGAAAAGGGAAAGTTATTTCTTTTTTTTTTAACAGCACAACACAATGAAAATTAATCACACTTGGAAGACAAAGAGGAGCCTGTTTCTGTTTCTGCTTAAACAATTCGGTCTTACAGGCCCTGTGGAACACAGACAGATCCCGCAGGGCCCTTATGGCCTCCGGAAGGGTGTTCCAAAGTTCTGGTGCTGCCACCGAAAAAGCCCTAGATCTTGTCACACATAACCTGGCTTCTTTTGGTCCAGGGGCAGACAGTAAGTTTTTTGCCCCTGAACTCAGTGCTCTCTGGGGGATATATGGAGAAAGGCGGTACCGTAGATAAGCAGGTCCTTGACCATAAAGGGCTTTAAAAGTCAATACCAACACCTTGAAGCGAACTCGGAACACAACAGGTAGCCAGTGCAGCTCTTTCAGCACTGGCTGAATGTGCTCCCATCGCGGCAGCCTCATTAACAGCTGTGCTGCAGCATTCTGCACTAGCTGTAGTCTCCGGGTTAGCGTCAACGGTAGCCCCATGTAGAGAGCATTACAGTGACCTATTCTTGAGGTGACCATAGCATGGATTACCGTCGCTAAATCGTTGTGCTCCAGGAAAGGAGCCAGCTGCCGCACCCGCCGAAGATGAAAAAAGGCAGATCTAGCAGTGGCTGCTACCTGGGCCTCCATTGTAAGGGAGGACTCAAGGAGCACGCCTAAACTCCTGACCTTAGGGACCGGTGTTAGTGGCACCCCGTCAAGAGTCGGCAGATGGATCTCTCCCCTTGGACCACCCTGACTCAGATAGAGAACCTCCGTCTTCGTCGGATTCAGTTTCAGCCGACTCAGTCTAAGCCAAGATGCCACGGCTTGTAGAGCCAGGTCTAGATTTTCTGGGGTACAGTCGGACTGGCTGCCCATCAATAGATAAGCTGGGTGTCATCCGCATATTGATGACAACCGAGTCCATACCTCCTGACAATCTGGGCAAGGGGGTGCATGTAGATATTAAATAGCATCGGGGATAGGACCGCTCCCTGCGGCACCCCACAGCTAAGAGAGTGCCTCTGGGATGCTTACTCCCCTATCACCACCCTTTGTCCCCGATCTTGGAGAAAAGAGGTCAGCCATTGTAAGGCAGATCTCTGGATCCCCACATCGGCGAGGCGGCTAGTCAGTAGCTGATGGTCAACCGTATCAAAAGTGGCTGACAGATCTAATAACAACAGCACCGCTGAGCCGCCCTGATCCAGATGTCGCATGAGGTCATCTATGAGAGCAACCAGAACCGTCTCCGTCCCGTGACCTGGCCAAAAGCCGGACTGGAATGGATCCAGTGCGGAAGTGTCCTCCAGGAATCCCTGTAGCTGAATTGCCACCGCCCACTCTATAACCTTACCCAAAAAGGGAAGGTTCGACACCGGCCGATAGTTCGCCAATACGGCCAGGTCTGCTGATGGGTTTTTTTAAGAGAGGATGGACCACTGCCTCTTTAAGAGGTGTGGGAAAGATCCCTTCTACCAGGGACCTGTTGACAATACCTTGTAGTGGTTCACACAGCGACGTCTGGCTCGCTTTTATAAGCAAAGATGGGCACGGGTCCAACCTACAAGTCGTAGGGCATGCAGCTACAAGGATCCTGTCGACTTCCTCCACACTGAATGGACTGAAAAAATCCAGAATTGGACCAGAAGACGTGCTTGGTGCCCCAAGTTCTTCTACTGCATCAATTATAGTGGGTAAGTCGCGTCGGAGCGACGAGACCTTATCTGCAAAAAAACTCGCAAAAGCCTCACTGCCTATTTCCAATTCTCTAATATTTTGTTTGCCCTGCGGCAAATTTGTTAATGACTGAATTATACTAAGTTGTGCTGGGCGCGAGGTCGCAGATGCAATTCTGGACGCAAAGTGGGCCTTCTTTGCAGCCTGAACTGCCATCTCATAGGTCCACATAAATGACCTATATGATGTTCTCGTAGCTTCGTCATGAGTGTGGCGCCATTGTCTCTCTAGTCGTCTTAATCGTCATTTCATTGATCGCAACTCCGGGGTATACCACGGAGCGGATCGTGATCGAGGATGAAGAGGACGTCAGGGAGCGATTTCGTCAATGGCTGTGGAGAGCTGGTCATTCCAGATCTCCACTAGCTCATCCAACAAGTCGCCAGAGGGCCAGGGATCCCGCATGGCCATTTGAAGCCACAACGGGTCCATCTGGCTACGCAGGCAAGCTAAAACCTGCTCACCGCCTAAACGGGATAGGGGTGGCATGTCCACATGAGCCTTCAAGGCCTGGTGGTCAGACCATGGCACTGCCTCGGCAGATATCTGATCCACTACTACTCCCGCCACAAAGATCAGGTCTAGTGTGTGCCCAGCCTGGTGCATGGGCACTGTTATATATTGGGAAAGTCCCAGTGCTGCCATGGAAAGCGCTAGGTCCATCGCACAAGTGGAAGCCGCGTCCTCGGCATGGACATTGAAGTCACCCAGGACTATAAGTCGAGGGTGCTCCAATGCCCAGCCTGCTACAGCCTCCATCAGGGACGGTAAGGCACTGGCTGGTTCGTTAGGTGGACGATACACCAGCCAGATTGCCAAACTTTCCCCAACGTCCCACACTAGGCCCACACACTCCACGCCCTTGATCTCTGGCAGCGGAAATATCCTGATCACTGGGATCCAAGATCACTGCAGATGGTGACTGTAGCCATGAAGACGTTAGCTCCATGGGAGGACAGCTATGGCAAACCTGGGCAGTATAATAAAAAGACATCACCCTGCCAACAAAAGTCTGTATAGTCAAACTGATGAACTGGTATTTCCAGTAGTAATGCATGGCTGTGAGAGCTGGACCATAAGGAAGACCAAACGCAGAAGAATAGATGCTTTTGAGATGTGGTGCTGGAGAAGAATCTTGAGAGTTCCTTGGACTGCAAGAAGATCCAATCAGTCAGTCCTACAACTGATAGACAAATTAAAAACTAATAAGTCACCAGGTCCGGATGGCATACATTCAAGAGTTCTGAAAGAACTCAAATTTGAACTTGTGGATCTTCTGACAAAAATATGTAATCTTTCATTGACATCTGCCTCCGTTCCTGAGGACTGGAAGGTAGCAAATGTCACCCATCTTTTAAAAGGATTCCAGAGGAGATCCGGGAAAATACAGGCCAGTCAGTCTGACTTCAATACCGGGGAAGTTGGTAGAAACCATTATCAAGGACAGAATGAGTAGGCACATTGATGAACACGGGTTATTGAGGAAGACTGTATGGGTTCTGTAAGGGAAGATCTTGCCTCACTAATCTGTTACAGTTCTTTGAGGGGGTGAAAAACACGTGGACAAAGAAGACCCAATAGATGTTGTTAACCTTGACTTCCAGAAAGCTTTTGATAAAGTTCCTCATCAAAGGCTCCTTAGTAAGCTTGAGAGTCATGGAGTAAAAGGACAGGTCCTCTTGTGGATCAAAAACTGGCTAATTAATAGGAAGCAGAGTGAGTATAAATGGGCAGTCTTCACAGTGGAGGACGGTAAGCAGTGGAGTGTCGCAGGGCTCAGTACTGGGTCCCATGCTCTTTAACTTGTTCATAAATGATTTGGAATTGGGAGTGAGCAGTGAAGTGGCCAAGTTTCCGGATGACACTAAATTGTTCAGGGTGGTGAGAACCAGAGAGGATTGTGAGGCACTCCAAAGGGATCTGTTGAGGCTGGGTGAGTGGGCGTCAACATGGCAGATGAGGTCCGATGTGGCCAAGTGCAAAGTAATGCACATTGGGGCCAAGAATCCCAGCTACAAATACAAGTTGATGGGGTGTGGACTGGCAGAGAATGACCAAGAGAGAGATCTTGGGGTTGTGGTAGATAACTCACTGAAAATGTCAAGACAGTATGCGATCGCAATAAAAAAGGCCAACGCCATGCTGGGAATTACTAGGAAGGGAATTGAAAACAAATCAGCCAGTATCATAATGCCCCTGTATAAATCGATGGTGCAGTCTCATTTGGAATACCGTGTGCAATTCTGGTCACCGCACCTCAAAAAGGATATTATAGCATTGGAGAAAGTCCAGAGAAGGGCAACTAGAATGATTAAAGGGTTGGAACACTTTCCCTATGAAGAAAGGTTAAAACGCTTGGGGCGCTTTAGCTTGGAGAAATGTCGACTGCGGGGTGACATGATAGAGGTTTACAAGATAATGCATGGGATGGAGAAAGCAGAGAAAGAAGTACTTTTCTCCCTTTCTCACAATACAAGAACTTGTGGGCATTCGATGAAATTGCTGAGCAGTCAGGTTAAAACGGATAAAAGGAAGTACTTCTTCACCCAAAGGGTGATTAACATGTGGAATTCACTGCCACAGGAGGTGGTGGCGGCTACAAGCATAGACAGCTTCAAGAGGGGGTTAGATACAAATATGGAGCAGAGGTCCATCAGTGGCTATTAGCCACAGTGTGTATATATATGTGTGTGTGTGTGTGTGTGTGGGCCCATTGGACAAATATATATATTTGGCCACTGTGTGACACAGAGTGTTGGATCCAACATGGCTTGATCCAACATGGCTTCTCTTATGTTCTTAGTCCTAAGGGAAATAACCCCAGACTGTTCCCTGGAAGGTCAGATGCTGAAGCTGAAGCTCAAATACTTTGGCCACCAAATGAGAAGGGAGCACTCACTGGAGAAATTCTGATGCTGGGAAAGACAGAAGGCAAAAGAAGGGGACAGCAAAAGATGAGATGGCTGAACAGCGTTACTGATGTAACAAACACGAATTTGAGCAGACTTCGGAGGATGTTGAAAGACAGGAGGACCTGGCGTGACTTTGTCCATGGGGTCACAAAGAGTCGGACTCGACTGTGTGACTGAACAACAACAAAAGATTTTTGTACTGTAAGCCATCTTGCAGGAAAAGGATGGAGTATCATCATTAGATAATAAAAGCCTTACTGTAGTGGCAAATCTGAGGATTTTCATTGGTTGGATGTGGGGCATGTAAGACTGACTCGCACTCTGTTTCTGGCATGCCACTGGCTGATTCTGCTCTCCCCCACCCACTGCTGGCCCCGTCAGGCAAGAACCCTACCAGATGGCCACTGATCTCTGAGGGGACAGTTCTCTGCTGACAGGTTCTCCTGGGGGCTTACTGATCACTACTGCCTCTCCTGTTTGGTGAGTGCTTGTGTGCAGACTCTTATCTGGGAGAACCAGGTTTGATTCCCCACTCCTCCATCTGCACCTGCTGGAATGGACTTGGGTTAGCCATAGCTCTGGTAAATGTTGTCTTTGAAAGGGCAACTTCTTGGAGAGCCCTCTCAGCCCCACCCACCTCACAGGGTGTCTGGTGTGGGGGGAGAAGATATAGGAGATTGTAAGTCGCTCTGAGTCTCTGATTCAGAAAGAAGAGCAGGGTATAAATCTGCAATTCTTCTTCTTCCTCTGGGCCCATTGTAGGAAGTCTGGGACAGTCCATCTCCCCCCCCCCCCCCAACAACACTGTCCCACAAACAACACAGACAGTCGCAGTTCTTCTCTTCAACTGACACAAAAGGAATGTTCAGTCATAGGGGCCAGTTCAACAGCAGCAAATAAACAGACTGACACTATACAAAGTATCAAGCCCCCTTTCCACCTGTAAATATTCTTCACTCTCTCTATTCAAATTAGGCTACAGTGGGCTTATATGATTGAATGTACTCTATTCTTTCCTATGGATCCACAGGACACAATGGACTCAATTCTATTCTATCAGCCCATAGGACAGAATGGACTCCATTGTATCCTATGGGCCCACAGGATGGAACGGATTCCATGCTGTCCTATGGGCCCATGAGATGGAATGGACTCCCTTTTGCTTTCTCACCACCTGTAAGTGGGAGGGAGTGAAAGGGAGGCTTGTAATGTCTCCCTGCCACTTACAGCCACCAGTGTAGCGGGTCCACCTGTCAGCTACTTGCTTTAGGAGACAGGGAGCCAATAGAAGGCTCCCTTTCGCTCTGCACACCTGTAAGTGAGAGGGGGTGAAAGGGAGGCTTCTAATGGCTGCCTACCTTCCTGCCTGCCTGTCTTCCTGTCACTTTTCTGTCTCCCTATCTTCCTTCCTTCATTTTATTTCATTCTGTTTATCTACACATTCATCAACCCCCCCCCCCCCAATATTTTTTTCTAGGGACCTCTGTATCTCTTCCTACAATGGGCTTTACTGCTAGTAAATAAATAAAACAAGAATCCTAGAGCCCCCCCCCCCCCATCTCCCTGATGGTAGAAAGTTGTCTGTTGGTTGCTGGACGCCAAGCATTGAGGAGTCTTCCCTCAAAAGCCAAAAACAGCCCTTGAATAGGCCCTTCCCTTCCCCCTACCTTTTACTGACAGAAACAGCCAGTAATTCTCTAGTCCTTGTGTAACAACAGCCACAACAGCCACTGAGACTGAGAGGCCACTCATTTCTTAAAGGTACAAGAACTGCTTCTATAATTTGGGGGTTTGTTTAACCTCCGAGTTTTGTTTTGTTCTGAGATTTTTTATTTTTCCCTGAAAATCTAGGGCTTTTTTCAGGTTTTTAGAAAGATCTGCCTTATGTGTTCATTTCCTGATATAAGTTCTCCTGATATATCATCTCCTGATATAACTTCTACAGATGGGGCCACACTGAGAATTAGATACACACTGATATTTAAAGAGATCGGAAATGTAGTACTGCTAACCTGCATGCCACTGGGGAGATTACACCATCACCTTTCCTAGTGCATTCTTGACAGATAATATCCAAGCTGTTAATTTTGAGAACTTGTTCAAAGCAACAAATGACTGCCTGAAGCAGGTGAAATCCAAAATCAAATTTAAGTGCATGGCTAGAAAACAGTTCTTTAAAACAACTGGTGCACTCAAACAGGTTTCAAAATAATTTGATATATGCTGTTTTCTTGTTTACTTTCCTTCTTCAACAATCCCCACTTAGTCAAAACGTCTACAGGGAGCCTGATTTGAGCAGCTGCAGGTTTCCCCAAGGCCAAGGCATCAAGTTGTTTACAAAACAGACCCACCACGAAGCAACAAAACAATATGAAGTATAACTTGCATTTTTATAACTCATATCTTGTTCAAAACATCTCCAAGAGGTTGTGCATTAAATATTAGTGATGCCTTTAAACCATACACATACAATTAATTTTTGTCAATGCTCATGTCCGAAATGACAATGCAGTTTGAAAAATGAGTCTGTCGCCTTGGGGAGGGGGGTATGAATGGCTGGTACTCACTAGAGTATGCTCAGAAACTTGCTGTCTGTTGCTTATTGGAAACTGACACAAAAGTTTCTTGGAAATAAGGAAGAGGTAAAAGTGGTTTTACACTGTAAACTCAATCCTACTTAAATAATTTGAAACTGCTTTAAAAAAATAGATTTGAGTTGCCATATAACCCAAGCCAAGGATCCCATAGCTTATACCTCTGTTGTTTTTGTGACCCAGAAGGCAGCAGGACCTTGCTTTCAAACCAACTGAGCAACACTGCTTGCTTGCTTGCTTCATTCATTCATTCATTCATTCATTCATTCATTCATTCATTCATTCCCCATTCTTCTCCTGAAAGGTGGCTTACAGTACAAAAATTCTACCCTACAATAAACAGCCCTAGACAAAAGTTGTAGGAAGAAACAAAACGAATCATCCTCACCCTACTGGACTGCTTCAGTGCGCCTAGTTCTTTTAAAGTATTTCCGCTGTTTTATTTTATTGTTATACTTTATGTTACCTGCACTGACTGTTTGAAGACTGTTAAAATGGAAAGCGAGAATACAAATTGTTTAAATAAATGCACTTACTGTATCTTCCTTTTTTGAAATGGACAACACAGCAGCAACAACCTCATTTTTTTCTGCCGTTTCTGTATATTTACATACTCTGTACTGTTTTTCTTTTATAGTGTTATATGACTTCGAAGCTGGCAGCCACAGCAGGGCTACACTCTATGACTGTAAGGGTACGAGTACAATCTGGAGTTGTACCACTTATGCAAGAGGGGAGGATTGCTAAGTAGCTGAAATAGGGGCCCAAGCATTATATCAAATACATGAAAAGTTCCTGTGGGAAATTGCCAAAATACAGTGGCAGAGTCCATGATTTACATCCTAAATTCAAACCCTGACATCTCCAGATAAAGGATCACGGAAAATAGGGCTGGAAAAGACCTCTGCTTAAGGCTCTATAAAGGTTCAGCTAGTCTGAGCAAATAATATAGAGCTCAGTATGGACTGAGTATATGATGTATATGTTCCCATATACAAAGGCTCTGAACTACCTTGTTTGACAGCACAAAACCTGCTCCGATTAGTTACCTTTGAGGTAGACAGAAGTGATCAGTTTCACTAGCCCTCTGACAAACACTCTGAAGCCATCTAATCTAAAAACTTATCGAGTTCCTAAATTTAATTGTTAAGGAACGGTGATTCAGCATGGCCTGAAACAGCTTTGTGAAGGGATACATGATAGAGATTTATAAAACTATGCACAGAGAGCAGATAGAGAGAGCAGGCCTTCTTCCCTGTCTCAAAATACTAAAACCTAGGGTCGTCACTGAAGCTGAAGGGTGGGAAATTCAAGACAGTCAAAGTATTTTTTCACACAGTGTGTAGTTAATTTGTAGAACTCATTGACACAGGTTGTGGTCATGGCGGCCA
The DNA here is from genome assembly GCF_032191835.1 of Heteronotia binoei. Classification (NCBI taxonomy): domain Eukaryota; kingdom Metazoa; phylum Chordata; class Lepidosauria; order Squamata; family Gekkonidae; genus Heteronotia; species Heteronotia binoei. Next base: position 59,646,344 of record NC_083227.1, read on the forward strand.
ACTTGGAAAGTTTTAAAAGGGGACTGGACAAATTCATGCAGGACTGGGCTATCGGTGGTTACTAATCATGATGGATATTTACTCCCTCCAGTACCAGAGGTAGTATGCCTCTTTACAACGGTTGCTGGGGCACATAGACAAGATGACAATGTTGCAAGTATTCCTGTTTGGGGGCTGGTTGGCTACTGTATGAACAGAACACTGCACTTAGATGGGCCTTTGGTCTGATCCAGCATGGCTCTCCTTATGATCTTATAGTATTGTGTACTTTTACACTAGCCAGTTTTGTACAGCTTTGAAAGTATAATTTTAAACTTTGCTCTTGCTAACTCATGTTTAATATGACTTAATTATATCACTTCTATCTTCAATGAGAATGTTCCACAAAAAGCTTTTCCAAAATAACTACCCTGTCCCCAAAAACAACAAGAAATTTTAAAAAGGGATCACTGAAATCTCTTGTTAGTTAAAAGATTTAACTGAATAACAGATTGACACACACAAAAGGCCCATAACTATATATAGGAATTTTTTTTTCAGATTCCAACTTTCTTTTTTATTAGCAGAAATTGTATTCCAGATGCTGAAGGCTTAGAAGCAGAAATTGCCTTAGCTGAATAAACACTGAGAGGTGACACAAAAAAGTGCTGAAACACAATGATTTGTGTGTTTGGAATGCTGTCTACACACTCTTCTTTTTCCTGGGAACCAAAGTGGTATTTAATTTCCCTACAGCGCATTAAAAAAATGTGCTCAAGTCTTAGTAATAATAAACATCAAAATAAAAAAGTTATCCTTTTTTTCCCTAACCATTATCCTTCTTCATCTAGAAAGCCTCCCCAGTGCCACACAGACCAATTCCACCAGATGCTTCTACTACTGGTTACCCTCACAATCTCCCTCAGTATTCTTCTGTTCTTTTGAAAACAAAGGGACTCTCAAAGCAGTTTGAGACATGGCATGACGGTCTCCTGTCCAAAGAGAGGAAAATGTCAAAAACAGTACTGCCCTAAAAAAACCTGCAAATGATACAAGAAACTGGTTTTATACTAAAAGTGAAAGGCTTTTCTTTAGATAAAGCATTCTATTGACAAATTACTTCTGAATAACTAAGACCAGTACTAGGTGATCTTTGGATTCACCTACTGATAAAACTTTTCCTGGAGTTGGCTTACTGGTTAAAAGTTTTAACATTATACAATGAGAAAATACTGAGCAGTGAATTTTGAATCAGAGAATTTTACATATGGAAGAAGGTTCCAAAAGGTTTGAGCAACTGTTTCTCCAGCAAAATTTGCAGATGTGAACATAATACCTAATATGTTCACAGGGAAGGAGGAATGGCATATAGCCCAATCTTTTCAGATCTCAGAAACTAAGCAGCAGGGTTGGTACTTGGAAGGGTTTCCACCAAAGAAGACTCTGCAGAGAAAGGCAACAGCAGTTACCTCTGCTTCCGCTTCCCACTTGCCTTGAAAGCCCCTTGTGCTTGGGGACACCATAAGTCAGCTGTTACATGATGGGACTTTACACGCACACACAAATACCTTCATACAGAGATTAAAGGGGGGGGGGAAGACTGCTCTTTTGTCAACTGACTCATAAGTCACTCTAAATCATATTCACTATACTTCAAACTGAAAACATTATTGCAACGCAAAATCCTATTATGACGAATTTGGGCAAAGACAACCAATCAAAATTAATACACTGTGGGAACGGATTGACTTAGTACTACAGAAATGTGCCCTCCAATAAACATTTTGCACAGTCAAAATACCTTTCAAAACAAATAAATGCCATTTCAGAACTTATAAACATGTCACCTTTAGAGCCAAGAAACATTTTACTCATCCCTTCAAGGTCGCATATTTTTTTTATTGTTAACTTTAAACCTTTTGTTGTAAGCTTTCAATTGCTTATCCTTTTAATCTGTATTGTGAACCCATCTCAGTCACTTGTCAGGCTCTCTTTAGAACCAATGACAACAGCAACGCCACCGAAGGCTAACCTCCTGAACAGTCAGCTTTCCCAGCACAAAACACAAGCATGCCACATCCCTGTGGTTTTCTTTATCTCCTAGGAAAGTCATCCAAAGAGACCTCTGCCTCCCATAACTTCCAGCCTTGCAAGTACAAACAAGAAGGATGCCAAGGAAATATTTAACTCCATCTAACTACTGTCAACAAAGGTAACATCCACAGTCACTTCTTGGTTACAAATTACAATGCGTAAGCAGGAGAAGCCAAAATTTTTGTCAATTTTTGTTTTCATGTTTTGTACAAGCAATTCTGCTTTGGGGGGGGGGGGACCTCATCATTTATCATCCATGCCTTTCCTATAAGATATTGAAATTTATCATTCTTTATAAAGCCGAATTCTTTTTCCTTCACATCGATATAAATCAAATAAAATGAAAATGAAATGAAATTTAGCAAATTAAGAAAAAAATGAAGCTAATGTAGAAAAGGTGTATTTCCCATTAATTATACAACTTGCATCTAAATAGAATAGAATTAAATAAACAAACAGCCCTTCCTGATATGACACAGCTTTGAATAAAATTTGGGGCAGGAGAGGGATACACATTTCCACATATCTTTAAGCAGCACTGATCATACCCAGATCACACAGCAGCCAGTATTTACTGCTCCCTCAGCATCCTTTGCTTCTTGATCTCCAAAAGAAGCTGGTCAAATGGCCTGTTCAGATGCACAGTTTAATCAGTTGTGGCTGCTGTTTCCTACGAGATTAAAGTGGCTGATCAGACAGCAACATCTGCCTCCCGGTAGTCAATCATTGTTACCCCCCTCCAGTCCTTCTCCAAACCGGATTATTTTGTTACCTGCTCCTTTGTGGTGTTTTCTGAATTGCCTGGTTTCACCTCGTAATTTTCTCCATCTAAATAGTTCTGCTACGATATTAACCAACTTCCGGATGTCTGAAGGCTGTCCCAGAGCAAAAGGAGACTCAGACATCCCGGTTTACGGTCGCCATTTTTATACTACTTAGTGATATGTGCACAACTGCATAACCACATAATGTTTTTCCCTATGCGCATGCACATATGCACATAATGTGTGCGTGCGCATAATGCTCTTATGCACCTAATGATGGAGGAAACAAAAAAAAACCTGCATGGTGCCATCATGTGGAGGGCAGAAAATGTTTCACCACGGAGTGATTAGAATTGCAGTATCGATAATATCCGGAACAAAGATATTCGAAACAGAACTGGATCAGTTTAACACGGACTCAACATGCTGTGTGAACAGGGCCGTACAATCATAAAGTTGGTTAAATTCTGGAAGATCAGTACAGAGGTGGTGGCTCCCCCAGCATAATCACCCACCCTAACACCTTTGCGTACAGATATTTTAAAAAGACAGGTTGCTTAGCTGTAACTGTAGATCTTCGAGTGGTCATCTGTGCATTCACACTCATGGGATAGAGAGCCCATGCCGATCCCCGAATCGGTACCTAAAAAGCCCGGGATTTTTTCGCGCTTGGCACCAATGGGCATACGCAGGCGTCTCATTACAGATTCAGGTCCTGACAAAAACTCTTGGAACGACTCAAGTAAAACAGTAACGCACGCTTGACATCCAAAGCGTGCCACCGACGTTCCTTGTCTGAGGAAGGCATGGGGTAAAAGGTAGGTAACCAAACGTCCAACTTAAGGTGAAACTGGGAAACCACCTTAGGGAGAAATGAAACATCAGGAGCCAATGAAACTCCTGACTCATGGAACACTAAACATGGATGGTCACAACGCATAGCCATGAGCTCTCCTACACGGCATGCCAACGTGATTGCCACCAAAAATGCCGTCTTCCAGTATAGAAGCTGTAGGGAACAGGTTGCCATTGGTTCAAAGGGATGCCAAGTCAACCTGTCCAATACTAATGGCAAATCCCACAACTGTGGAGGTGATCTGGATGGAGGATGCAATCTGACCAATCCCTTCAAGAATTGCTTCGAATGAGGATGAGCAAACACCGAATGCCCCTCAACAGACTCATAGTGAGCTGATACTGCTGATAAATAAACTTTAACAGAAGAAAAGGAAAGTTCAGCATCCACCAAAGACAACAGAAAGTCAAAAATTGCCGGTAGACCCACCTGTTGGGATGAGACTGCAGAATTAGCCAAAAACTGAAGAAACTTCCCCCATTTCCTCTCATAGGAAACACGGGTAGACAACTTCCTACTGTTCAGAAAGATGTGCTTGACTCTGCTCAAGAATTCACAGGGTCGATGAGCCATGCCGTCAACTTCAAGTGAGGAACATTGTGGTGAAACACTTGCCCTTCCTGGGCCGAAAGAAGATCTGGTTCCACGGGGAAATGATGGAAAACTCCCCTCGCCAAATGGAGCAAAATCGGAAGCCAGTTTTGTCCGAAGCCACCACGGCGTGATTAGTATGCACCTTGGTTTCTCTCTCGCTATCTTGTTGACAACTTTTGTCAGCAGCGGAAGAAGTGGAAACAGATACAGGAACCAACCCTTCCACTGGAACATTAGACCGTCTCCCAAGGACGCCGGATTCGTTCCTTCCCTGGTGCAGAACAGGGGAAACTTCCGATTCATGGCTGTGGCAAAAACATCCACCTGAGGATACCCCAAGAGCTGGAAAACTGGTTGAAGGAAGCGCCACTGCATCTCCCATTCATGTGGAGATGCTGCTCCTCTGCTCAACGAATCCACCTGGAGATTGAATACTCCTGGAAGGTGTGCAGCCTTTACCTAGATGCCGTGCTCCAGACACTCCAGCCACAGTTCTATTGCTAGCACACAGAGCCGTCAGGAGACTGTCCTGCCCTGCCTGTTGACATAACAAAGGGCTGTAGTTTTGTCTGTCAACAGAGCCACAGCCTTCCCCGCCACCAAGGGACGGAAGGACCGAAGGACAAAATGAATTGCCAACAGTTCGAGATAGTTTATGTGGCAATGAGTCAGCTGTGGAGGCCACGGACCCCCCCACACATAGAGTCCATGTGAGCACCCCAGCCCCATAAGGACGCATCTGTGGTGATCATAACTGCTGTCACAGGCAGATGGAAGGGAGCTCCCTGACAGATGTTGTCTCTGGATGTCCACCATTCCATGGCCCAAAGGGTCGATAGTGGAATCGTGAACCTCTTCCGAGGGGAGTCCCGTAAAGGCCGAAACTTTCTGAGGAACCAAAGTTGAAGCCCCCTCATGTGCAGTTTCGCAAACAGCAGCACACTGGTAGTCGCCGCCATTAGCCCCAGCATCCGCTGCAGCTGTTGTGCTGTGCCCCATTTCCGGTTTTGAAAAAGATGAATGAGAGTGATAATGTCCATCGCTCTCTGCTGAGGCAGACACACGCGATGAAGATTTGTGTCTAGCAGAGCCCTGATAAACTGAACTGTTCTTGATGGTATCAGATGGGACTTTTTCATGTTGACCTGTAGACCTAAAGTGTGAAGAAGACGAAGAGTGGTTGCAATATGGCCAGATAGACGCCCTTCCGAATCTGCCACAAGGAGCCAGTCGTCTATATACGGAAAAACGACTATGCCTTGAAGCCAAAGATGTGAGGCTACAACACTCATCATCTTGGTAAACACCCGCGGTGCAGTACACAAGGCAAAAGGAAGGGCATTGAACTGAAAATGGTTGGAGCCTATTGCAAACCTGAGGAAATGTCTGTAGGATGGATGAATGCTGACATGGAAGTAGGCATCCTTGAGATCCTACGTTGCCATCCAGTCCCCTTGATTGATGAGGGAAAGGATTGTTTGCAGAGTAGACATCTGGAATTTCTGGTACACGATAAATTTGTTCAGATTTCGAAGGACCATAATTGCTCTCAATCCCCTATCCCGTTTGGGGACCAAGAAATAACGAGAATAACCCCCCCCCCCCCTGTTCTGGCTGCCATCGGAACCGGTTCTATGGCTTGTTTCTGCAAGAGGTTGCTCACTTCCTCTAGCAGAGGGGGGGAAGGGGGTGTGGTAACAATCACTGACTGTGTCGGAACCTGAACAAAGTCTATCTTGTAACCTTCTGCTATGATGGAGAGGACCCATCTGTCTGTGGCGATGGACTCCCAAGCCGGTAGATGGTGATGGAGGCAGATGGAAGGAGAAGGAGGGACGTTGATGTGTGCGGCAGAAAAGTCAAAGCCCCTGCTTGGACTTGTTGGTGGCCGCAGATGCCGAAGCAAACCTGGACTTGTTATTTCCCCTATAAGGAGACCTACTCTCTGTCTGTGAAGAGCGAGGTCTCCAAGATTGGTCAGGGGAAAATTTCTGATAAGGCCTCTTGGGCCAAGATTTATGCCACTGATTAAGCTTGCCAGCCCTAGTAGACGCAGGGACGCCAAGGTTCCTTGAGGTCTTAATACTTTTGTCTATCTCCTGTAGGACACTATCAGTGGTGGAACTGAAAAGACCTTCACCCTCAAAAGGAAGGTCCTTGACGTAGGCCCTGGTATCAGGCTGAAGAGCTGTAGACCGCAACCAAGAGTGATAGCGCAGGGAGACGGCAGAAGGGAGGGTCTTGGCAGAGACATCCATCATATGTTTTGACGCAGCCAGCTGTTGTTTAGCCACAGCAAACCCCTCTCTTTGCAGCTTCTTCAGCGAAGCCCGCTTCTCCTCACTCATGGATGACATCAATGGTGTGAGCTGTTCCCAAATCAAATACTGGTAGCAAGCCATACATGCAGCGTAGTTTGCGGTTTTTAATCCCAAAGCTCCCGCTGAGTAGAATCGTCTGCCAGCATTGTCGATCTTCTTGCCCTCTTTATCAGGTGCGGAAGAATGGGTCTTAGAAACCACGAAGAAGACGAAGAAACCACCACCGAATTGGGTTTGGGGTGGGAGAACAAAAACTCAGCACCAGCCTCCTGAACACGATACATGTGATCCAGGCGTCATGTGGAAATTGGTGTGGATGCCGGCTTTGTCCAGGGCTCCTTTACTGCCTGCAAAATAACTCATCACTGGAAGGGCCACAGCCATCGATGTGTCTCTCTGTGTTATGTCAAATACGGTATCATCGGCTACTGCCTGTGGTTGAACCACTGCAAGGGAGAAAGAATGTGCTATTCGCTTCACCAAGTCCCCATATGACTTGAGATCTTCCGAGGGGGATATGGGAAGGTCCTCAGCTATATGCGAATCTGGAGAAGGTTCCGCTGTCCTGTCCGGATCATCAGTACCAACCTAAGAGTCCGATGTTGAAGAATCTCTTCTAGAAGAGTGTTCAGATTACATCGGGGTCGAAGCACATTCGGGCGACCGGAGCGATACCAGGTCTCCAAACCGCTCTCTGCATCTCTCAGGTGGAATTGACACCGATACTGAAGGTGCACGATGAATGGCGGAGTGATGTGAAATCCTCGAAAAGTGCGAGGCTTCCGACCGCTGGTCCAATTCCGGGAACTCACGGAGATGGTACCATGGATATGGCGATGGATATGGGTAAGGTCCTTATGAGCAAGGCCACTGACGTTGGTTCCACATTGGAGGTGGTGAGAAACATCAAATCACAGCACCTGACTCGAGCTCTCTCCGTCCTGTAGTAGGCTGAAGTGTGTCACGGCTGGGGCCGGGTCAGGCAAAGTCCAGGGGCAGTCCGAGGTCTGTAGCCAGTAAGCAGGAGGGTCCGAGGCACCAAATCCGAATCACTGTACAAGTATCGCAGGTCCGAGGTCCAGAAGCCGAGGTCAGGGAGTCCAGAAGTCACAAGCCAAAGTCAGGGAGTCCAGAAACCAAAGTCAAGCCAGAGTGGATGCTAGAACGTCAGGGAGATGACTAGTTGCTTCCACAAAGCCTCCTCCCAAAGCCTATAGCTATATAGCCCTCTGCTGGCTGTTGCCCATTTGGGCTAATTGCTGGCTCAGAGAGGCAGCCAGGATCCTGTTGCAACTCAAGCATCCTTGCTCTTAGAAGGGCCAGAATCCTCTCAAAACTCAGGGCTCAGGGAGCGTCTTGCTTGTGAGCGTGCCGCCCTCCTCCAATCCCTGAGGTCCTGACGGAGGCAGTCACGCACACGTGCCACCCGAGAGGGCAAGGCAGGGGGGCTGGGATCTTCTCCAGCAGGAGGCAGGGGCACTGGTGCAGGTGGCAGGGGCACAGTTTCTTCTGCAGGCTCAACTTCCTCTGCAGGGTCCCCAGCACCCATGACAAAGTGGTGCTAAGGGTTTGCTCGGTGCCGAAGCCTCGACTTCCGATACTGAACCACTGTCGCTCCGACGACGTGACCCCGACCTGGATGAATGTGTCCGCTAAGTTAGGTCTATTTCCTGCTCTGATCCCAAAAAGTGGGTCAGCTGCAAGTCATGTCTTCCCGATACTGAAGGACTTTGAGGACTGAGAGATGCCAGAATTTTCTGAGGTGGAGCAGTTTGCGCCAACACCGACTCCATCGAAGCATCCCTAGCAGGGGAAGCAGTGCGGGAAAGTCTGTCCTTCTTCCGCTTCTCCTTGGACTTAAGCTTCTTCGGGAGGGACGATCGGGTCCCCGAATTGTCCCAACGTTTCTTGGTCGGCGTGAACACCACTAACCCTTCAGAGGGCCGTTTCGTGGGTCGACTCCATTCAGTCAGCATACCCGTCTGTACTGGCAACAATGGATCGACTGATGTCGAAGCCATAGACTGGGTAGCGTCCCCCATCGATGTCGACGGGCCCGTTGCCATTTTCAGCGGACGAAGAGCCAATTTGACTAAGGCTGCCGATAGCCTTGCCGCCCAACTCTTTCGGGTTTGCCTCGAAAACCTTGAGCAATGTGGGCACGAATCGACACAGTGTCCCTCACCCAGGCACAACAAGCAGAGGGAGTGACTGTCAGGGGGTGTGATCTTGCTACCACACTTCATTCAGCGTTTGAAGAACCCCAAACGCCTTTCCATAGGCACCAGAACCCACGAGGGAAGGGGGAAAATAAAGCCCTGAGGGGCAAAGTCCAACACAAAGTTTATTTTTTTAACAACTACTAACTACTAACAAGAACTAGGGAAAACAAAAAACGGGCAAGAAAGGGAAAATCCAGAAGGATTACCAGGCACCAACTGGAGCAGTGAAGAGGTATCCTTTCAACGTTGCGGTCAAGAAGGAACTGGCGGGATCCTCGCGCTGGCTCCGGTGAGCATGCATACTGGGATGCCTGCGCATGCCCACCGTTGCCGAGCGTGAAAAAATCCCGGGCTTTTTAGGTACCGATTTGGGGATCGGCGCAGGCACTCTATCCCATGAGTGTTAAGCACAGAGACCACGAAGAAGATCTGTAGGGTACTGTGATGTGACAATCAGTTAGTATCCACTGAACTTAAACAATTCTTGTGGTGGGATGATCCACACTTCATTTCTTTGTGATTCTTTTTCTCTTATTTAGCAAATTAAAAAGTCAGTATATGCACATAGGATATAGCATGCACATTCTGTTAAAGTCAAGGCAAACTTTCATCTGATAATCAATCTGGATTGTACCCAAAGTGTTTCCTTCTTTCTGTTACAGTTTTTCATTGCCTTGTTCAGTATCAATCAAATAAAATGGAATACACTAAAGTAACCTCACAAGACAGTATATATGATGTAATGAGAGTCTTATCTACTGAGCACTTTAGCTCAAAGGCTGAGTGTTTTACATTCCCCTGCAGTGCACAGGGATCCTGCTGGTTTGGCCAGACTATGAAAATAAGCTTCAAATGACCAAATGCAACTGCAACCTTAAAAGTAGGAACCAAACCAGACACAACAAACCACAGAACAGTCAGCCTAACTTGTCATAATTTATGTGCATGGAATTTGACTACAGCAGCCATTGCTGAGAGCTAAATTTCTGCCACTGGCACATTCCACACAGTATGTCAGATTTTGAAAAGCTGCAGATAAGACTACTTTTGATTTAACAGTCTGCAAGGAAAACTGTTAATCATTCTCTACATATTCTATTGTACATATAACAGAATTCACAAGACTGTTTGTGAACACAGTCTTAAGAAATTTACTAGGAACTGGAAGGTACGGTGCAGGGCATACGGCAAAGATTAAACAACGATACTAAACTTTTTACTTCCCCTCACCCTAGTTCACAGAAGACTAAAGTATCATCATTAGTGAGGGCAAATCACCTTCATAACTCTGGCTTTGCTTTATTAAACAAGCACATGCAAATTATGAATACACCCAATTGAAAATATCTTAGCGGACTTTAAGATTTTGGAGTTCTAAGTGGATAAAGAACTGAATTGGAACCATTTCAGCAAGACAAAAAAACATACTTTTCAATTAATATAATCCTCATACTATTACTGACTCAGCCCAGGGGTAGTTTCCTTATCTTTAAATTATGGAAGAAAAGTTGCACCAACTTTAACAATATTTCTCTGTCTTCTAAATTGATACTTATTGCCGAGAGATAAACTAATTAGCAGAGGGTACCTGCAAAAGACTTTTTTCCTCCTGCCATCATACTCTTACCTAGTTCTATCTCCAGGCCTACCCTGGGTGCTTCCTAATCCCACCTCAATAACTGCATTAGTTCACACCAGGTTTATATGTCTCTCTGTTCTTCCTTGGTGAGTAGTGACCCATTCCTGTCATTCATAATCCAGTCTAGGCTTATTTTGCTGTCTATCTCCCATAAACTCTAGTTCAGTGTTTCCCATTTGCAGGGTCACGACCCGGTACCGGACCATGCAAATCTCAATGCCGGGTTGCCAGGGGCGGCCCGACTCCCCCTGCCCCCTTCCTCTCTCTATTCAGCCCCTGCCCCCACGCCACCACCACTGACTGTAGCACTCTCTGAGGGTCCTCCAGGTGGAGGGCGCTCAGAGAGCGCTACAGAGACTGCACCGTGGCCAGAAGCCTTCCCCCATCCCTCTCTGATGTTCAGAAACATCAGAGAGGGCGGGGAAAGCTCCTGGCCAGCACACAGTCTATCACTCAGGGAGTGATACTGATACTACGCACCAGCCAGGTATGCTCCTCCAACTCTCTCTGATGTTCGGACCATGGGGAAAAAACCTCTGCCAAGCCTATGGGGAAAAAAACTGGGCCACGAAGGGGGGGAAACCCTGCTCTAATTCCTCTGCTTGTGATCCTGCTCTGCTGATCATCAAATTTAATTTCAGCTACAGGCATGATCCAACTCCAACGAGGACATTTAGGATCTTGCTTCTCAGAAGATTGTCTTATTCATCCCACAGAAAGTTAGCTTAGCTTCACAGTTTGACTTTTCCCAGGCAAGTTATACCCCTATGGATCTAACATCGCCATTCCTTACTGTGCCATCTGGGACATTAACAACAGGATGGCCACTCTTGCATTTGCCTTTGGATTGTGAAGACCTTCTACAGGTGTTTTGTTGTATGATGATGCTATTCCCCTCTGTCAGAACAAGAACTATATATTGAGTATTTTATTGTTCAGATCACCTATGCTATATGTAGTATGTTCCGCCTAAAGTGGCAAACCAAATAACACATCTCAGAGAAGCTCTATAATTATCATCATTGTCTTATTGTTGACAGAGATCAATTTCAAATCTCATTTTATTTGTATTGCTATTATGTTATGCTTTGAGAAAGAAAAAATCTGGGCTGGATAATCAAAATTATATTTCTGTGTAGGTTTTATACTGTTCACAAAAGCATCAATGTGTGATATCTACATTACATCAGATTTGCTCTAAGAAGTGAAATTCAGCATCAGATCAAAGACATCCCAAGCACACTAAAGTCGTTCACTGTCGCTACATTTTCTCTTCCACCGGCATGTCAAGATAAAATGAAATACTAGATTTAAAGTATATTCAACATAATCAGAGGCAAAGTTAAGCATCAAGATACTAACATGGGCATTAACACCCATTTTCTTTAAGAAACAGCTATCCATTATAAAAAGTTTATTCTAGCTACCTAAAAGGATGACTAATTTTCCTGGCATAGAATTAATAAAAATACAGGGTCTTCATAAGAGAAAACAGTAGCAGTTATATAGCTCACAAACATGTATTTATTTTATTTATTTTCCAGATTTCTATTCCGCCTTCCTCAAAGTGGCTCAAGGCATTTTGATCTGACACTGACCCTAGTCTCAATTGAAATTATACTAATATTAGAAAAGCAGAATAATGAAATGCAGATTGTAATCCAAAACTTTGTTGGCTTTATTATTTCCAAATACTGGAACTTCAACAATACAGTGATTTTTCTTTTTTAAAAAATGGTGGGTATTCATTTTTTATAATTACATTGCAAGTAATATAACCATAACAGAACCATTGTTTTACTACTCTGGATAGCTGTAAAAAGCCTCTTACTCCTCAAAACAGCACTGGATATGGCACTTCCTAAGAAAACAGAACAATGAACTTCCTTTTGCCATCATTACTACCACAAACAGGGCCTAACATGGGCTCCAGTTTACATTCTGTCAGCTATAAGCATTAGATTTCTTCTACTGTCACTCATGTAAGAGCCCCACGGCGCAGAGTGGTAAAGCTGCAGTACAGAAGTCTGAGCTCTCTGCTCACGACCTGAGTTTGATCCCGGCAGAAGCTGCATTTCAGGTAGCCGACTCCAGGTTGACTCAGCCTTCCATCCTTCCGAGGTCGGTAAAATTACCCAGCTTGCTGGGGGGAAAGTGTAGATGACTGGGGAAGGCAAGGGCAAACCACCTCGTAAAAAAAGGTCTGCCGTGAAAACATCATGAAAGCAACATCACCCCAGAGCCGGAAATGACTGGTACTTGCCTTTTACTTTCACTGTAACCATCATATACTTTATTTAGGCAATGAAAAAAAACGTAAGGGGCTAAACTCCTCAGATACAGGCTGAATCATCCATCTCTCCATGAAAAGTAATGGAAGTTTCTAAATGGGTACATCTTAGATAGGAAACTGGCTTTGGAATGGTTGGAAAAGGAAAGAGGGAGTCTGATTCCCCAAGACCTCGCCTTGCACACATAATCACACATCATGGGCCACTGGGACTGCAGATCCTTACCTGTTCCAAGCTGCAGTGTGGCTTGATACAGTCCTAGCTGTCTGAAGAGGCGGCTAGATAAGCAAGCATTTCCTACCATGTGGCTTCGCTTTCTTTCTCTCCTTCCTCTGTCTATACCTTTTTATTCCTGAGGTTCATAAAAAAGAGGGGGGGACCTGATCTGATTTTCAAGATGACTGACATTTGCTCAACAGTGCTAGAAAAAGCAACATCAGGTCACAAATAAATAAGCTCTGCTGGTATCCAGTTCAGCCTGTCTTACAATTTTATGCAGATTCATGCCATAGCAAATAGCACAATAACAGAGTACCTTAAAATGATGGAAATGCTGCCTAGTCATCTGAGACAACAGTAAAAATAGGTAACAGTGCAAAATGTATTTGTTCACAATTGCCTGAGGGCCTCCTGGGTTTAGCAACCAAACTTGTATCAGTATTATATTATTGTGCGCTAGACTATACCATTTTATTAACTGTCAGTGAAATGTCTATTGCATTGAGTGTCAGTGGAGTACACACACAGGTTTCAAAACAAAGTTAGCATACAAAACTGCCTCACAAAATCACATCTTCCTACTTGTCCAGTCGGTCCCAGAGAGTAACTAGCATGTGGTTAATTAATTACTGTAATCAAAGCAAGGGAACATCTTCCACACGCTCTCCATGTTCCCTCTGCTGTCACACTGTGAAAGTCAAGGAAACATTAGAAGAGGAAGGGCAAAGTACATTCCTGTTAGAATGCATGATGCTGCAATGTGAGCTACAAGCTCCTGAAGGATTTTAGAAGACAAAAGCAAATATGCAACTCTGGTGTTTTCTGAAAATGGAAGTATTCCCATTTATTTAGAAAAATGTTTTACTATATGGTCACCTGAAAGGAATTTCTCCTTCCCAAATTGTACAGTTCACCATTAAACTCATGGCGATTGGGAACTAAAGAATAATTGACTTATAAAAGCAATTCTATAACTTTGCCACTACAACATGCTGGTGTGGGGACTATTCTTCCCTGGCAGAAACACTAACATACCTGCTTGCAGGGTGACAATGAAGAGGGATTACTTTCACAGTCATTAATCAAGTGATGAAAGAGCAAGGGTAGACCTTTTGGTTCTCTTTATATGATCTTTTGGATTATTGAGATTAATTATTCAGGTACTGGTCCCCAACGAGAACTAGTGACTGGGTAACTTGATATTGTCCTAGTAATAGCAGGCTCATACTAGATGGTTTTTCATCATTCTTAGTAAGAGAGAGAATAAGTGAGGTTAGGGATAATAAACAGTATGTGATTCATTTTAAAGAACACTGGTTTGGGTACCTTTATTATATTATAAGGTTTTTTAGTGGAGTATGCTTAGAGATGGGCATGAACTGAACCATGAAGCAAAATTCATTACAAATTTTGCCCTGTTTGTGGTTTGCAAACCAAAGTTTGTGATGAGTCTACCATCACAATATTCTACAAACTTTTAAAGCAGTTTGTGGTGGCTCACGGATAGAGCATAAAAGCAGGAAAGCCCTGTTTCCAGCTCAGGGCTGGGGGGGTGCAGCTTAGGGGCTAGTTCAGTGATTCCTAGTTGAGGATCTATGTCTGCCCCCCTAGAGACTGCCTTCTCTTGCTGACTGTGGATTGGGTCAGGTCTGCTGGCTGACTCTTCCTCAGAGGAGTCCTCAGCGTTCCTTTGCTCTGCTGGACTTGGGTAGTCCATGACACAAACTCCCTGCCACTCAGACTGTGCAGCCCCTTTAAAGTTTAAAGGAAGTGCACAGGGAAAGCCAAAAAAACAGCTGAGCAGTGGGAGCAGGTGCTCCTCACCACTGAGCTCTTCTTTGAATTTTTGTGAGCTATCTTGTTCAGTTTAAAGGGACTACACAGCCCGAAAGAGCAGGGGGAGCAGGCGCTCTCCATTACACAGCTATTTTTTGGGCTTTCTTGTGTAGTCCTTTTATAGAGATTTCACAAGACAGTCCCAAACAGCTGAGCAGTGGGGGATCAGGCTGCTTCTTGCCACTCAGCTGTTTTTGCAGTTTCTGTGAGGAACCTTGCTGTCTCTGCTCTGCATTGTCCTCTATGTCTCTGGCCCTGGCCTGTACCTTCATATTCTTGCTCTCGGATTGCCGTTGGATTTGTAGCTGTGAGTGTTGTCTACTTGGTGTCTGAACCTTGGAACTGGATTTTCATACGTGGCCTAAAATTGCTCTACAAACACTGATGCCTGGAAACTTCATCTGCGTGCCTGCTCGGAGGATGCAAGATAGCAGGACAGCACTTTGCTCCATGTTGCTCAGCTATTTTTTGGGCTTTCTGCAAACTCTGTTTAAAGGGACTGTGGTACTTTTCAATGGGGTTTGCTTGTTTAGTTTGTTTTGTGGTTTAGCCACAAACCAACATGAACCATATTTTTCCAGTTCATGCCAATCCCTAGTTATGCTTACTAATTTATCCTGAAGGAGGATTGGTCAGAACTGGTCATACTGGAGGTTGAATGACCAGAATTCTGTAATTAGTGCCTGCTCCCCATTCTGGGTTTTCTCTCCACCTGGAGATTTCTCAGAGCCTTGCCAGCCTCATGGCTAGGAACTTCCAAATTATTATATGGATCCATTTCAGTCCATAGATTTATGACACTGCTTTGGTTATGCTGGTTGTTTACCTTTACTGGAAGAGAAAGCTGAGAGATTTTCAGTATTCTTCTGGTTTCCTATGTGAGTTGGCAGTCAGTGAAACTACTTTAGGGGGGGGGGGTTGTTTTGTTTTTTGAGGGAGAGAATCCCAAAAAGTATGTCTGAAGAAAGCACTGCTCCTGGGTTTCCAGGTATGTCTGTTTCCTGGTTTGCCAGCTGCATTATTCACTGATAGACAGGGATGGGATTATTGTCATTCATGCCTTGGTGACGTCTATTAATGTCCTCTTCTTATGCCTGTTCTTGAAGACTATCTAGAAACATAAACTGCTACAGATGGCTATTGTTTTTGTAAACTGGGAACAAGACAGGACATATAACAGCTGTTCTACAACTCTACACAGGTTGCAAATTTTCTTCCATGCCCAACACAAAGTGCTAGTTTTTTTTTACATGATCTGGGCACTGACTGTCTCAAGATATACCTTCCTCTATATGCTCCTGTGGGGTTTTAAGATCAGCTAGAGAAGGCCTGCTAATATTCTTCCAGGAACAAGGTTCCCCCCCACCCTCAATGTCTCCAGTGTCCACTGAATGCTCCTTTTATGAAAGTAATTTGTTTTCTTTCCTGGCTATTTTTCAGAAGGAAGTTAAGACCCTGGGAGTAATCCTAAGCAGGTTTACTCAGAAAGTTCCATTTTATTCAATGGTGCTTACTCCCTGACAGGTGTTCTTAAGACTGCTGCCTTATTATGCCAGGCAGTTCTAAACTGAAGTTTTCTTATTTTTACTATTCATATAAATATTTTAATTATCCTTTGGAGGCAACTGAAATTGGGGTTTCTTTTTGTTGCTTTTTTATTATAATGAACCCTACGTTCTGAATCTATGCTGAAATATGACTTATAAGTACTATTAATTCAAATAAGTTACCAAAACAGTAAATGGCAATTTTTCTTTGTCTTTTGTGTTTTTTCCCCATTTTGTGGATGGGTGGGTGTGCATGTGACTATGCTCGTGCCTGTATCTGTCTTCATTTTGCAGGCATCTAATATACTTATGCAAAAGGAAGAGGAAGAAATGCTTCTTTGCCAGCATGAAAGGGTTGGTGAGAGCTCCCTGCACAGGTGAATATTAAGACAGAGATTTTGGCCAGATTTTGATAAGAACATAAATGACTTTTGAAGAGTGAACACAATGTGACATAGTCATGTTATTATCAACTTCCACATAGAACTTGGTCTCCAGACCCCTCACCATCTTCATTGTTCTTCTTTGCCCTACTCAGCTTTTTTTTAAAAATAATTTATTGAAACTCCTCAGCTTGTCTATATCCTTCTTGAATTGTGGTGCCCAAAACTTAACACAATATTTAGGCAAGATCTAACCAGAGCAGAGTAAAGCGATACTATCATGTTACATGATCTGGACACTATGCTTCTCTTGATACAGCCCAAAATCACATTTTCCTTTATAGCTGCCACATCACACTGATGACTCATGTTCAGTGTATGGTCCACTAAGATCTGTAGATCATTTTTGCACATACTCCTGCTAAAACATGTCTTCCCCATCCTATAATCATACATTTGATTTTTCCTATCTAAATGCAGAAAATTGGTGATATCAGTAGAAATTCCAATTAGGTGCATTAAGTATTTCTAGATGTTCAGCCTTATTGTTTTCAGTGAGAATCATGACCCACGCTGTTTTTAGAATATCACTCTGCTATTTGCTAGCGCAATCGCATCTCAGAAGCTAAACAAGATCAGTCCTAGTTAATACGTTCCAGTTAATTCTAGTTAATTCAGTGTCACAGGACATGGTGGCGGCTACAAGCATAGCCAGCTTCAAGAGGGGTTTGGATAAAAATATGGAGCAGAGGTCCATCAGTGGTTATTAGCCACAACATATTATTGGAACTGTCTGGGGCAGTGATGCTCTGTATTCTTAATGCTTGGGGGGGGGGGCAAAGTGGAAGGGCTTCTAGCCCCACTTGTGAACCTCCTTTTTTCTGGCCACTGTGTGACACAGAGTGTTGGACTGGATGAGCCATTGGCCTGAACCAACATGGCTTCTCTTATGTTCTTATGTTCGTGGATGAGAGATGGGCTGCTACATAAAGGCAGGCAATGGCAAAACACTTCTTAAAATCTCTTGCTTTGAAAACCCTATGGGGTCTCCATAAATCAGCTGTGACTTGATGGCAAAAAATATATATACTTTTCAGAAAGACACTGTCACCACCTGGTGCTCCCCACTTGGCAGAAACCAGGAAAAGTGTCAGAGGGTGCCACCCTGGTGACCACTGATCTAGATGTAGTTTCAGTCCCTTCAACAGAAAGTTATGCCAATGAAGGGGCTGCTAGCACAAGAGATCTCCGTGGATCTCACTTCCAGTGCAATGCGTTTTCCTTCTTAAACTAGCCATTCTAATTCATGGAAAGTCACAACTATGATGAAATTGGACTGATCACCACACGGGTTTTGTACTGGATTCATGTAAATGCTATGACAATGACTTATTCTTATTCTTATTGTATGGTAATAATACTATTGCTGTAAGTTCCCATCAGGGTTTTTGTAGGTGGAAAGGAAGAATGCAAGCTTAAACGTGAACTTTTAAAATAATGAACAATAGAAACTTGACTGGGATAACACTGTTATCTAAGCATCAGGTATTACATATTAGACAATGTACAAGAATGCATGTTTCATAAAGCTGCCATGCCTCTTAGCTGAAACTCAGCAGCAACTAAACAAGCACATAAGTGTTCGGCACGGGTTACACCCATTGGTATGCCAAGGCTATTGCATAATCTGTGAGCTACTGTCATAGCATTGCAAGATGACCCACATTAAATTGTTGATCTGCTAACCAGCATATCTAATTGTAGTTAAAACTGGCATCAGTATCGTCGAGCTGGAAAGTAGCAAATGTCACACCCATTTAAAAAAAAAAATCTAGAGAGGGGATCCAAGAAATAATGGGACAATTAGCCTAGCATCTTTTCCAGGTAAATTAGTAAAAATTTATTATTAAAGTTATAATTATTAAGGTTGTTGAGAAATAAAGCCTGCCAAGAGAAAATCCTGCCTTACCAGCCTTTTTAAGTTCTTGGAGAAAGTTAACAAGCATGTGGATAGTCAATACATTATGGACTTCCAACAGGCTTTTGACAAGGTACCGAAAGTATTCAAGAAAGCTTCGGAGTCATGGGATAACAGGACAGTTGAAAATGGTTAAATGACAGGAAGCAAAGAGTAGGAATAAAAGGACAGTTCTCACAATTGAGTAGAAGGCCAGATTCACAGAGATCAGTACTGAGTTGTGCTACTTAATTTGTTCATAAATCATCAGGAATTAAGGGTGAGCAGTATAGTGGCCATGTTTGTGGATGATACCAAGTTATTCAGGATGGAGAAAATCAAGGCAAATTGAGAAGAATTATAGGGTGATCACTCTAAATTCAGTGAGTGGGCAACAGCATACCAAATGAAGTTCAATGTGAGCAAGTGTAAGGTGAAGCACACTGGAACAAAAAATCCTAACTTTAAATATACTCTAATGGGCCAAAACCAAGAGGCGAAGTGGGTAGCTAATAAAAATATCACCTAAGCATGCGGCAGCAGAGGAAAAAGGCAAACTCCACACTGGTGACTATTAGGAAAAGAACTGAAAATAAAACAGCCAATCCAATCTTGCAATGCTTCATTGCAGTTCTGGTCACCATATCTCAAAAAGGATATCACAAAGCTGGAAACAGTGCACAAGAGGGCAGCCAAGAGGATTAAGGGGCTAGAGCACTTTCCTATGAGGAAAGGCTAAAGTGTCAGAGACTTTTCTATTTAGAAAAACAAGTGAGGAGCGACAGACGTGACAGAGGCAAAGAAGATTTATAAAATTATACATCAGGTATACTAGCATGGGGGCACCCAATGAACTTAATGGGCAATAGATTCATGAGAGATAGAAGGGAAGAAGGGATTAAATTGTGGAATTCACTGCCAGGGGACATAGAAGTGAAGGCAACAAGCCTAGACTGCTATAAAGTGGATTAGGGAGACTCATAGAGAACAGGTCCATCAACAGCCAGAAAGTTTCTGAAGGCCAGTGGCTAAGAGATTATTGTCTGGGGAAGGCCTTGGCCTCTGTGCCCTATTTTGTTGGATTTGTTGGCCATTATGTGAAGCAGGATGATGGACTAAATAAATGACTAGTCTAATCCAGCAAACCTCTTTTTATGTTCTGAGCAGCCTAACATGTGCAGAACCATGGCATAAAATGGCAAACAGTAGCGTAATATACGTACATATGATAACGGCAAGGTGGGATGATATAGCTCATTCCATGGGGCAAACCAGCTATTGTAATGGGATAGCAAGTGATGAAATGAACAACAGGACAGGCTTGCTTCAATTGCCAGTACAGGGTATGCTATCTGGATGTCAGCACAACCTACTAAGTGCACCATGGCAGCTATACATATCTATTTGAGTGGGGGTATTAGTCACTTCAGTGATTCTTCAAATCCCACCTGTCATCTTGAGGATAATCAAATTACCAGAAGCCCGGCTTTCAAGCCCTTTGCTCATTCCTCTTCCCTTTCTGTCCTTGGCTCATGCAATCCTTACACCTTTTCACAAAGATATGCCTCATGCTTCACATGCTAAGCAATACTTTAGAGGCAACTCTTTTAAACAACTGGGGACATAAGAACAAAAGGAATTTGAAATGGTGGGTGCTTTTTTGCTACTAGTTTCATTTTTTACCCTTGAGGAAAACAAGGTACTTGGCCTGTAACCTCATCCTTTATCCACTCAGGAACCAGATTATTACCTCATAAAAGTTCACAGCAAAGCTATTAAAAATTAAAAGGACATTTTCCTTCCTACTAAATGATTTGTTGCGAGTCCGAACTACCAGCCCAAACTGATTGGACATGATAACTGCCTTTAGCTTCACCACTGTCTCCATCTACTTAGTAATAATGTAAGAGCTTCAAATTTTAGACCCAATATTTTCCCACTAACATGACACTGCTCCACTAGTCAATGATTTGTTTTGCAAAAAGAAGGTGGACAGAAAAAGGAGATGTATGAGGAAGTGGGGAGAAGGTTTCATACTTCATCCTTCAGGAAAGACAAAGCAAATATTCCAAGTAGCTAGTATTATTCAGAACAAGTGGTAGAAAAAGGACAAACTAGTCTACAACACTGAAAACTCTATCCAAAATATGCATCCAAAGAGATTGCTAGTAACATATGGTGTAAGTGTTTCTGCAAATATCCTCCACAGACACCAATTTCTCTCCTCCACCCAAGATACGTCCAGTAGCTCTAGTGGAATGAGCTCTTAAAAGTATTAGTCAGGGAAGGCATCGGTCATGATACACATTCTAATCCATCTCATTAATGATGAGTCTGTCATGTAGCTGTATCGTTTGGACCCTCAGAAGAAATTAAATCCACCTCTGTGGACTCCTCATTGCCTGCCCACACAGAGGCAGCTTTTCTGCTTCATTAACAAGTCCTGCATTCCCTCTGCTGGAAAGAAGCTTCACTGCAACACTGATATCAGGTGAAGTTTCCAAAATACAAATATACTAAAAAAAAAAAAAAACCTACAACTTTTGAAAAAAAAATGCATCTGCTTTTCTTTTTTTGCTGTAGATATGGAACTTCTCTAT
Organism: Heteronotia binoei; assembly: GCF_032191835.1. NCBI lineage: Eukaryota > Metazoa > Chordata > Lepidosauria > Squamata > Gekkonidae > Heteronotia > Heteronotia binoei. Next base: position 59,667,646 of record NC_083227.1, read on the forward strand.
AAACCCGTTACTCATACTCAGCCATCTCACATAACTTATGGTTTGAAGGCCCACAACACTGTTATTACCTGAAACACTTTGGAATGTTTCAAAACACCATTTCAGATAGGGTTGAATTATTTATTTCATATTTGTAGAAATATGTTTTTGTGATGAGCACTATGGGGAATGGGCAGAATAGAAATATACTAAAATAAAAAATAAATAAATGAATGAAGAAGAAGAAAACCAAAGTTGTCGTGTACTCAAATGAATAGCAAATACAGAATCACCCTTCCACTATCTTGCAACATTCTGGATGCTAAGTCATCACTTCTTATCCCTCATTCTACATTCTGGATGCTAAAGTCATCACTTCTTATCCCTCATTCTACATTCTGGATGCTAAAGTCATCACTTCTTATCCCTCATTCTACTTGAGCACTAATTTACTCATTGCAGAGTACACAGGATGGGTTGGGTCCCTGTTCCGCATCTTGTGTAACTGCCAGATGCAGACTGTGGACTTTCCTCAGTTCCCATACACACAGTTCCCAATCTGGATTGCAAAAGTGGAAAAAGGAATTTAAGCCTTTCTCCCATATCATCTTCTCAGCCTGAAATGGCCCAGAGGCTGTTGTTTGGCCCAGTGGGGAAACCCTATGGGCCAAATAGCACCATCCAGACCATTTCAGATCAGGAAAACACCACAGGAAGAAAGCCCAAAGTCCCTTCTCCACACACTCCAGCCACAACCTTCCCTGAAACCAATCTAAGCCTTCATAGGTGAATGAGCAGAAAGGGGGTTGGGGCCAAAGAACTGCCTTTAAGTTACTGCATGGCAACCTGCATGATCAGTATAGCCCGTATTCTGTTGCAAGTGAAGAAGATGCTATCAAGAGGACAATTCTCATCTTTTTTAAACAATTCAACAACTCTATTCTCTTTTGAGTACAGATCATATTTGGAAGTAGTGTATGTCTCCTCTTTCCTTTTTTTTTTTTAATCCACTTCAACCATACAGGATAGTATCCACCAGAATAAGAGGTCTCTGCCAAGCAGGGCAAAACCAGAAATATAATACATTCATATACTCTTGTGACACATTTTTTGCTCAGGCTCTACCGTAGCAACTAGAGCAAAAAGGAGATTACCACAGAGGGACCATATTAGGGTACACAGCTTGAATTCTCCCTCTTTTGCCACATCTGCAGTCTTCCACAATTCTTCTCCAAGAAACTAATAATCTTAATTCAGAAGTGTGATCGCTTCACAACAAACATTGAATAATGTGCTGCACATGCAGAGGCACTAAACAGACAAGCAATAGTTTTCATGACAAAGTAAAATTATTGCATACAAAGGTGGCCCCTACCCTCCTATCACAATCGAATAAGAAGGCTGAGTGAAGATTAATTAGAAAAACATGTCTGTGGTTAAGAATCTAGGTAAGAGATATTAAGTCAATAATGCTCTTCCAACTTACAAATCAAATGTGGATATATTTTGCAGTCTTTGACAAATGATCTAATTTGTATCTGGCAAATATACAAAACTCCTCAATTCCCAAGATTACTGTGAATATTCATTTTAGTTCTAATACCAACATCACCGCTGTAGTATCCCAGAGCATGTTTAGTGCATGTGAGAAGCTAAGCAAATATGCATTCGTTTTGATCTATAAATAGAAAGTTTTAAACATGTTTTCGTATTAAAACTGCAGGAGTTGGCTGCTTCAGTGAGTTCTGTTATTTTTGTTAAAAAAAGAAAAAGTTAATATAAGAATCACTGTCCTTTTGTCATGCAGGCTGCATAATTATTCCCTCCTGTATTGCTCATCTGATGCTTTCTCAGTTCACTATAGTCTGCATGTCCCAAAGTATATCAGCTTTGTTGTTTAACTAGCAAAATATATAATAGCCTAAATTGTGTGTGTATCATCTCTATCACTAGTAGCTGCATGAAACCAAAACACTGAAAACAATTTACATATGATGAAATACAGGGGTGACTGTGGAATTGTTTCCCTTGGAAGGGTGAGGAAAAGGCATGGGGAGTCATTAGTACAAGGCTGAGAAATACATAAAAAGTGTTTTGACTAGTGTGCTTAGTAAATAAAACACGGACATGGAGGAGTATTACATACAAACAACATCAAGGCCTCATTTTTATACTCTTAATTTTGCCACGCGTAGTTAAGAGAAGGAGGAAACCCTGCCCACACTGGAAAAAATGCACATTTAAAAATATCAGCATAAATACATGCTGATAATGATTAACAAAATAAATACACTGAAAAAGTCGAAGTTGTTAAAAATAGGTTAATCAAATCTATTCTTGAAGATTTAACATGATATAGGAAAAGGAAAGGTAAGGTCCCCTGTGCAAGCACCAGTCGTTTCCGACTCTGGGGTGACATTGCTTTCACAACGTTTTTACGGCAGACTTTTTATGGGGTGGTTTGCCATTGCCTTCCCCAGTCTTTTACACTTTCTCCCCAGCAAGCTGGGTACTCATTTTACCGACCTTGGAAGGATGGAAGGCTGAGTCAACCTTGAGCCGGCTACCCGAATCCAGCTTCCGCCGGAATGGAACTCAGGTCGTGAGCAGAGAGTTCAGACCACAGCACTGCAGTACTGCTGCTTTACCACTCTGTGCCACGGAGCCACTACAACATGATATAGGCAAATGGTCAAAAACAGTATAACGCAAAAGAAATACCTATCAAAAGTTTGCTCATGCTATTATTGTAAGCTGACAAGAAGTTACACTCTCAAAGACGAGGGACAAATCCATACCTGAACTAACACAATTGTGTGAACTTCCTGGTGCAAGCAAAATGAACTTCCCTGATAAAATGCAAATACATTCAACATTTCTGAGTCAATTAATACACAAGTCCTTAAAGACACGAGTTAGCAAGTACCTATGTCTTATTCACAAAACGAACTTCTTTGGGTAAAATATTAAACTGTTTATATGCAGTAAGGAAGAGAACAGTGAAAATAGTTTGCACTGGGCATACTACAAAACCCTGCCTATTTCTCTGCAATTGTCTCTAGTAGCATTACACTGTACCCTGTGTAGTAATCAGAAAATGTTTGACCTCAGATATCTACTTGACCCCACAGAAATGCAGACTCGCTTGCTATAAAATCCTAAACAATGGGGCAGACAAGGTCACAGGGTCAAAGCAAGTATTAACAGGTCATTGTGCAACCCACTTGGGAGCAATTACTTCTGGTCACGGCTAAGTGGACACTTGATTGAATACCACTAAGACAGCTCACATCCCACAGATAACAATCCTCACAGCGATTAAGAATTAAAGCCCCCATGATTCAGCCTTTATTACTCAAATGAACCTAACTATTCCATAAAAAACTCCTGGTATATGCATGATGCAAGGTCTAAATTGAAATGCCACCTCATTAAACAATAATATCTAATTTTATCTAAATGAATTTTCATGAAAGTATGCCACACAGCGCAGGAATTTTTAAAATGAATTATCACAAGCGATACATAATTTCCACCAAAACTGCTGCAGGGGGAAAAAATTAGCTTTTAAAGATGAAAAGGAAACATCAATGTTGAATGAAAATTGTATTTCGTTCTGACTACAAAGAGGGTTAAAAAGGAGGAGAAGGAGAAGGTTTCTGTCAGATGATAGAGACTTTTTTTATCAAATCAATGTTTTTATGTTATGTCAGGTACGTTTACCCTAACCAGAAAAAACAGTAAGCATGTTGATGCATGTGCTATGTCACTGTGCACGCAGGACATACACCCTACAAAGGTTATGTCAACATACCAATTTTTAAAATCTCACAGGGGAGGGGGGTGGGGGGGAAGAAGAGGGTTGATGGCTAAGCTGTTGTATACAGACATAAAGAGAAAGCCATAATTCTTGTGCTAGCTAGGCATCCATTGTCTCAGCTGAGAACAAATTCACCCACTCATACCTGAGGGGGGTATATTCTTTTTTTCCCTTTTTTTAAATTTAAGAACTGCTCATTTTATTGAAAGAACAAGAAGTACAGCAAATACAGGAAATTGTGATGTGGGCAGTAGTTGGTTAGGAGTGAAAGGATAAGTTTCAAAAACTAGGTACATGTGTGCCTGTACATGCGCGTAAGAGTGATTTTTGTTCTATTTGTTTATGACACAGGAGTTACTGGGTAAACTGGATAGTTTTCTTCTTCTACTCACTCCATATAAATGATCACTCTATGTCTATTCTATTCAAACAGGGTTTGCTTTCAGTAACTTATTTGTATTTCTTACTAAGGTACATTTTGCTCATTCCCAAATAAGTTAATTATCATTCATTTTTGAGATTACTATATGGGGCAGGTCTACTTTATCTTCATAATAATCTTGTTAGGTAGGTATAGATGTGTTTAGGGTCATTCGTTCCTAGAAGGGAAATGTGAACAAATGTCTCCATTGTCCATATCCCAACACTGTGTTCTTAGCACCACCACAGATTTTAATAGCTAACAACTGATACTCTAAGGAGTCTTCCAATGATACAGTTGACAGACACAGAAGCTCTGAGACAAGTCTGAACATGTCCTGTAGAGATGGATAATACCCAACCCTGAGGCATAACACATGAACTCCAAAACTTCTGAAGCATATCAGTATCTTCTGTGACTGTCTTTGAGATAGACAAGAACAGTTATTAGACATTCCAAAATGTTATCAGTCATATAAGAGGTTCATAGGAATGTTCATGTCTTTAAATTGTAGTATATGAAGCAGTTTGTAGATGCCAACATTTCAGTTTGGAGAGAAAGATCACAGGCAAATTATTTTCACAAAGGAATGGGTTTATAAAATGGATGGTCATGTTGGTCTGAAGCAGCAGAACAGTGTTTGAATCCAGTGGCACCCTTAAGACCCATGAAGTTTTATGCAAGCTGTAATCTTTTGTGTGCACACACGCTTCTTCAAGATACAATGAAATAGAAATTACCTGTCCATACATATATGCAGAAGGTGAGCACTAAATTAGCATACAACATAATGAAGATGTTTAACAGATTCAAGGACCTTGTAACAGACAGGAAAAACAAGTTTACTTTATATGGTTACCATTTGTTTGGATTTAATTCCACGGAGAGGGAACATAGTGAAGGAAATAATTATGTCAAAATTGGAGAATGATGGGCAGATGTATCCTTAATTGTGGAATCCTGAGAGTCATTAATTGAGACCCTGCCATTACATTCCATCTGTCTCCTCTCAAGCATGGAGGCAGACCTTACAGTGTCTTCTTGGAAGTGGGGCTGTGTAGAGTTATCTACCTTGTTCCCAGGCCAGAGCAATACATTTCAATCTACCATTCCAAATCACATTACATTCTACTATTCATTACATTACATTATAACCTACTATTCTAGTCTATTATTCCAAATAAGAAATAAAATAAAGAAGACGTATGGCCCTTCTGGGGGATTGGTGAGAATACAGATGTAAGGACTGGATGAGATTAGCATATGTAGTGAGATAAGAAGCCAATATCCCTGTTAAGTCCTGGGGATTCCGTTATTCTGAATGTTGTAATAGCTTGCTACTTAGCAATTTCCCTTTCTAGTCTGTTCCTGAAGTTCCTCTGCAATGAGACCGCTAATTTGAGGTCACCCATTGAATGCCCTAGAAAGCTGAAGTGTTCGCCTACAGGTTTCTCAGTCTTGTGATTCTTGATGTCAGTTTTGTGTCCATTTATCTTTTGGCATAGGGTTTGATATTGTTGGCATTTAACAACATATACAATGTTAGAAGATGAGCAAGTGAATGAGCCTGAGATGCTGTAGTTAATATTATTTATTTATTTCTATTTATATCCCACCCTTCCTGCCAAAGCAGGCCCAGTTGCTGTTAGGTCCAGTGATTATGTTATCTGAGTGTATGTGGCAGCAAAGTTGGCATTTGGGTTTATTGAAAACTCTGGTACCAGTGTCCAGGCTCAAATGAGATGCTGTATTGTTGTGGGTGAGGAGTTGTTTGAGACTGGAGGACTGTCTATGTGCAAGGAAAGGTTTGCCCCCCCCCCCCCCACAGTACTTTTGAAAGAAAGTTGTCCAATATGGATTGAAAGTCATTGATGATGCATTGAACTGTTTTAAGCTGCGAGTTCTGTGTTACCACTAGTGGGTGTTCTGTTATTGTCTTTTTTGGGTCTGTCTTGTAACAGGTTTTCTCTAGGTGTCATTCAAGCTTTGTTAACCTGTTTTCTGACTTCATCAGGTGGGTATTTTAGTTCCAAAAAGGTTTGTTATAGATCCCTCAGGTGAGAATCTCTGTCAGTAGGATTGGTGCAAATGCGGCTTTAGCGTAGAGCCTGGCTGTATACAATGGATCATTTGGTATGTTTAGGATGATAGGTATAGGCATGCAGCTATGTCTGTCAGTCAGTAGGTTTCCAATATAAGGTGGTGTCTATGCATCTGAGATACAGAGTTTTGTGCAACACATCCATTGTGTAGTTTCACAGTAGTGTCCAGAAAATGTATTTCTTGCATAGATTAGTTCACTGTCAGGATGATGGTAAGGTGAAAGTCATTGAATGCCTGGTGGAATGAGTCCAGGGCTTCTTTACCATGTGCCAAGAAAATAAAAAATGTAATCAATTTATCACAGGTATAAGAAAAGTATGAGTGGATGGGAGTGTAGGAAGAGGTGCTCGAAGTCAGCCATAAAGATGTTAGCGCACTGGGGGGCCATGTGGGTGCCCACAGCTGTACAGGTTATCTGAATGAACAAGTTGTTACAAAATCTGAAGTGGTTATGGGTGAGAACAAAATGGCAGAGTCAAAAGTCAGCTGTAATGTTATCAGAAATCGTATTCCTTATGTCTTGTAATCCGTATTGTATATACTGTATACTGTCACATATATGTCCACACATAGCTTTCTGCATGTGTTCTCCATTGTTATATAAATTCAAACAAAAAATCAATTATTTTGATATTCTCCAGAATTACAGTAGTTTTCAAAACACAAACATCTTCAATTATTGTAATTCCAGATGCACTGCCATGTTTGTCTGCACCTTAAATAAAGACTATCAATCTATTCCTGCATTAGGGCTCATAAGTTAGAGTTCACATGTGAGCTATGACTTCAAAAAGCATACGCTGAAATAAATTTTGTTAGCCTTTAAGGTGCCACTGGATTTCTGTTTTGTGTCCAGTGTTCGATTATGGAGAAAAAACCTGCTTGTAAAAGAGAAGTCATTTGTATGTTGTCACTCATGCAGTGTTCATTGCGTTGAAATCCTTGTGTTAAAATACATAGTCCAGAAAAACACACATCTTGATTAGAATGGAAGAGAGGGATGGCTGGATGCGACTTGTTTTTTGTGTTGTTAACTTATGTATTTGTTATTCTTGCTAAATGCTAGAATATCTACCATCAATGAGCAGTTACAATTTATAGTATTGTATATTGTATATAAGCAGCCCCATGGTGCAGAGTGGTAAAGCTGCAGTACTGCAGTCCGAACTCTCTGCTCACGACCTGAGTTCAATCCCAGTGGAAGCTGGGTTCAGGTAGCCAGCTTAAGGTTGATTCAGCCTTCCATCCTTCCGAGGTCAGTAAAATGAGTACCCAGCTTGCTTGGGGGGAAAGTGTAGATGACTAGGGAAGGCAATGGCAACCCACCCCGTAAAAAGTCTGCCATGAAGAGTCAGAAACGACTGGTGCTTGCACAGGGGACTACCTTTACCTTTTTTTTTTACCTTATATTGCAGGGGTGGCCAATGATAGCTCTCCAGATGTTTTATGCCTACAACTCCCATCAGCCCCAGCCAGATTGGCCAATGGCTGGAGCTGATGGAAGTTGTAGGCAAAAAACATCTGGAAAGCTATCGTTGGCCACCCCTGTTATATTATATATATTTCAATTTCCTTTTAAAAAAATAACCAGCTTCAATATTTACAGAAGAAATAAATTTTTAGACTGGTAATCTTCGCTAGGATAGATACAGGAGAACTCCTGTGTTCCGGTGGTTCCATTCCTATCTGGCACATCCAATCCAGAATGTGGTGCTAGGAGACAGATTCTCAGCTCCATGGCAGTTGTGATGGAGTGTTGCAATGGGTAATGTCTAGCCTGCCGCCTTTGCTGAAGAAAATCTACATGAAATTGCTAGATGTCATTTAACCAATTCCAGATGGTACACCAGTTCAACCCTTTTTGAGATGTGTGACCTGGTCACATTTACCCATGCCTTGATCACATCCAGATCAGATTACTGCAATACATTATGTATGGGATGCATCTGAACATTGGGAGTTTCACCTTGTGCAAAGCACAAAAGCAAGATGCCTGCTGGTATGGATTACAAGGAATATGTCTCCCAATTCCAGTTGGGGTTACTGAGCCATAAAAAAACTCAGGACTAGGGTATTTGAAACAGTGTCTACTCTCAGGTAAGTCTGCCCATCAGTGAAGAGCTGCTTCTAAGGCCATGTTCTGTGTGCCCCTCATCTGCAAAGGCAATGTAAGTGAGCAACAGAGACAGGGCCATCAACTGTGGAATTCCTTTCACACACTGATTCACCTGCTGCCAAGACTGCTGAGGCAAAACATTTCTGTTTTCCTAGGCCCTTAGAATTTTTCCCTTCCGACCCATAAGCTGGGTGATCTTGGGTCAGTCACAGTTCTTTCAGAGCTGTTCCCTCAAGAGCAGTTCTCTCAGGGCTCTCTCAGCCTCACCTACCTCACAGAGTGACTGCTGTGGGGAGAGGATTGTAACCTGCTCTGAGATTACAAGTGAAGGGCAGGGTTATCCAGCTCCTCTTCCTCCTCCTCCAGCACACTGATTCACCTGCTGCCCAGACTGCTGAGGCAAAACATTTCTGTTTTCCTAGGCCCTTAGCATTTTCCCCGTTTCCCGACCCATAAAAGTCCCTGGAATATTTTTACAGTAGGCTTCATTGTTAGTATGTTTTTAATGGTACTGTTTTTGTGCCATTCTTTGGTTTTATTTTTGGGCTTGTTACTCATTTTATGAGCATTATAGAGTGTTAATTGTTTTTGCATTCAACTGCTGGAAGCTGCCTCTGGATCAAAAGCTAAGAGTGTGGGGTATAAATCTTTTAAATAAATGCAATAAATAATAACTGCTCTAACAAAAGAAACCCAGGATCCCTTGCAGTGTCACAAATGATGTTGGAGGCAGAACTCTTAGCTTGCATGCTGCTTCGCTGCCATCCAAAGTTACTGTTTGAGTTACTTGTGCTACCAACAGCTTTGTGTCCATGAAGTGAACTTTTTCCCTTACTTTACTGTTGAAGTTTTATTACAGTAGCTGCCATACTGAACCTTGAGTGAAGAGTAAAGCAGAAAACTGAGGATTCATCTTAACTGGGTCATAACTGGCCACATTTTTGTATAAGGATGTTTTTTTTTAAGTAATGGACAGACAACCACCTCTTTGAGTGACCAATTCAGGTCAGTGATTGATTTATGATAGAAATCAAGGTATCATTAATGTGCAGGCGTATTACTATTAGGAAAATGTGTGTTCAAACTGATAGAGGGATTATTATTATTATTATTATTATTATTATTATTATTATTATTATTATTATTATTATTATTAAGTTTTATCCTGGATAATTCCTATCCTCACTAGGATATACACAGTGAAACATTTGGTGATGTTATAAACTTTCCTGAAGTTTTTAAAGAAACCCAGCTGAAGAACCCAACTGATGTATACAGTAGCTTATGTATGTCTAAACCAGGAGTGGCCAAACTACAGCTTGGGAGCCAGATGTGGCTCTTTCACACATATTGTGTAGCCTTACCTTCTTTCAGCAAGCCTGTAGAAGGCATTACTCTGTTTAAACCAGCAGCCTGGAGAATACATTTAAAGTTAAAATCACTTTCTTTCCACCTCTCCCTCCCTCCCCCCCCCTCCCCATCTATTTCCCTTCCTTCCTTCCTGTCTGCCTGCCTGCAGCTCTCAAACATCTAACATTAATGTCTTGCAGCTCTCAAACATCTGGTATTTATTTTACATGGCTCTTACATTAAGCAAGTTTGGCCACCCCTGGTCTAAACAGTCTGCATGCTGCTCACTTAAACACAGTAAATGCTGACTACAGGTAAATGCATGTTATGTCCATAAAAATCTATGCCATGATACAGGAGCCTCCAGCTTTTTAAAGTTTATGAGCACCTTTGAAATTCTGATACAATGTGGCGGGCACAGCACTAAATTGCTGCCACGGTGAGGATTCTTATACTGTGGGGCAGCTGCTGCCAAAGCAATGTTTTCAAAAATCTGAACAGCCAATCAAACCCTCTGGCCAGTCAAAACCCTTGCTGGGCATAAGCCCCACCTGGCTCTGCCCACTTTACTTGACAGGCACCAGAAAGATGTTGGCATGTACTATGGTGCTCACAAGCACCATGGTCCGTACCCCGACATATCTTTTAGCCTTTGAGGTGCCACAAGACTCCTTTTTGCTTTATTTTATAATACTTAAAAGTATGGGGAAACGTGTAAGAATCTAAAAAATCACAGAATAATGGGATAATTCTTAAGATTTGGGGAGCACAATGAACTCAACATTCTTTTTACTTGTCTTCAAGCTTCTGAACAATCAGCACATCATGTCATCAGACTTTCAGATCTGAAATCACAAGAATTAGTGATGGAGGAAGAATTTGAGCATGCTTGAATTTCTAAGGTCTTCTTATTGAGGATAAATGGCCTCGAAGACCACTTGAACCCAACACACACTGGTACTTCACCTTGTAGTAACAGCAGCTGAAATGGAGATCTTTAAACTAATGATAGTATTTAAAATATTTAAAGCTACCAGAAGTATGCTCCATTCTTGAAAGACATTTAATAGATTACATTAGGCTACAAAATAATCTCGGTGATACATGCGGAAGGTAAGCATGGAGGATGCTTCATTACAAGCAGTGTTAACATTATACCTGAGGAAACTGTTGTTCGTTTTAATCACAATCAGATATCTTGGTAATGGACTAGAGACTGGTACATTTTGTGCCAGGATTTGTAGACTTTCATAACAATATTCCATGCTGAAAACATATACTAGTGTTCTGGGCCTGTATTTTATAAGCTTTTTTATTAATCTCGGCTTGGCTTCGCGAACGAAGATTTAAGAAGGGTGCAATAGTCCACGTTTGCTGCAGGCTCGCTGGTGGCTGACAAGACCAATGTGGGACAGGCAGGTCCGGCCACAGCGGCTGCAGGGAAAAGTCTGATTTAGGGTTGGTCCTGTAGCAGTGCGATTCTTCCTCAATCTCCTTTTGTCCTCAAGACCAGCTATGCGTGCGTTCTCAAAGGAAGAGACAGCCTGGTGGATGGTGTGCCTCCATGCTTTGCGATCTGAGGCTAGGTCAGACCACTGGTGATGGTTGATGTGACAGGTGCTAAGGGATTTCTTCAAGGAGTCCTTGTACCTCTTCTTTGGTGCCCCTCTATTTCGATGGCCGGTGGAGAGTTCGCCATACAGGGCAATCTTGGGAAGGCGGTGGTTTTCCATCCTAGAAATATGCCCTGCCCAGCGCAGCTGCGTCTTCAACAGCAGTGCCTCAATGCTGGTAACCTCTGCCCGCTTGAGGACTTCAGTGTTGGTCACAAAGTCACTCCAGTGGATGTTGAGGATGGTGCGAAGGCAGCGCTGATGAAAGCGCTCAAGGAGTCGCAGGCGATGACGGTATAAAACCCACGATTCGGAGCCGTAGATGAGGGTTGTCATCACAACCGCTTTGTAAACATTGATCTTTGTGCCTTTTTTCAGATGCTTGTTGCTCCACACTCTTTTGTGCAGTCGGCCAAATGCACGGTTTGCCTTTGCCAGCCTGTTGTCAATCTCCTTGTCGATCTTGGCATCGGAGGAGATGATGCACCCCAGGTAGCTGAACTGCTGGACTGTCTTCAGAACTGATTCACCCACAGTGATGCAGGGAGGGTGATAATCTTCCTGGGGTGCAGGCTGGTGGAGAACTTCTGTCTTCTTCAGACTAACTTCTAGGTCGAATAGCTTGGCAGCTTCTGAAAAGCAGGACGTCATATGCTGCAGAGCTGATACCGAGTGGGAGACGAGTGCAGCATCATCAGCAAACAGTAGCTTTCGGATGAGTTTTTCCATTGTCTTGGAGTGTGCCTTTAGTCGCCTCAGGTTGAACAGGCTGCCATCGGTGCGATAGCGGATGTAGACACCATCGTCCTCATCTAGATCTACTGCGGCTCTTTGAAGCATCATGCTAAAGAAGATCGTAAAGAGAGTTGGCGCGAGAACGCAGCCTTGCTTTACACCTGTGCCTATTGGGAAGGGCTCCGAGAGGTCGTTGCAGTGTCTGACTTGGCCTCGCTGGTCTTCGTGTAGCTGGATGATCATGCTGAGGAACCTTGGGGGACATCCTAAACGTTCCAAGATTTGCCACAGGCCTTTCCTGCTAACGGTATCGAAAGCTTTGGTAAGGTCGACAAAAGTCACATACAGAGCCTTGTTCTGTTCCCTGCATTTCTCTTGGAGCTGCCTGAGAACAAATACCATGTCGGTGGTGCTCCTGTTAGCTCTGAAGCCGCACTGGCTCTCTGGGAGGAGTTCTTCTGCAATGGTGGGCACCAGTCTGTTCAGGAGTATTCTGGCAAGGATTTTGCCTGCGATGGAGAGCAGGGTTATCCCCCGGTAGTTGGAGCAGTCTGACTTTTCCCCTTTGTTCTTGTATAGGGTGATGATGATTGCATCGCGAAAGTCCTGTGGTAATTTGCCTTGTTCCCAGCAGGTCACAAGTACTTTGTGAAGTGAGCTATGTAGTACTGTGCCCCCATGCTTCCAGATCTCTGGTGGAATTCCATCAACTCCTGCTGCCTTGCCACTTTTCAGTTGCTTGATGGCTTTAACAGTCTCTTCTAGGGTGGGGATCTCATCCAACTCTGTTTTCACTGGTTGAAGTGGGGTGAGGTGGATTGCTGAATCTTGAACTACGCAGTTGGCACTGAAGAGAACCTGAAAATACTCTGACCACCGGTTCAGTATGGATGCCTTGTCTGTGAGGAGCACTTGGCCGTCTGCACTATGCAAGGGACTCTGAGCCTGATATGATGGACCATATACTGCCTTCAGGGCTTCGTAGAACCCTCTTAAATCACCAGTGTCTGCACACAGCTGGGTTCTCTCTGCAAGCTTGGTCCACCACTCGTTCTGAATGTCTCGAAGCTTGCACTGGAGGTTGCTACATGCAGCGCGAAAGATTGCTTTTTTCCCAGGACAGGAGGGCTGAGCAAGATGTGCTTGGTAGGCAGATCTCTTTTTCGCCAGTAATTCTTGGATCTCTTGATTGTTCTCATCAAACCAGTCCTTGTTCTTCCTTGTGGAGAACCCGAGGACTTCTTCAGAGATCTGCAGGACGGTAGTTTTTAGGTGTTCCCAGAGTGCTTCTGGAGAAGGGTCTGTGGGGCAACTGAGGTCCTCAATTCTTGACTGGAGTTTTGCCTGGAAGGCAGCTTTAACTTCGGCTGACTGGAGGCTGCCAACCTGAAACTTCCTCCGAGGGATACCTCCTCTCCTGGGTGTGGGTTTAAAGTGAAGACGGAGATTGCAGCGTACAAGACGATGATCCGTATGACATTCTGCGCTGGGCATTACTCGGGTGTGTAAGACATCTCGAAGGTCTCTCTGGCGCACCAGAATGTAGTCGATAAGGTGCCAATGCTTGGACCGTGGGTGCATCCAGGTTGTCTTCAGACTGTTCTTCTGCTGGAAGATAGTGTTGGTGATGGTGAGCTGGTGCTCCATGCAGAATTCTAGCAGGAGGCGCCCGTTGTCATTGCAGTTGCCAATGCCGTGTTTGCCAAGTACTCCTTTCCAGGCTTCCGAGTCTTTACCTACTCTGGCATTGAAGTCGCCAAGGATGATCACCTTGTCCTCTGAAGGGGTCTTCCGTATGAGGTTGCGTAGATCAGCATAGAACTTGTTCTTTTCTGCAGGATCTGCTTGAAGGGTTGGGGCATACACACTGAAGAGTGTTGCATGCTGCTTGTTTTGAAGTGGGAGGCGCATGGACATGATGCGATCTGAGTGACCTGTTGGAAGGTTTTCGAGTTTGGAGGCAATGGAGTTCCTGACCATGAAGCCAACGCCAGAAAGGCGGCTCTCAGCCTTTGACTTACCCGACCAGTAGAGGGTATAGCCAGCACCGTGTTCTTGAAGACTACCTTCCTCAGGGAAACGGACCTCACTGAGAGCTGCTATGTCGATATTCAACATGAGAAGTTCGTGGGCAACTAGAGCAGAGCGTCGTTCAGGGCGTCCACTGCCTACTGTGTCAAGCATGGTTCTGATGTTCCAACACGCAAGCTTTAGTCTTTGCACACTTTGTGAGGCAGGTGCATGCCTTTTCTTTGTTGTTATTTTTCGACCGCAAGTAAGGATGCCCGTTGACCGCGGCTAGCCAACTGGGGTGGGGGAGACGAGCTTTGTTTAGGCCACCTTTTCTAGGCCCCTCTCCGTGTGGAGCAAGCAGTGCTGTCCCTAGATAAGGCTGCTTGGTCGTTTTTATTAATACTTGAAAATAATAACCATTGTGTGTGCTCTCTAGAAAAATTTCCTTTTGCCCCCCCCCCCAATCCCCTACCTCTTAGAAATTATGAGGAAAAAACAAAATTAAATTTACTGCTTACCTCATACTTTAAAAATGGTGGGAAGCTATCACAACAACCTGAGTTAGGCTGAACTGGCTGCACCTTAGAATTTATTGGCTTTGGATTAGGGTTGCCAGCTCTGGATTGGGGAACACCTGAAGATTTGGAGGCTGGCGCCTATAAGGACAAGGTTTGGGGAGGGGAGGAACTTAGCAGCCATTTTCTCCAAGGAAACTGATCTCTGTTGCCTGGAAATCAGTAATAATAGCAGGAGATTGGTTGGCAACCCTACTTTGGTAGCCCTACTTCGATTAGATTTTGACACATACTTTAATTGTCCCCAGCACATAAAGGCATTTGAAACAGCCATAATCTGAAAGCCCCTTTGAACTGCTTCTCCATGGTACCTAATTCCACATGGCAAGCTTGTGATCAAGTGGGTGGTTAATTTTTTAAAAAGATATTTATTTATTAATATTGATCAGTATTAACACTACTAAAGTCAGAGAACAAAGTACTATTTTTATCCCACATACTAGAAACTGGGGCTGAGAATCATAGGGCAAAGCAGCAATCCATATTTGCAGCTACAGAACTTATGAACTAGTACTTCAAAACTTCATGCCAAACTGATTTAACAGGGCTCTAATTTCCTGAACTAGGCACTAAACTGCCACTACACAGAGCAATTTGGAATGGCAAATAAAACTGCTTTGGGCTGAGGATTTGAACTATGGTTCAAACTACAGTTAGCAAAACTGTCTGTGCATGCAAAGTACTAACAAAACTTAGGATCAAACTGAAATGCAGGGGGGTACAGTAGAAAAGAAAAAATAGAAAAGTAAAAAAAAACTTCAGAAAAGAGTAAAAGGTGGAAATTAACAGTTTCTTAGCTAGGATAAGTACATACGCATTTGAAATTTTGGCCCATTAAATTTCTTTTCAGCAAAAAAAAAAAATCACAGAAGAAAATTAAGCTTCTTAGTTCCCATAAGAGGATATAGACACATCTCATGAATTCCTAACAAACTGTCTTCTAGAACCGATTTATTTTCCAGTATACTAATTGTTTGATTACAACCAGTTCAACTCCCTCATTTTTACCCTCCTCCCCCATGGGATGATAAGATGCAATGTGGTTAAAATGAAATGTGGCACACATAATGAAAATGATAATCACGCTACCAGGCTTGTAGATCAGAGGTAGCAGCACATCTCCTTCACAAAGCATCCTCCTTGTTTGTATCACAGCTGCTGCTGCTGCTTCTACAGTTGGGGACTTTTGCACAGGCAGTTCGCTGGGAACAGGCATTGACATCTTGAAAATTTCTCACTGAACATGTTTAACAAAATGTGAAATGCTATTTTAAAAGGGAAATCAATTGCCTATACTTTTGGATGGTGCTAAGGATCACAGCAACAGAAAATGGAAAATGCAATGGATATAAAAGAAGCACCTAGAACTGAGAAATGGCGATCCATGCCTATCTTTATGAGAAGCTCATAGAAGAAGAAGAAGATGAAGATACTGGATTTATATCCTGTCTTATACTCTGAGACCAATTTCGCACTCACCTTACGCCGCTCTCACGTTTGTCTTCTCAGTGCTGCTTCCTTCCGATTTCCCAGTATCTGCCCCAGGGCTGCAGCAAGAGTCGGCGTTTCACGCAGCAAACAGAAACCACTAAAAACCAGTTTCTGTTTGCTGCACAAAACCGCCAATCCTTGCTGCAGCCCCAGGGCAGATAGTGGGAAATCAGAAGGAAGCCGCGCTGAGAAGACAAACATGAGAGCAGTGTAAGGTGAGTGTGAAATCGGTCTGAATCTCAGAGTCTCAGAGCGGCTCACAATCTCCTTTACCTCGCTCCCCCATAAAAGACACCCTGTGAGGTAGGTGGAGCTGAAACAGCTTTTTACAGCAGCTTCCCTTTCAGGGACAACTACCGTGAAAGCTTTACTTACTTTACTTTATTCGATTTATATCCCGCCCTACCCCACCGAGGTGGGCTCAGGGCGGCTGACCCAAGGCCATTCCAGCAGGTGCAAGTGAAGGAGTTGGGAATCAAACCCGGTTCTCCCAGATATGAGTCCATGTACTTAACCACTACACCAAACTGGCTCTAACCCCATAGTCAGGTCCTGTCAGAATACAGGTAATATAGCTCCGTGGTGCATTTACACGGTATATTAGGGAAGAACACACACCCTAAAGAATATGCAGATGTGAGTGGATGGAAAAACTTGATTGTGGGAAAGAGAAATTTTATAAAAATGTCCATTGTCTAAGTTTAAGGTTCAAAACAAGCACATCTCGACAAATCCCAAGTACCAAGTCACCAAGGTGCCTAAAATTTCATTGTGGTACATAGTATTTGTAGTGTTTCAAGGCAGTTCTCAGGGGAAGTGCAAAGCTTATTTATCCTTTTGCATGAGAATGTTTTGTTATATGACAAAAAAATGTACATGAAGTTCTTGCCATTGTTTGTTTATATGTTCAGTTAACTTTACACCATTCAGTAGTGGTTGATGAATATATTTATTAACCAGTTGGTTCCTATATTGGCTCCAATATTTAATTCAATTGAACTGTTTAAAGTAATAATGGATTTATGAGAAACTGGGAAGAAATTAGGTAAGAATTGGCTAGATTTGTTTTGTGGTAATGACAACCAGGGCTACCCCATATCAATATATTCTCAACATGGCCATATCTGTGAATACATAAACCCAGAGATTGCATCCATGAACAGATAAGACCAATTTTTCTACAGACCTGAAAACGGCCTCAGGTTTACAGAAAAAGGAGCAGGTTTGTAGCCTGGGGATCCAGCAGAATCCAGGCCTCCTTTTGGATAAAGAGGCAGCAACAGTGGCCAGGGATTCCTTTCACCAGGTTCAGCTCGTAAATCAGCTGTGGTGCTTCCTGAGGAGGGCCTATGCTGCATGCTCAGGTGACATCCAGATTAGATTACTGCAACATGCTCTCTGTGGAGTGCCCCTGAATTCTGTCCATAACAAATCTGCAGGACTAAATTCAAGTGACAACTGGAAGAATTATGGGCTGAAACCAGAGATATTATCAATGCACAAAGACTATTCCTGTAGCCAAAAGAAAGGAAAGTCCTGAAAGATGACTGATGAAACTCCTGTTAAAAGAAGCAATGCTTGAAAGAAACAGAATCCAAAATCTAAGTGTAGCGTTTCAGTGACTTGCCCATAGAAACAAAGATGGTTATAATAACCAGTATAAAGAAATAAAAGTAAACAACAAAAATGATCTGTTCCACAAGCTCGAAGAAATTAAAGGAAAATTGAAAGCATGGTTAGATAAAACATGAAAATACATTAACGGATAAAAAGCAAGGAAAAAATGAATACAATGAAGAGATATAAAGATAACAGATTCCTTCCAAGACTCTTTTGAAGAAGAATCTGCATTTTTAGAAAGTGACATGAAAGCTGCACTCAAAGCAATTGGGAGAAACAAATTCCTGGGATCAGATGGGCTGCTAATAGAGCACTATTGAGCCACAGAAATGGAGTCCATCAAAATCTTAATGAGAATATGCCAGAAAATATAAAGAACAAACAATAGCCCACAGACTGGAAATGCTCAATCTGCATTCCAATTCCAAAAGCGAAAGAGACAGAGAAAGACAGAGAGAGACAGAGACATCAAAGACTGCAGCAACCATTAGACCATTGCATTAATTTCTCATTTAAATAAATTGATGCTCAAAATCTTACAACAATGACTTTTACTGTATATAGAATTAAAAATGCCATATGTTCAAGCTGGATTCAGAAAAGAAGCATTAGAGAGCATATTAATTGGTTACATCAGTGACTGAAACATATAAGAGAATTTTAGAAGCAAAACAGCTTGTGTTTCATATATTACAGCAAAACTTTTCAATGTATGGATCATTTTTATTTCCGTAAATTTATAGTCCGCCCTTTCCCATGATGGGATCAGGGTGGATTCCAACATAATAAAACCATTAAAACCAGCAATAAAACATCAGTACAGTTAAACAATTAAAACAATAAATCAGAATTAATTTAGGACAGCCTGGATGGCGTGAGCACATAAGGCATAATTATCGTAGGCAACTTAAACTGCCCAAAGATGTCAGCAGTATCGCCCCAGTCAAGGTGTCAATCATAAGATGGTATAATAAGATGAGGACACCCGCTTGCCTCAACTATAGGCCTAGTGGAACAGCTCCATTTTACAGGTCCTCCAGAATGGTAACAAATGCAGAAGGGCCCGAATCTCCATAGGGAGCTGATTCCAGCAGGTCGGGGCCAGGGCTGAAAAAGCCCTGTCCCTGGTCAAGTCAAGCCGGACGTCCTTTGGGCCAGGGATGGTCAGAAGATGTTGACTGGCTGATCGTAATGGCCTTCGGGGCTCATCATGAAAATTGTCGGTATTAAAGTAAATGGGTATGCCACAATATCTGATTGTTTTGATGTGCAACCTATACTCAAGACAAGAACCTGCTGTTAGGACAAAATAAGGTGAAACAGAATGGTTTCCAAATGGTAGAGGTACAAACAGGTTTCCTACCTTAACTGATGATCTTTGAGTGATCATCTGTGCATTCACATTCATGGGATGAAGCACCAGCGCCGATCCCCAATCGGTAACTCCAAAGTCCGGGATTTTTCACTGCCTGACCCCGGTAAGCATGTGCGACACCCCCAGTGCGCATGCCCACCTGGTGGGCGCGAATATCCTGCCATTTCCTTCCCGCCACCACCTATCAAGAGTACCATGACTGGCAGCAGAGGGGAAGGAGGGCGGGTAGTGTAAATGCACAGATGACCACTCGAAGATCATCAGTTACAGGTAGGAAACCTGTTTATCTTCTTCATGTCTCTGTGCTTCACACTCATGGGAGATTAGCAAGCTAGGCTTACCTGGAGGAGGGAGCTGGCGGATATGCCGAAGTAGTGGCTTGAAGGACCAGGCTACCCAGCTGTGCTCTGCGACGCTTCCAGACATCCAGGGCATAATGTCACATGAAGACATGAGAAGATGCCCAGGTTGCAGCCAACCAGATGTCCGCCAAGGAAGCACCCTTCAGAAACGCTGTGGACGTAGCCATAATCCTAGTGGAATGTGCACTAGGGGAAGTGGCCCTGGCAAGGGATGCTTAGCCAACAGGTAGCAAAGTTTAATGGCTCTTGTGATCCACTTAGAAAGTCTCTGTGCAGAGATCCTGAAACCCAACCTTAGGGGCCATATAGGAGACAAATAGATTGGGATCCTTCCTAAACGGCTTGGTGCGATGCACAAAAAACAACGCCCTCTTAACATCCAAGGCATGCAGACGTCTTTCTTCTGCAGAAGAAGGAGAAGGGTAAAAAGTAGGCAAAAACACTTCCAAATAAAGGTGGAAACTAGACACCACCTTAGGGAGGAACAATATGTCCGGGGTCAAGGACACCCCATCATCCTGAAAAGAGATGTATGGAGCATCACACCATAGAGCCACCAGCTCACCTGCCCTCCTGGCTGTAGTGATGGCCACTAAGAAGGCAGTCTTCCAGGCTAGAAGATGCAATGGGCAGGTAGCCAAGGGTTCAAAAGGCTTCCTTGAGAGCCATTCCAGGACCAGCAGCAGATCCCAAGCCGGAGAAGGAACCTTAGACGACAGGTGAAGCCACAGAAGACCCTTCAAAAAATGTTTTGTATGCTGGTGTGTAAAAACCGATGCGCCATCCACAGGGTCGTGATGAGCCGAGATGGCAGCCAGATATACTCGAATCAAGAAATGATTAAGTCCAGCATAAACAAGAGACAGTAAAAACTCAAACACAAACTCAAGACCAGCAGAACGTGCACTGATACCTTTGTCCCGCAAAAAAGACAGGAACTTAACCCACTTTCCCGCATAGGAGTGGCGAGTTGACAACTTTCTACTGTTGAACATCACATGTTGCACTCTGTCAGAGAATTCTAGAAGCTGACCCTCCAAGCCGTCAATTTGAGGTGAGGGATGTCGTGGTGAACAGGCGGCCTCCTTGAGCCAAAAGAAGGTCCGGTTCCAACAGAAACTTGTGGTGACACCCCCCTGCCATGGCTAGAAGGACAGGAAACCAAGTCTGTCAAGGCCACCACAGAGCAACTAGGATGCACTCCAGACGCTCCTGGGCCAATTTGTGAAGCACTCTGGTGAGAAGAGGCAAGGGTGGAAACAGGTAAAGGAACTTGTCCGCCCACGGAAGTAGAAGACCGTCCTCAAGGGACCTTGGCTCCGTCCCTCCTCTGGAGCAGAACTGTTCGCACTTTCAATTGTTTGCCATTGCAAATACGTCTATTCTGGGATGACCCCACTCCCGGAACAGAGGTTCGAGGTATCTCCAGTTCATCTCCCATTCGTGATGGCAGACATCTCACCTGCTCAGGGAGTCCACTTGAACATTAAGCTCCCCGGCAGGTGGGTGGCTACAGTAAAGGTCTGAGAAGCTATGCAGGTCACCCAAAGCTGCATCGCCAACGCACACAGCTTTCTGGACACCGTCTTCCCCTTAATGATTTATATAACTGACAGCCATCGTGTTGTCCAACATCACAGATACAGTTTGACCATGGATTAGGGGTAGAAACGACCGTAAGGCCAGATGAACTGCCATAAGCCCTAAGAAATTGATGTGATGGTGAGCCATTGACAGGGCCATGGGCCACCTATGCAAAGATCTCCGAGGTGCGCTCCCCCTCCCCACAGTGAGGCATCCGTTGTTACCGTGAGCGAGGGGAGGGAGAGATGAAATGGAGCTCCTCTGCAAAGATTGGACTTCATCCTCCACTAATCCAGAGAGCATAGCACCAGCGATGGAACTTGCAGAATCTTGGATGGAAGATCTCTCACCGGATTGTAAATCCTGATGAACCAGAGCTGGAGGATTTGCATCCTCAGCCACGCGAAGCGCAGAACATTGGTAGTAGCTGCCATGAGGCCCAAGAGACATTGGATCTGCAGAACAGAAGCGCATCTCACCACCTAAAGGAGTTGAACCAGGGAGATAATATCCAACGCTCGGGAATCTGGAAGAAATGCTATGTGTTGGGTGGTGTCCAAAATCACTCCTATAAATTGAACTCTTTGTGTTGGGATCAGGTGAGACTTCTTCTCGTTCACCAGATGTCCTAGTGCACTCAAAAGGTTGAGAATCATTTGTAGATGCGCTGAGAGAAGCTTCGGACACAGCAACCACCAACCAATCGTCTATGTAGGGAAAAGGGACGATACCCTGGAGACGAAGGTAAGCCACCACAACAATCATGGTCTTTGTGAAGACCCTGGGGGCCGTAGAAAGCCCAAAAGGGAGCACCTGGTATTGAAAATGGTGCGTCCAAATGGCAAACCGAAGAAACCTCCTGTGACCGGGGAGGATGCTGATGTGGAAATAGGCAACCTTCAAGTCCAGGGTGGCCATCCAATCTCCCTTGTTGATGAGTGGAAGGATGCTTTATAGTCAGCATTCTGAACTTCTGATAAGCGATGACTTCATTCAGGCCCCTCAAATCCATGATCGGATGAAGTCCACCATCCCACTTGGGAACCGTGAAATACCAGGTGTAGAACCCCTGACCCTTGAGATGATCAGGAACAGGTTCCATAGCTTGCTTGCTGAGCAGATTTTGAACTTCCTCCAGTAGAATCGCTGTAGTGTGTGTGATCACCAATCTGGGATAAGAAGGGGGCTGAACAAATTCTATCGCATAACCTTCCTGTATGATGGACAAGACCCACTTGTCGGTGGTAATCTGCCACCATGCGCTTGCAGAAATCTGTGGAGACGGGTGGGCCCAGAGGAGGGGGGGGGGAAGAAGGGGGGATGCCAAAGTCAAAGTCCCTGCTTGGGATTCCTGCCAGTCTTAGACTTTCCCATGTGAGAGGAAAAAGAAGAAAACTTGGTTTTCCCACCTGCAGCGAAGGAACTTTTGGCCTCATGCTGTCCCGTACGCGGCTTCTACGAACTCTCAGGGGATTTGGTGTGGTAGGGCTTCTTAGGCCATTGTTTGGACCATGAACGAGACTTGCCAGGGCGAGGGGAAGATGAAGGTACCCCCAGATAACGAGATGTCTTAATGCTCTTGTCCATTTCTTGTAGAATCACATCCATAGTGGAGCTGAATAGACCCTCACCTTCAAAGGGGAGGTCCTCTACCCAGGATCTGGTGTCTAACCTGAGGGTGGTGGCTCGAAGCCAAGAATGACGACGCAACATAATGGCCAAGGTAAGCATCTTAGCTGCAGTGTCCACCATATGTTTTGAAGCCTGCAGCTGTTGTTTTGCCAGGAGCATTCCCTCCCTTTGGGCCTTTTTGGGCAAAGTGCGCTTATCCTCAGGCAGAGAAGCTAGGAGCGGTGAAAGTTGCTCCCAGAGGGAATACTGGTATTTTGCCATGCAGCCAGAATAATTAGAAATTTTAATTCCAAGAGTGCCCGCAGAATAAAAGCGCCTGCCAAAAGTATCAATCCTCTTCCCTTCTTTATCTGGAGGTGAGGCGTGGGTCTTCTTAGCCTTGGACGAGGACAACACAACTACAGAGTTGGGGCGTAGATGGCTAAAGAGAAACTCTGTGCCCTGTTCCTGGATCCTGTACATGTGACCCATACGCTTGGAAGAGATAGGGGTGGAGGCAGGCTTGGACCAAAGATCTTTGATGGCTTGCAAGATGACCTTAGAAATGGGAAGGGCTACCGCTGTCGAAGTTTCCTTCTGCATAATGTCAAAGACTGTGTCATCAATGACCGATTGAGGCTGGACCACTGGCAAAGACAAGGAATGTGCCATTCTTTTAATGAGCTCCCCATAGGATTTCAAATCCTCGGAAGGAGAGATTGGAAGATTCTCTGCTATCCTGGATTCTGGGGACGATACTTCCTGGTGATGGCCCTACTGCTCCTCCCCCTCGTCATCGGAGGCTGATGGCGATGAAGATGCGCTCTCAGCTGATGGTAAACCTGGGGCGTCAACAGCAATTCTATCAAGGAGGTTTTCTCAACGTTGGGACCCTTGGAACTTGCTGGCTTCCTGACCAACTTCGGGGTCGAAGTTGGAATCGATGAATCTCGGCGACATGATGGAGAATGCGCCAAGACCCTGGAGTGGTGTAAGGCTTCCGAGTGCTGATCCCAATCTGGGTTCTGAGGAGGGTACCAAGGGTATGGCGAATGACAGGGATAGCCCCAAAAGGGATAAGCCCACGGTCGCGGGTCCCAGTTGGGCAGAGGATGAGGACATCTAAAAGGGTCTGAAGGCTCCTCAAATCTCTCAGGCTGGATCAAGGGCATCTTTGGAGTCGAGCGGTCCCTCAGCTGCGAAACTTCTAAGTCCGATGCTGAACTCAGATCGCCGTCCACCTTCGAGTCTGCCGACCGTTCTGTAGGGTCAACCTCCTGGTCGGAGCCGGAAAGGGACATCTGCAGAACATACGTCAGACCCAAAAGGCTCTTTGGTCGAATCAGTGAAGAGAGGATTTGTTCCGGATGCTCCCCCGAGACGATCGCCGGGTCCTTCAGTGCGGAGAAGGGGTCTGCCTGTCTTGGCACCTCTTTTTCTCCTTACATTTCCTGGGGTCAGCAGAACGAGAGTCCTGGACCCCTTTGGCCTTTTTGGCTGGGGTTGATGGTTCCGACTGGGATGCTGAGCCCTCACGTTTGTGGGGGCGGTCAGCTCCTTGGAATGGTTGGGTCGGTTGGCTCAATAATGAGACCGGAACTGATGTCGATGCCGGGGTGGCCATCAAAGCGCTGATCGACGCTGATGTCGACATCTGCGGTGCGAGAGCCAATTTCATCAGTGCCGTCGAAAGCCTTGCAGCTCGTTTTTTTCTTGTCTGCTTGGAAAATTTCGAGCAGTGATGACAGGATTCCACCCAATGACTTTCCCCAAGGCACAGCAGACAAAGAGAATGTCCATCTGGAGGAGGGATCTTACTCCCACACTTGAGGCACCGCTTAAAAAGCCCCCAACGCTTTTCCATAGACAGGGATGTGGGAGAAGGGCAGGAGGGAAAGCCCCTAAGGGTAGAAACAACTAACTAATAGTCTCTCTCTCTCTCTCTCTCTCTCTCTTTTTTTTTTTTTACAACAGGAACGAAGTAAAACAAAGAAAAAACGAAGAGAAACCCAGAGAAGGAAAAGGTGAATAACTACTGACCGGAGAAACGAAGAACAAGTCTATCTGGCGGTAAAGAAGGAACTGGCGGGATATACGCGCCCACCGGGTGGGCATGCGCACTGGGGCTTTCGCGCATGCCTACCGGGGTCAGGCAGCGAAAAATCCCAGACTTTGGAGTTACCAATTGGTGCTGGTGCTTCATCCCATGAGTGTGAAGCACAGAGACCACGAAGAAGATCAAACAAAGATGTATTTTATCTCCCTATCTCTTCAATCTATTTGCAGAACATGCCATGAATAAAGCTGGATTATATGTGATAAAGGTGGACTGAAAATGGGTGGAAGGAACACTAACAATTTGAGATCTGCAGATGACATCATATTACCAGCAGAAAATAGTGAAGACTTTAAATGACTATTGTTGAGGGTTTTAGCAGAAAGAGCCAAAGCAGAAGAAAAGCTGAATTCAGGAAGACAAAAGTAATAACTACTGGAGAATTTTACAACTTTAAGGCTGACAATGAATACATTAAAATTGAGTCCAAGAAATCAAGAGATTGAGACTGGGAAGGGCAACCATGGAGGAGAAAGAAAAGATCCTCAAGAGTAAGGATGTGACACTGGGCAACCAAGATCAAGATAATTCACACCACAGTGTTCCCTATTAATGTGTATGGGTGGGAAAGTTGGAGAATGAAGAAAGCAGACAAGAAGAAGGTTGATTCTTTTGAAATGTACTGTTGCCAGAGAGATTTATGGAAACTGTGGACTGCCAAATCAGTGGGTTCTAGATTAAATAAAGCCTGAATTCTCCCTAGAAGCTAAAATGGCTAAACTGAGGCTATTATACTTTGGTCACATTAGGGGAAGACAACAGCTACCAGAAAATAATGTTGGAAAAGTTGAAAGCAGTAGGAAAAGAGGAAGACCCAACATAAGATGGATTGACTCAGTCAAGGAAGCCACAGCCCTCAGTTTGCAAGACCTAAGCAAAGCGGTTAAAGATAGCACGTTTTGGAAGGCATTAATTCGGGTTAACGGGTTGCCGTTAAGTCAGAAGAAATTTGACAGCACTCAACACAAACACATTTCAGAAAGTTTCTCTCAATGTCAGCATAATCTGATATGTTTAGAGTTGCCACCTTTTTCGGATGGGTTTCTGTGTCCTGAACAAAACAGGTGAAATGAGCAGACACAGCTTTGAACTGCATAGAGATGATGAGGAAAAGCTTTTGCTAATGAACTTCTGCCAGACATGCCATTCACTCACATGGGCAAAGCAATACTGGCAGAAAGAAAGGGTAGGAACTAGAATTACCAGCAGAATTTTGCTAAAGTTATGTTCAAAACAAAATATTAGTTTTTTCCTAAGGAGAAAAACTGAATTTCCACATGACATTTCTTAGAAGTGTTTCATATGTTCCTATTAGGAACCTTTGGTTGACAATTAGTTGCAAATCGTATCAAGATTAAAAAAAAAATTAAAATCCACAATGGACAGTTTATAACATATTTTCAGTTAGATTATACAGCACCTCAAAGATATTTTATATTATGATAAAAAACAGAGTTAAGCTTTTTCTTATAAAAAATCTGCTTTGTATGTTTGTGTTTTTGTGTAAATTTGGAACAGATCCCTCTCCCCTTCAAGATAGGAAATCAGAAAAGATAAAGCCTATAAAAACAATGCTGTTTGTCTTTTGTATTCTCTTTGCCAACAGATACTCCCAAAACATGTCCCACCTTTTCCCTTCCTCTGTATCAGATGCAACAGGAGGAGGAAAGGCGGAGCACTTTTTAACTAGGAACTGGCACAGTGAATATAGCCAAGATTTAACTTTCCTCTCCACAGAAACTACCTTCTTCTTTAGCTGAGAGAGAACATGTGCTGCATGAGGCAACTTTAGAATTTATACCGGACACTTATAACAAAATTGCTTGAGAATCTAGTTATTTGCATTTGAGGAAGCCTAAGAAGGCTACACGATGAGAAGCCTATTAAAATACTAAGTGGGTATCACTGGATCAAACTTACATTAGCCCTAGTAAGAGCGAACAGCTGACTGGAAGAAATTTTGAGGAAAAAATGTACAGAATGATGCCTGTTTGAGCATTAAAAGTTCTCTCATTAAAATTAGAATATCATACCCCATAGGTGCTGGCTTATAATATTTATGCGGCATTTGCCCAACTGCATGAGCCTAGAAGTAATGTGTTGAATTCACAGGAACAATTCTTTCCTGAGTCTGATTTACAAAAACATAATGGTTTTCTTTCTACCAGTAAGCAGTTGAAACTGTAATAGGACTCAGACCCTGTCCCAGAAAACATTAATGGCAGTAATCATTTAGATGATCCAGCTGTTTTGTCTGGTGCACAGCTGGGAGGAACTCTCCCAAAAGGGGAAATGATTTACATGACTTTCCACAGACTTTTCACATTGCTCTGTTTTCACTGGATCACTAAATGAAGTCTATACTCAACTCTGAAAAATAGAAAATGTACCTGACAAGGCAGAGCCTATGAGGATAAAGGTTGTTTTTTCTTTCCTTGTTCCTGCCATACCCCCATCACACACATAAAAGGAGGATCCAGAGTTAGATTTATCTTCTGAAGGTCCTTCTCACATGACAGTTCCAGGCAAGCAGATGTGGAGACAGCCAATAGTATTACTTTTTAATACTTAAATCCAGGTAAGTGATTTGTATTCATTTAAACAATCTATCCTGAAGGCTCAAAATGGGCTTCCATGTATTTTTCAAGTGCTACATTGTGAAGAATATCAAAATTCAAAGTTATGTTATTTCTACGATTAGAAACAAAAATATCAATTAATCTACCTTTAAAATGCACTAATGCATAGGCTAGTAATGACTTTGTCCCATTTCTCCAATTTATTTTTGCTATATTACACCAGCTGTGTCAGATTGTGGTATGAAGAAACCTTTACTGTTGGCATACATTTAGAATGAACAATTCCTTTTGTAAGTATTCATATGATCTAGCATCAAAAGTATTATTACAGCTTCAATTCCAGAGGGATGTTAGTCTTTTGCAGCAAAAACAAACAAGAGTCCTGTGGCACATAACAGACATACAATGTTTTACTTTAGCAAAACTAGAGCCCACAGTCCAACCATACAGTGGACTTAAAGCAGTTTGTACCCTAATTCAGATTTAGTTCTTATTTAATTTTTTTATTTAGACATTTATATCCCTCCTTTCCTGATGGCTCAAGGTAGCTAAAAATACATAATTAATACACTGTACAAAAATATGACACCACATTCTAATTAAATCTTTAAAAAATTATAAAGAATGGCTGTAACTAACATTCCACTAAACACTATGCCAGTATCTCCTGCAAGTTTTAAAGGATGATACTCTCCTCATCTGCTTTAACGGACTGATTGCATAAAGTGAGAGCAAACACAGAAAAAGCCCAGGGCCTCATGAATGCAAGGTGGGCCACCTTTAACAAGGGAACAACTAGAAGATGGCAAGCCAAATACTGCCATCAATGACATTTTCATCACTTGGACCATAGGAGGGATGCTTCAATCATCCTGAGCCTGTTCCAGACCACACAACAGGTTTACTTTGTGCATACCACAGTACACATGAAGAAACACCTTATACCAAATGCTACGCAAACCTACATGCTCACAGCTAGCACTCCAAGCACACTAAACTACAAGTAAGTGCCGTTATAACCAAATGTGCTCAGATTCCTTGAATGGGAACCCATACATGAAGAATTTACATCAAGCATTCTTGGTACTCTAACAAAGTGAAGAAACAGATTTGCAAGACCAGACAGGTACCCAGAAATAACCTACTAACAGGCCCAAAAAGAAGTAGCAACAGAACTCCACTGGTAGTTACCTATATTTCCCAGCTCAGAACAGTCAAATGCCATGTCTACAGTTCATCAGAAACCAGTGGAAGAACTCTTCAATCTCAGGTGATGCTGCTGATCTAAAAACCACCATTTCCCGACAGAAAAAAAGCCTTTAAAGGCAGACTCCAGCATAATGACTGAATTACCATTATCTAAACATTTGATCCAATCATTAAAGGGTTTAACAATTACCTTGGATTTTTCAGCCACTTTCTTTCATTTATACCTTCTGCCTTCTCCCCAGCTTCCCCAGCATAACCAGTTTAGCAAAACTAATGAATGTCTTATAACCAATTATTTTTATTTTTAATGGTCTCTTGACTTTTTTAAAAAACTACATTTTGATTTCCATAGTTACATCTCAGATTTTGCAGCATTTCATGGTCCTGTGATACTATTATTTTCCTTTGGAGCCTCAAATATATATGTCTGCCTGGTGAAGACTCATTACTAATAAACTGGACAAGTTCACAAAAATTTATGCCAGAATAAAAACGTGCTAGTCTTAAATGCACCACAAGACTAGTCTGAAATGCACCAGATATTTTGAAAGCATGGGTGGAAATCTCTGGGAAAACTGAAACATATGCACTCCTTACTCTTCTATTGAACTTACATTTCTTTTACTTATTTAACAATTTAAAATACATAATTTATAATTTAGCATATTTGTTGTTGTTCAATTGCAATCAAGTCCGACTCCTTGCAACCTCATGGACAAAGTCATACCAGGCCTTCCTGTCTTCCACCATCCTCCGAAGTCTGCTCAAATTTGTGTTAGTTACATCAGTAATGCTGTCCAGCCATCTCATCGTTTGCCATCCACTTCTTCTTTTGCCTTCTGTCTTTCCCAGCATCAGGATCTTCTCCAGTGCATGCTCCCTTCTCATTTGGTGGCCAAGGTATTTGAGTTTCAGCATCAGCATCTGACCTTCCAGGGAACGGTCAGGGTTGATTTCCCTTAGGACTGACTGATTTGATCTTCTTGCAGTCCAAGGGACTCTCAAGATTCTTCTCCAGCACCACAGCTCAAAAGCTCAAAAAAATTAGCATATACAAACTGCTAATAAACTTATTACTTGAGATAAAACTGTAAACCACTGCACCCTACACCACCTTAGCACACATATATTAAATTTTGCCATCTAAGGGGTAGGGGAAAAAATAAGCTAGAAACAAATTATATAGTAAACAAAAGAAAGTGCATTGTTTGGCCAGAAACATT
The DNA here is from genome assembly GCF_032191835.1 of Heteronotia binoei. Taxonomy (NCBI): domain Eukaryota; kingdom Metazoa; phylum Chordata; class Lepidosauria; order Squamata; family Gekkonidae; genus Heteronotia; species Heteronotia binoei. Next base: position 59,697,541 of record NC_083227.1, read on the forward strand.
CTCATACAATCACAATTACTATATCAGGTAATCAAATCAAACTTTATAACACTGAAAACTCTGAACTTTTAAACAATGTGTTCTTATCATTAAACACATTATAGCATATTGTTACAAAAATTATTCACATCTAAACATTAAACATGTTCTTTAAGGTATGTTGTATATGTCTATACTATAGTAGAGACTACGTTATTACCTAATGCTTCATTCTACACATTTTAAATAAAACCTTGCCTTATTTTTTTTACTCATTCCAAGAGATAATTAATTCACACAAGGGTTGTTTGTTTGTTTGCTTAGTAATCTCACAATTTCCCCATTTTACATTTGGGAAAATTTTAGAAGTTTTTAGTCATTTTCATATTATACAATTAGAGTGAGGTTTTAAGAACCTCTTCAGTTTTCTTAAGAAGCATTTCACCCATTCCCAAAGAGAAAATAGGGTTTTTTCCCTAAGTAGTCCCTGAAATGTTCCTGTTTTTTATTGGAAAAATGGGGGGGGGGGGTATTTCTGAGGAGAAAAAAAATTAATTTGCTTTCTGAATTTTTGACATTTTTTTTTCTCCTGAGCCTTCACATCTCAATAGAGGACTCCTAATTGCAACCATAATTGCTTTTGTGCAACCTGTTACAGGAATCAAAGGACTTCTCATGATAAATTAACCTACCACCATTCCTAGCACAAAATAAAGATAAAGGTAGTTCGCTGTGCAAGCACCAGTCGTTTCTGACTCTGAGTGATATCTCATCACAGTTTCATGGCAGACTTTTTTACAGGGTGGTTTGCCATTACCTTCCCCAGTCATCTACACTTTCCCCCCCAGCCAGATGGGTACTCATTTTACCGACCTCAGAAGGATAGAAGGCTGAGTCATCCTGGAGCTGGCTACCTGAACTCAGCTTCCACCGGGATCAAACTCAGGTCATGAGCAGAGCTTAGGACTGCAGTACTGCAGCTTTACCATTCTGCGCCATGGGGCTCTTCTAGCACAAAATACATCTTTGCTATTTTGGTGCTGAACTCACCTTATTGGACCTGACATATTTCTAGTTTTGAATTAAATCCGGGTTATCAGAAATCATCAGCATCATATTGGAGGTATTCTTACAGTTTTTCAAAATGAAGAAAGCTGGGAAGTTGTACTTCATTTACCTGTAAGTGAACTCATAGTCTCTGAAGTAATATACTATCTATACAAGATTGACCATTGATAGAATGCAGTATCACTATTAATAAGTTAAATATGGTCATGTAAAAAAGTAACTTCAGTTAAGAAACAAATGTACTATAAAAGATCTGGTCATCTACATGTTATAACAGGTATTAAATTCCATCATTTCACATCCTAAGATTATCTAATGCTAAGATAAAGAGCCCTCTTTCGTATTTGGTCTTACAAAGAAGTTTGCTAAGCTTTCCATCTGCCAAGCAGCAAAAAAATCCCCTAAATTCCTTTGATCTCAACATCCCTTAACATTTTGCAACCCTGTTATGATGGGTATCCTCCCACTCCAACTAAGTGATGAAAGTCTAAAAGGATTTTTACGTACAGTTCTCTTTTCTGAGGTATTGCTATACTGGATCCATTGCCCATAGTCATTTGATGCGATAGTTCCACACCTCTTCAATGAAGAGGACTCGCATCTGTTTTGAGTTCATACCCAATGCAGATATCTTAATGGAAGATTCTCTGTGATGTACTGTGGTGGGAAGTCTATTCCAAAAACATATGGACTCAACTTAGTTTTAACATTTAAAGTAAAGGAGAGTCAACTGTAATCGAAAACCAAGACCTCTCTATTATTGTTTTAAAGTATCAGAATGGACAAAAGAAGAACCTTCAGTGAAAATTCACCATTATCATATGAACTGTCTGCTAAAACATTGTAGTTAGGGAGCTGATACACAATTTGTTTTTTACTAAAGTATATGTGTGTAGAGATTGTAAAAATAAATCCCTGTTAGAAAGAACAACGCTGATTAATAATCCAATAAAGATCTCTATTTCTGTCACATCAAGATAATTAAACAGTGTTTACAGGATGTTTTGCACATCAGAAGCAGATGTTTCAAACATATCTCAAAAACAGTACAAACAGCATCTAGCAATGGCAGGATTATCACTTTGGGAAGGGGGGAAAAGTTATTGAATAAGTGTACGATTTAGTAATTCCATTTCATTTCAACAGAACGCCCTTCAGTATAAATGGACAAAATCCAGTCATACAGGCCATGAACTCTAGGAGCTCATCTACATGCATATTTGCTTAAGCCTTCAATAAGTGTTTCCAGTGTTCAAGGGGGACGGGGGGTCGAAGAAAACAAAAACCTGTAGACCAGAAGAAAAATGTCCAAAGTTCAGAGCAGCCAATATGTATAAGGCTGTCCCATCCATGGTGGGTGGCGGGGAAGAGTGTTTATTTTGCATTCAGTTTTGTAGATATCTTTATGTTACATTTTCTGGCACAGTGGAATGTACTACAGTTTAGCATCTACTTAGCCAGTAGCACTCTTTATTATCTTATTGCAACTTTGATGGCCTTACATAGTGTCATTACTGTACTTTGGGCTGAACAACAAAAATGTTTAAAGGATGATGGAACAACCTCCCAAACTGGCAGTGACCTAAGTGTTCCATCCATTATGCTACCTCTATCCAATGATTCTAAAGTATCTTATAACCATTAGTTGAATATAGGACACTGTCTCATATTGTGGAGAAGTTATACATTTTATGTAGTTCTGTAATCCTTTTTTTCCCCAACAGCTCTTTCTCAAGAATGCAATGACTCAGGCTGCAGTTTTAATGATGAGACTAGCATGAGAAGAGATGGCACATTTAACCCCTTCTTATACCTCTTCCCCATATGAGTTGCTTCTTCCAAGCTGCTTGTACCCTTGTGCATGCATACATAGGGAAACAGCCCTAGATGGTGTTTCCCCAGAAAATGGGGCAAGAAAAAGAGGTTGCATACCCTCTTCTCCCTGCACCAGTCTCCCCTTTGAAAGCCACAACATTGGCTTTCTAAATTCCAAATACGTTAAGGAGGAAGGGGGGTCATGAAACAATGTCTGATGCATAGTTTTTCACTGAGTCAAAACATTGCTGTCTAGCTCTGTCATTTTTTCAGACCGCCAATGACTCTCCAGAATCTCAAGCAGAGAAGGGTCTTTCCCAACATCTGAAATGTTGTAACTAGAACTGCCTGAGAAATGTACACACAAACATATGAATGTTAGGTAATTACACAAAGTACGATTAACTGTCCCTTGATAAGGAAGCAGAAACCCTCAGAAGGGTCAGTAATTTTCTGCAACATTTACATTGGACTACTTTATTAGTTATTTTTATTTTAAATCAAAGCTTATCCTTAGCAATGGATCCATTTTACCTTCCACAAATAGAGTTAAGTGTGTGGAGCACTGAAACCAAGAGCTATAGAGATATTGAGAGATATTAAGGAACTTGCACAAAGGTTAGCTATAGACAATGCAGACCAGTCTATAAGCATGTGTATACCATATGCACACAGCGTTCTTCCAGCCATTTGTTCCACAGCAGCTCTCCCACTGCCAAACACAGAAAAAATGCTTTAAAAGTTTTGAAAGCATTTTGCAATTTGGAACGGTGAACTGTAATAGACGAGATGGGTTGAAAAACACTAGTGCAGACATTCCATTGCTTGCATTGTAAGACACCTTGCATGGGTGTGAAGGCAAATACTCCACTAAGAACAGTACAAATTCCATTCTTTTTAAGAGTACTTGTTTAGTAACCCTTTAAAAAAGGGTAGATTTTAGAGACACAAGCAGATTTCCTCAGGATCTGTGTAGCATGTTTTTATCCCTCCTTCTCCCAAGCAGCTTAGGGCAACTGGCAACAACAGGATGCACTGAGAAAGGGTGACTTTGGGCCAGTTTTATGGCATGGAGTTTTATGGTAGTGTAGGAATCTGAACTTCCAGATCCTATTCTAACCTGTAACCACTAATCCACATTAGAAACAAACAAAAAAACCATTAATGATGGAGGGCACAACCTGGGGATCAGTGAGGTGTTGCACATGCAGTGATCCACCCTGTTTAAAGTCTTAAGGTCACTTTTGAAGGCACAGCCAATACTTTTAAAGCACAGGAAATTAATGCTATGTGACTGACAACGACTAACAGCATTTTAGAACAACTAGAGTAAAAGTGAAGATAAGCACTTTGTTAGCTAAATTGTCTTTCAAACATATTTGGCTCCAAGTTCTGATGAGAATACTTTTTTCCCCATCTATGCTAACGTGATGCTACACTGGATCAATCATTTTCTTGGTAGAGAAATCTGAAGTGCTCTACTAATACATAGAACTGACGCACTGTATCCAGCCTAATGCATAGTTTGATTTACACTGACCGTATCAGCAATTTGCTGCAGATTTCTGAAAAATTTAAGCTCAAACTACACAGGAATACTAGCCAAATTATTGCCAAACCCCAAAGTGATGGCATGAATAATGAGATTTCTCTAAGTGGTAAACCTTTTGTGAAGCTCCAAAAGTGCTTTAGGGTCACTTTATAGAACTCCGACTTTTCTTGCCAGTCTGTATTCTCAGTCTTGAGTTTATTTTCACATTGTAAATATTCAATAGATGTCTGACTAAACTGAAGATTGAATTACACTGCATAAGATAAAAGATTTTTTTAAAAAGAAGAACCTTGCTGCTATCCATCTGGTCCAAAAGAACAAAGGCTGTTGTCTTAACATGTAAGTAGACATTCACACACCTAATCCAAATGCCCATGCTAGCAAACATGAGAGAAAAAAACTAATGCTGTGGGAGAACAATGAACAGACGAATATTCATACCAGCCAAAAGTACACTTTAGAAAATATTAAAGTCACCTTAAGAGATCATCAGCACATCTGAAAAAAATGTCAGGATCAATTCTTTAGCACAGAGGGGAGTTCGTTTTCATGTAATGCTAGTGAAAAAAAATCATTCCCACAGACATCTCATCTCCACCCCCTCCCCTTCACCTTTTTATGAAAACTACAAAGCTGGCTCTCCATTTAACAAAGATGGCTGCAGAGTTCTTCCTACTTCCAAAAGTGGCTGCCCCATGGACTTAAGAACATGCTTGTCACATCAAGCAACGCTTCCGGTTCTCTCCTATGAAAAGGTAAATTTTCAAAGAATACCATAGCATACTCAAAAATACTTCAGTCTTTCAAAAGAAAATTAGAACCAATATACACATGCGAGTCTGTATCGTGATCTTAATTATTTGTCCCTAGCCCCTTTCATTGTAAAGTAAGTTACCTGTATACCTACTTGCCAGTAGTAGCTAGTAGTCACGTTCTTGACCAGGGGACTCTAGCAAGGTGCTTATGAGCACCGTAGTGCCCTCCAAATGTTTTTAGAAAGTGGTCAGGACAAGACAGGGCCTTTGCCCAGCAAAGCACTTGATTGGCTTTGCATTTTTAAATGTTTTTTTTATTTTTAAATTTTTTAAATTTATTTTTTTTTAAGTTGCCACCCCAAGGATCTTCATTGTTTGATGAAGGTAAGCTGTGGCAGCCATTTTGTGGCAGGCTCCAGCTCCTGCAGCATTTTGTGGCAGCCATTTTATGGCCATGCCTACCAAAACCATTGTGGAACCCTGCTCTAAACAAAGGGAATAATACACCAGGAGGTGGATAAAAAAACACAGTAGGAGAGAAATGTCACACCAACAGTGATATCTTCTTATATTCTACAGTTCTCACCATGTGTCCTTTACCAAAAAGTGTCTTATTTGTTAAAACCCATTCATTCAGACTTGGAGGAAAATGCAGTGAGTTTAGCTGCCCAGATTCCTCAACACTTAACGTTAAAGTGTAAATTTTTCTTATAAAGAGATGAGGTCTATTTCACATTACTGTTCTAAACTGGATGTCATCCATTGTTGGTCCAGTTCTAAGTAAAGTGATACACGGATGGGGGTTTCACACAACAAACTTATCCCATTAATGAGCCATCTCTGAAGCACTATGGCCATTTCAAACTATTCAGCTTCCCCCCCACACCCTTTTTCATCATGTGATCTTCCTCACCCTGTTTCCCCCAAACATTCTAAGTTGAGCACTATAGCGTTGGACCAATATAGTCTCTCAACTGAGTCAATGTATCTCTATGGTGCTGCTGTAACAATGAAGTACTGTATTGGTTTAGTGCTATAGCGCTCAACTCAGAACAACTGGGGTGGGGGAAAGCAAGGAAGACCACACAACACAAAAGGGCAGGAAGGAAGTGGCATTGCAGGAAATGCTGTGGACATTTTAAAAAGCATACTACCGAGATTAAGTAGCGCAACAAAGAGGTGAAAACGGAAGAAAGCGGATTCCCTCAAAAACCAACAGGGTGCAAGTGGCTTTGTATTAACAGGTTTTAAAAATCCATTAGCAGCCGGTTGCTAAAATGGTGTCAACTGACACAAAAAACCCATTAGCAACCTGCTACTAAAACGGATTACAAAGGCTGTCTGAAAGGGGCCTAAGACTATGAAATGGCTTGTGCTTGAGAGGATCCTTTCCATCATGATTGACTTTGAAAAGGACACATTGCCTGAATGAACAAAGACATGGTACAGACATGTCTGGGCATTCATCTTTAGCAGAAAAGGATTGGTTGTCACTATGAGTGCTGGTTCAAGTGGGCATCATTACTTTGGGGGGACACTAGGTGGGGAAGACTTAAGAGCTGTTTGCAGGAAAGACCTCCACCTCAAACCTTGGAGAGTCACTACCAGAGTAGCCATTACAGTGTCAGACTGGGAGACCGAGGTTTGAATCCCTACTTCACCATGAAAGCTTGCTGGGCAATCTTGTGCCAGTCACTCTCTCAGCCTAACCCATCTCACACGGTTGTTACTGTTTAAGGATAAAATGAAAAGGGACAGAATGATGCTGTAAGCAGCTTTGGGTTCCCACTGGGCACAAATATAAGTTAAATAAATAGTAAATACATGTTACATGTAATGAGTGCTAATGTTTTAAGCATGTTTTATTTTAAGGCTTTCTAAAAAAAAAAAAATTGTGTTTGTCTGTGTCCTTTATAAAGTTTATATTTCAGCTACCTAATCTTAAATAGGTACACACAAGGCCCAGCCCAACATGGCCCAGCCTGATACGGTCTAATTTATGTCAGATCCGACCCTCATAACAAATCAGTTTGACACTCCTGGCTTAAGGCAACCCATACTGAGAATTGGGAAGGAGCTTATCAAATAGGGGTACTGTTCCTGCAGACCAGATGTTAATACATTTGACCCTGGTTTATTCCAATAATGAGTTTTGTGTCATCTTTCCAAAATGTGGGACAACTCATCTAGTGGTAGTAGTGAGGCAAATAATTGTTGGCTGAGAGAAAACAAAAATGGTCACTTCACTGTAGAGAATAAAAGAATGGATTGGTGATGAAGATAACTTCTGAGGATTTTTTAATTCAAAACCTTAACTTGCATTTTAAATATTCATCTTTGCTAAAATATTTTAAGACATTATAGATCTGTTTCATTAGTTTTGTGTGTCGTGGTTGGCTGGTCTCTGAGCATATAAGACAGGATGAAAATCTAACTGAAGAAAAACTGCGGGCTCCTAGGGATATGAATCCCATTCCCCCCACCCCAGTCTTGGCTAAAATAAGTGCATGTTGTACTTGTCTGAACTCTAGGAATAAAGTTATCAGTACTAAGGTGCCTAACAGTGCAATCCTCAGAAGTAAGCCTATTGTGTTTAATGTTGCTTACTTCAAGGTAACTATGCATAGGACACCATCCTAAAGCAGAGCAAAATACATAATAATAATATTAAACAAGAATACATGGATATAAGATAGATTCAGGTAGGTAGCCATGTTGGTCTGAAGAAGCAGAACAGAGTTTGAATGCAGAGGATATAGTATGACCTGATTGATCAAAAAAAAATTATTAGGACTCAATAACACTGCAAAATAACTAGTTTGTGACATCAAGCAGTTGAGAGCTCACATCCAAAGCAATAAATATAAAAACTCAAACTTATATCACAGATGTTTAAGTATCACTGAACTATTGGGGAATTCAGAACCATTTTTTTCTTTTTTTTTTCTTTTGAAAATCTAGCCACAGGTAGTTCAGAATTAGGTGACAGAGGCCCTTAAAATCAATATGGGGCTTTTGAAAATTTACATTAAATCCAATAAACTGAAAAGCAGCTCACATTATGTAAAAGGAAAGAAATCTAACCATGCCTATATAATAGTTCATACAATCCCAGTGGCTGTTCCTATAAATGGTTACTCACATCAGAAAACCCCAGTGGGGTTAATCACACAAATAAGATTTTTTTCAGGCTCAGACCCACAATGGTTTAAGTAGTATTTTGGTACAAATACAATTTTAAAATGATTAAAATTAGAATGTTTTCCTTCACAAAAAAACCAACTCTGAACACAGTTAATGCTTTTCACCTGGCATATAAATTTTAACAATACCTTCAGGATCATTTTCTTTGGCTTAACCAATGCAAAAGGTACCTTTCAGCCTTTAAGTGTACTACAGCCCCTATGTCTTACCAGCATTTAAAAGAGGGATTTTGCTTTCACTATATGCTAGTTAACTTTTTAAGAACAACTGTAAACAACAACAAAAGGCCAAACATTTTAACCGACATCTTCCATATCCAAAAGAGCTGGTAACAAAGAATCAATTCAATTGTTACAGCCCTCTACCAATTAAATTATTTGCAAATAAGTATCTGCCAAAGCCAGAACGATAGACAAAAGTTAAAATACTTTAGAGCTTTCCCCAAAATTGTTTCCATGCTGTTTCCATCAGGCTGCTGCAGCAGATGTTGGCTGTTAAACAGCGCAGACGACAGAGTTCATAACTTCTCTGAGACGGCTGTGTGCCACATCTGTAGTTGATGAAAAGAGTGCAGAAGTGTGGCAGACAGAGAAAGTGTGAGAGAAGCAGACGCAGCCCCGGCCAAATGAATTGTCTTCAGCACTGGGGAACTAAAAATAGATGCTCAGCTCACACACTTGTTCAAGTCTCTTTGCCCAGCCTTATAAAATCTTGTGTCTGTGTATTCCATTCTGGAATAGGCCTATCAAGGGGAACTTGCTGCACACAAAAGCATGATCAGCCACAAAGAAAATGAGTGCATCCAGGAAGCAATGAGTTCACACTGAGGAAGCGGACTGCGGCAGCGCATTCAAAAGCTTCTCCCTTAGATTCTCATTAACTGGGCTGCCATCCAAGTTCATCCGGGCCCCAGAGAAAGACAACGCTGTGTTTAGACCGCACAACACTGACATAATATTAACAGATTTACATATGCAAAAAACTGTGAAGCAACAGGCATTCCCCCTCAATTGACCCACAGCTTGTTCCGGCTGCCAAGTTATTCCCTGCTTAGGCTCTGTAACCAAGTGGGCGTCATGCGACTACCATCTGGGTACCACTTTACTTAAAGCTGGCAGCCTCCCCATTATAGGCAAGCTGGCAACAAGAATGAAGGGAATAAACTGCATCATTTAGTTAACATCCACTTGCTCCACGGCTGTTAAAAACTCATGGCTGAATAATAATTTGGTTATTCTTTTTTGGCCAGCATTGTCAGCCCCATTGTGTGATGCATGTGGCAGGAACATTAGTTTCTGTTAAAAACTGAGCGAGAAATTAAAAAAAGAAACCCATAGGATTAAATGGGTGCTGGATAGGGGGTTAAATGCCATCTAAATCTAAAAATAAATGAATTTTCTTAATTTGCCAGCCAACTCAGTTAACAGAACAGTTTCAAGCACTGACACCTTCTAATGAGGTGAGGAACTGGGATTCATTTATAAGAACGCTTGTTAGAGCAGAACACTGCTCAAATTCATGCCGCTCAACTGCCCTTCTCATCCAACATCTTAATCCTCAGATTCTTATCATTTCCTTCTCATTTAAAACAACTGTTTTCACACAACTCCAGATTAAAGAAAGTGGCTGAAATCTCAGACTACTGAAAAACAGCTAGAGCGTAGAATCCAAAAGCTTTTGAAGTAGGTTTCTCTTTGAATCTCTTTACTCTGCTGTAAATTAAGTTACCAATAGTAATCAATTCTTTCTCCCTAAGCATTCTTAGAACTATAAGCAGGCACACACGTATCGCAATAATCTTCTTTGGAGACTGAGCAAAGACCCATGCTGGGTATCTTATACTGTTGTATGGCAAAGATAACAAGTGTTTGCATTATAAAATGAGAATACCGTTAGAAACAGCCATTTTAGTTAAATTAATAGCTAAGAAGAGAAAAACTACAGAGCATGGGTCATCGTCTGCAGACTGCAGCATTTTAGACTTCTCCTTTCCCAGAGCATTTTGAATGGATGTCAGAAATGGTATTCTGAAGTGCAGAAATAATTTAAGACAAGAGATAGTAAGTGAGGAAACTTGAGTTCATTAGTAACTCACTCCCAGAATTGACAAATGCTTGACAGCATCTGAGATCCTTGGGGCAGAATCAAATTGCAATGCATTTAGCCCATCTCTCAGACACTCTGTGGCAGCCACTAGCCTGCACTTCAGATGTTGGTTTAGCTGAAAAGAATCAGACAACGGTTAGGAGGAGCTTAAAGTATTAGAAGGGGGGGGGGGAATCAACTTTCTTCCAGTCCTTTCTTTTTCTCCAAGTAATCAAAGAGCTGGGGAAAGTCTAGATGTTCATGAATAATAATTCACACAGTGATATATAAACCATTTCACATTCTCTTCTCCTGCAAGATGCCCTTCTTTCTCAACAATTTTTGCACCCATCAAGAAAAGATGGGGAAATGGCCACTAGTGGATGGGAATTGGGGACAGTAGGAACTAGTCCAAAACTCCCTCACATAACTCCAGCTGCATACCTCTAGCAAAATGTGAATGCACACTTGGATATATATCTGAATTCAAATGACAGTACATTCTGTTTCCTCCAATGTGCGTGTGAAGAAATGCAATTCTGAGGTAGAGATCTGACCTGAGCAAAACCTTTTATCAGGAGGTTTTAGGTGTTTCTATCTGGGCAGGAAACAGGCAGGAAGGGGAAAGTCAGTTTGATGGCTTTCCAGCCTCACCTCAGCTGCATCTTAAGGAATGCTAACAGGTCCAGCTAGAGACAACAGGATGGTCCAGTCTCTCCCCACCCCACACCCCCAAGCAGGGAACAGAGATTTGGCGATAATAAAGACTAGGACTTCAGCAAGAAACTTCTGATGACCTCAGGAAAAGTTTCTTTGATTCAGCCTGACCTCATCAGTTGGTGGAGAAACAGATACAATAAAAACTCCTTGCAACAAGGAGGAGCTCTCTTTTGTGATGAATCCATCAGAGCAGAGAGAACTCTTATCTGAGGGTCAGGAGGAATCAGTCATTGGCATGTGCTGGCCTATACCTGAGAGAGCCTTCAAGTTAATGATAACTCATACATATCTCTAACTTTTTAAGCTAAGGAGACTGCCTTATATTTAACAACAGATAGGGCATATATATAAAGAGGGACAGAGAAATTGAGTTTTACCCTTTTCTTCAGAATCCCTTGCTCAATCTGGCGCTGTGCTAAAAGTATGCTTGTAAGCATAAATACTTTATAACTTTTGATCCTGGTAATGGTTCTCTGTACCACATTAGACCTGCACCGTCTTGGACACACTATTTTAAAAGAAGCGCTAGGAAGAAGGCTGTCAGTTGGCAAGTGGTTATTCCTCCATGGGCTCACAAGGTAAACAGTCCCCATGGTGACCAGGTGCTTGGCAGCAGGAGACACAGAGTCAAGTCTTCAGAACTTGGACGGGAAGAAGGGAGTTCTGACACTCCCACTAGGCAATTCCTACAAGTCAAGTGGTGGTGGCAGGTTACTGAAGAGAGAGAAAAGCCTCTCCAGGTTTTGGGAAATCTCACTGACATCAACAATCTCACTGACATCGACAATTCAGCATCGACAATCTCACTGAATTAATACAATGGAAATCAGAATCTTGCCATCTCAGATTTTTAATATGTATGGAAATGTTTTTATATATCTAATTTCAATATGTTTGTAAATTGCTAATGTTTTTAAACTGTTGTTAGCCACCCTGAGCCTGTCGGGGGAGGGTGGGATATAAATCTGATAAATAAATAAATAAATCCTTGGAGAGCAGGGTGGAACATGATGAGCAGAGTAGGACTGTTCCACCACTGTGTGTCTGAATATATATTCACATTCTATGGCACATATTACTAGAGCGGGACAGGAGGGGGGAAAATCTTGCTATGCAATACTGAACAACAGCAAAACAGCCAGAATGGCACAGGAAGCCAAGAAAGCATATTCGGATTATATGGTCAATGGGGATGTTTCCTTGTCTATCATGCCTGCCCACCCCCAACTCAGAGTGAAAGCAAAGCAAAGGCTTTATTTTCCCTCAGCAATGGCATCCAGTGGCCAAATCAGATAAGCTACATAGAACAGTGAAGTCTTCATTTAATTTTTTTTATCCTTTTATTATATCATCAAATTCTAGAACTTTTAAGAGAAAATAATATATACAGAAGATGACAAAATATACAACTTCAGCAAAAAAGTGGGTTTTTAACATTCTTCAAATTTCAACTGAATACAATTAATTATTATACTACACTATAATTATAGTAAAATGAAATCTTCATTTTAGTATGTAATTCCAGAATGGCCAGGATCTTATCAGGTGGTCCTCCCAGTTTAAAAAAAAAAAAATGGCACTAACAATAGTACACAAAAGAAACCAGTCGGGAAACATTGTAAGCTGAAGACAGGCCATATAGGAGAACATTATAATTAATTAATAAACAATGATTGAAAAATAAGCATGAAAAACATACACGTGTGGAAGATACACATTTTGCAATTTTTTCCCAACTTCCTCATTGAAAATAGAAGCACATGAAAACTTGGTATAGTACGAAAATTAATATGCATGTGAGAGATGTACTTTGTTGTCATCTGTGCCCCTATTAGACCCCATGTCTTTTTTTCTAGCATGGATCATTAAATTTCAGCTGCTTTTCACAACGTATGGTTATAGTCTGCAATAGATGATGTTCCAACACTGTTTTCTTTATATAGACCAGGGGTGGCAAACATTAGCTCTCCAGATGTTTTCGCCTACAACTCCCATCAGCCCCAGTCATTGGCCATGCTGGCTGGGGCTGATGGGAGTTGTAGGCAAAAAACATCTGGAGAGCTACCATTGTTCACCCCTGATCTAGACTACAAACTAACAATGGAAAATACTCCATTTAACTGCCTTTTTCAGTTAAAGAAAATAAACAATGTTTTCATATTTAACTCCCTCCTTGGACATAAAAGGAAATAAAATACATGCAGAAGGACCGTTGGTGTTTGGTTATGCCCCAGTGTTTAATGTCAGTTTAAGAAGGAGGGTTCTTTTGCAGAACCCAAGCCAAGAGACCTTTTCTAGAAAGGAAGAACATTTTTTTGCCATGTAGGTTTACCAGCTGAAAGCAACTACTTTATGAAATACAAGCAAGAGATAACTCTGGACAATGTTTTTACATCTGTATATCTAATTCTCAACATGGCCTCTTAAAAAATGTGCTGGGGGATTTAAAAAAACACCCCAAAATGACAGAAGCAGCACCTGTACCTTTAAGAAACTAATGCTCTCTCAGTAGCCAATGCTAGCTTTTAAGACTCAGTTGCTGTCAGTAAACGGCAAGTGGAGAGGGTAGGTTTTTTTCCAGAGCACTTTTGGACCATGAAGAAGCACTCACTGAAGCCAGGTCTGCCAGAAATAACCAAACAACTTGCTACCACCCAACCTGCTGACTCACCCAGGCCCAGCTGCTTGCTACTGTTCAACAGCAGCCACCTCAAGGAAGTCAGCACAATGTACTGGTTAGTGCACAACAACCACATTGTGCTGTTGATGTTCACCTTAGGCCAGTCACACTCTCAGCCTAGCCTATCTCACAGGGTTGTTGTGAGGATAAAACGGAGGAGGGAAAAATGATGTAAACTGCTTTGGATCCTCATTGTGAAGAAATTCAGGGTATAAAAAGTAAAAATAAACAAATACAGATGAAGAAGATATTGGATTTATATCCCGCCCTCCACTTCAAAGAGTCTCAGAGCGGCTCACAATCTCCTTTATCTTCCTCCCCCACAACAGACACCCTGTGAGGTGGGTGGGGCTGGAGAGGGCTCTCACAGCAGCTGCCCTTTCAAGGACAACCTCTGCCAGAGCTATGGCTGACCCAAGGCCATTCCAGCAGGTGCAAGTGGAGGAGTGGGGAATCAAACCCGGTTCTCCCAGATAAGAGTCCACACTCTTAACCACTACACCAAACTGGCTGAAGACAAACAGCAAGCATTTTCATACCTAAACACACAAGATCTGGGAGACAAAAGCTGATAACAGACCGCCGGTTTGGGGCGGCTTGCAGATGACAGCTTGCAGATGGCTTCCAAATGCCGCTCGAAAAAGGGGCGGGGGTTGGGCGCCCGGGGAGCGTCTGGAATACTCACGCGTCCTGTTCGCAGCTGCCCAGGCGCTCTTCAGGCGCTCCCCAGCCTTCCAGATGGCCGGGAGCTGCCTCGGAGCCGCCCCAGCGAAAAGGCACCACTTTTGCCATGGTGCCTTTCTGAGGCAGGTGGAGCGACCTCAAGGACGGGGTGAGTACACAATCAGGATGGGGGTCAACTTCAGAGGCATCTCTGAGTCGACCCAAAGTGCTGGTATGTAATCAGTCAAAGAGGGAGGGAAGGAAGGAGGGAAGGAGGGAAGGCGGGAGGGAAGGAGGAAAGAAAGAAAGAAAGAAAGAAAGAAAGAAAGAAAGAAAGAAAGAAAGAAAGAAAGAAAGAAAGAAAGAAAGAAAGAAAGAAAGAAAGAAAGAAAGAAAGAAAGAAAGAAAGAAAGAAAGAAAGAAAGAAAGATTTGGTAACAACTCCCAGCTTGCTCAGCATTTAAAGATATAACTGTTATTTGTTTCAGCAATTATAGAGAATTCTGTACTGCCCTGAATATTAACTTAATATCCTGAAGTGTTCCTCTGGATAGAAAATCCAAGACCTTTCATAACTTGCCCAAATTATTCTTCAGAAAATATGGATATCCATGGCATGTTCACTGTTTAGAAACTGTTTAGTGTTCAGGGCATAAAAGTATCATAGCATTTTTTATTGTATGCAGTATATGCAAGACCATCACACTTAGAACCATTGTTACAAAACAGTATATACTATACATTCCTATCACTAATTACCTTTCCATTGTATTTTATTTCTCAAGTTCATGGGACTGTCAGTAAGATGTTTGTTTGTTTTTAAAGCTACTCTGAATAATTCAGCCTCAATTGACAATAAATAATTTTTACATTATTGCTGCTCTTATGTAATCCCTGATATGTGTGTAAACCTGATTTAGTGAGTGCCAATTTTTGCAGCCCAGGCTGCAACAGAAGCAAGGAAGATTTTTTTTAAAACAAGAAGACGCAAGGTCAAGAGATCCATCTGCTGCTACCAGCCACGTGTGCCACCCAGCTGTGCTGGAGGCTTGAGCCCAACACTGTTTCTGGGCCAGCCTGCCACATCATTACTTCAGGGGCAGGAGCTGCTTTGGGAGCAACTGTGACATGGACATTTTGGCAAGCTCCTCATAGGTATTTAAACCACCACAGCCAGCTACCTCTTCCTGTTTTGTGGGTCTTTGGCTCTCTCACCCACCATCCCTCTTCTGGTCATAGAATGTTTTGTATGATTTTTTGTGTTTTGATTTGTCACTGCTTCAGCCGTTTGCCTATTGAGGTGGATTCACTGGAAGGGCTGCATGTCCACCACCTCCATTTGGGGACTCCATTCAGGAGTCTTGAGATGGAGCCATTAGCAGCTTGCCCAGCTTGGGGCCTGCCATCAGCTTCACCACTAGCTGGCAAGGAAGCTTCTCGGAGGCTGGTACCCTTGTGGTCCCCAAAGCATTGCCATTCCTCAACCCTCCCCCCTCCCAAGTAGGCAGGCAGGGGGGAGATGGGTTTCATCAGACAACAGTCAGATTGTTCAGTGATGGATCCATCCCCATGCTACACCAATGCTCCTTGGTTTGTTCCCAATAAAGCTGTATCCATTTTTCTTCCACAATAATGTTTTATTATGTTTTCTTCCACACATTCTCTCCTCAATAGGTCATGGGCCCACAAACCATGCATCAGAAGGCACCACTGCGAATACTGTGACTGGCCTTTGCATGGTCAATGGTAATGTGTTTGCCTCACTTTTACATAAAGACCAACATGAATATATCTGAATCATGCAATCCACAAACTCCCATTTTGTGATTCACAGATCCTGAGATTCAGGTCTGTGAATGAAGGCCTCTGTGCAGATACAAAGCATGCATGCTGTGTATACTAAAGGGGTGAGTAGCATGCAGAAGGTCATGGGCAGCCACAGTGATCATGAACCCCACTCTCATGCAAAACACAAGAATTTGCAAAATATTTTAATGTATTAGTATAACTCTAATCCTTCCTATAAGCATTAAGAAAGCCTCTGTAACAAAATCTTAGTATATAAGTGAGTTGGGAGTTTCCAAGCAATGCAACAAATGTCCATGCTGAGGACGCAGCTTCCATTCGTGCGACGGACCTGGTGCTTTCCATGGCAGCACTAGGACTTTCCCAATATGTAACAGCGCCCACGCATCAGGCTGGACACACACTAGACCTGATCTTTGCGGGGGGAGTAGTAGTGGATCAGATATCTGCCGAGGCAGTGCCATGGTCTGACCACCAGGCTCTGAAGGCTCGTGTGGACATGCCACCCCTGTCCCGTTTAGGCGGTGAGCAGATTTGGGCTCGCCCGCGTAGTCAGATGGACCTGTTGCGGCTTCAAACGGCTATACGGGATCCTTGGCCCACCGGCGACTCGTTGGATGAGCTAGTGGAGACCTGGAATAACCGGCTCTCCGAGGCAATCGACGAAATCGCTCCCCGACGTCCTCTTCATCCTCAATCACGATCCGCCCCGTGGTATACCCCGGAGCTGCGATCAATGAAGCGACGATTAAGACGACTAGAGAGACAATGGCGCTACGCTCATGACGAAGCTACGAGAACATCATATAGGTCATTTATGAGGACCTATGAGATGGCTATTCGGATTGCAAAGAAGGATTACTTTGCATCCAGAATCGCATCTGCGACCTCGCGCCCAGCACAATTGTTTAGTATAATTCAGTCATTAACAGAATTGCCGCAGGGCAAACAAAATAATAGAGAATTGGAAATTGGCTGTGAGGCTTTTGCGAGCTTTTTCGCAGATAAGGTCTCATCGCTCCGACACGACCTACCCGCTATAATTAATACAGTAGATGAACTTGGGGCACCGAGCACGTCTTCTGGTTCAATTCTGGACTCCTTCGGCCCACTCAGTCTGGAGGAAGTCGACAGGATCCTTGCAGCTGTGCGCCCTACGACCTGTAGGTTAGATCCGTGCCCGTCTTGGCTTATAAAGGCTAGCTAAACGTGGCTGCGTGAACCACTACAGGACATTATCAACAGGTCCCTGATTGAAGGGATCTTTCCCACACCTCTTAAAGAGGCAGTGGTCCGTCCCCTCTTAAAAAAAACATCAGCAGACCCGGCCATATTGGCGAACTATCGGCCGGTGTCAAACCTTCCCTTTCTGGGCAAGGTCATAGAGCGGGCAGTAGCGATTCAGCTGCAAGGATTCCTGGAGGACACTTCCGCACTGGATCCATTCCAGTCCGGCTTCCGGCCAGGTCACGGGACGGAGACAGTTCTGGTCGCCCTCGTAGATGACCTTATGCGACATCTGGACCATGGTGGTTCCGCAGTGCTGTTGTTATTAGATCTGTCAGCCGCTTTTGACATGGTTGACCATCAGCTACTGACTAGCCGCCTTGCCGATGTGGGGATTCAGGGATTGGCGTTACAGTGGCTGACCTCCTTTCTCCAAGATCGGGGACAAAGGGTGGTGATAGGGGAGGAAGCATCCCAGAGGCACTCTCTTAGCTGTGGGGTGCCGCAGGGAGCGGTCCTATCCCCGATGCTATTTAATATCTATATGCGCCCCCTTGCCCAGATTGTCAGGAGGTATGGACTGGGTTGCCATCAATATGTGGATGACACCCAGCTCTATCTGTTGATGGGTGGCCAGTCTGACTGTACCCTGGAAAATCTAGACCTGGTGTTACAAGCCGTGGCCTCTTGGCTCAGACTGAGTCGACTGAAATTGAATCCGACGAAGACGGAGATTCTCTACCTGGGTCGGGGCGGTCCGGGGAGAGAGATCCAGCTGCCGGCCCTTGACGGGGTACCATTGATACCGGTCCCTAAGGTCAAGAGCTTAGGCGTGCTCCTTGAGTCCTCCCTTACAATGGAGGCTCAGGTGGCAGCCACTGTTAGATCTGCCTTTTTTCATCTTCGGCAAGCGCGGCAGCTGGCCCCTTACCTGGAGCGCAACGACTTAGCGACGGTAATCCATGCTACGGTCACCTCAAGAATAGATCACTGTAATGCTCTCTACATGGGGCTACCCTTGACGCTAACCCGGAGACTACAGCTAGTGCAGAACGCTGTGGCACGGCTGCTAATGGGGCTGCCGCGATGGGAGCACATTCAGCCAATGCTGAGAGAGCTGCACTGGTTGCCTGTTGTATTCCGAGTTCGCTTCAAGGTGTTGGTATTAACCTTTAAAGCCTTCTATGGTCAGGGACCTGCCTATCTACGGGACCGCCTTTCCCCATATATCCCCCAGAGAGCACTGCGATCAGGGACAAAAAATCTGTTGTCCGCCCCTGGCCCAAGAGAAGCCAGGCTATGTGTAACGAGATCCAGGGCTTTTTCGGTGGCAGCGCCAGAACTTTGGAACACCCTCCCAGAAGCTATAAGGGCCCTGCGGGATTTATCTGCGTTCCGCAGGGCCTGTAAGACCGAACTGTTTAAACAGGCTTTTGTGGTCTAACTGAAAAAGGGCTGCCACCAGACACCGGTGGGTCTGTTCATAGTTAAGAAGTCAATACCGCCTATACTGGATGGAAATAGCGCTATAGAATGGTTTTAAAGTTGATATGTAAATTATGGTTTTATATGTTTTATTGGATTAATTGTTTTATAATGTTGTAAGCCGCCCTGAGTCCGCTTGCGGAGAGGGCGGGATATAAATGAAAAGTAATAAATAAATAAATAAATAATAAAGATGCTTATCAGTCCAATGGACTTAAACTTGGGATCAATTTGCAGCTTAGTTGTAGGTGGTCTGTGGAAGCTATTCATTCAGCCTCACAGACAAAACAGATGATACCTGAACTGAGCCACAATTGCATCTTCCAAGCTTTAAAGCAAAATTACAGCCACTGGCACAAAGTGTTAGATATTTCATCAATATCCTATGTTTTCTGAGGCCCTGACAAGATCCATACCTACTTTGGTTCAGCAAGTATGCTGTGTATGTTATTTTTTTCCTATCATGTACCTTGCAACCATTCCTTGGGACCTATCCATCATATCTGGCAATGACAAAATGAATATTTTGGTGGGACAGAATGGTATGAAGGAAGCTAGACAAACTGACAGCCAACAGAGGCAGGTAATTAGCTAAAAGGGTCCTACCAGTCTGCACATTATTCCTAATTGTTACTACAGCATGAACTAGCCACAGTGATCCATGCTCTGATTAAATCCAGGCTAGATCATTCATTCTTACCTTTACAGCCCTGAATGTGTTAGAGCAACGATGCTTGATGGACCACCTCTTCCCCTACTGTTCAACCCGCCAGTTACAATCTGCCTCACAAATCTGCTTTCTGTCCCCCGCCTTCAAGATAGCAGTCAGAGACTTTCAGTGGTGAGACCATGCTTATGGAATGCCCTTGGTTTTTAATATTATTTTAGTCTGGGAACTGCTATTTTAAGCTGACAGTGGTCTGTTTTATAGTCTATACATTTATGCTGCTTTTTTAATGCTGGATTTTTAATTAAAATGCTTTAATTTTTTTTTTTGGGGGGGGGGTGTAAGCAGCTTGGGCAGATTCCTGGAGAGGCAGTATGATTTTTTTCTAAACTGTTTCAGGTGAGTCTTGGGGTTCCTTCCAGCCTGTTTTAGTATTTACTTTATACATGCATACATGCATGCCCCACTTTACTGCCCTGTGAGGTAGAATGGCTTACACATGGTCACCCGGAAACCTTCCATTACAAAATGGAAATTCAAACCTTGGTCTCTAGATCCTGGCCCAGCACTCTAACCACTATACCATGTTGGCTCTCATCTAAGGAGGAAAGCACCCATTTAAACCACTGATTAAAAATGTAAGTGCAAACAAAACTTTTAAACAGGTGAACTATCTCAGCAGGAAACAAAATTTGAGGTTTTGTGCTGGTTGTAATTATTTGGATGTTGAGGGTGGGGTTAGACAGCCATTTAATTCTGGGTGCAATCTGAGTCTACAGAAAGGTCTATAACTCATTTAACTGTTTTTTCGCCTTTTGTCTTACAGCTCTTGAAATAAGCTCTCAAATGGATTAAATAAGGGGAGGGGAACTCTGAACAAATGTAACAATTAAGATTCTATTCAAAAGTGCTTTTCTTATGAAGGGGGAAAAACATCAAGCTTCTTCTAAAAGAAATTATGTAAATTGCTTAGTGTTTCTGTGCAGATGCTGAAGTTTGGTGCATTTGGAAAGGAATCTGAGACAAAATTCCCACTGAAGGTTGTTGGAAATCAGTCTGTCTTCTATTCCTTTCCTGCTGTACTCAAGGATAAGCAATACATTTTTTACAAAGTAGATCTATTGAACAATAGTATTTATATAGCGCTTTCTAATGCTCAAAATGCTTTACATACATTATTTTGTCATAACCCTTAAAAAACACCTATGTTGCAAATGAAGGGCTGATGCCAACAGAGAGAGTAGCTTGCTTATGGCTACTCTCATGAGTTCACTGCAGAGGTGAGTTGCAAACTACTGATTTGTAGATCTCCTCCTTAAATGCTGTACCATACCAGCTCTCTACCAAGCTGCTAGGCAGTGGTCCTACAAAAAGAGCCAGTTCATATAAAATATTCTGTCCTACATCTAATTTCCCCAAGCAGTTCCAGCAAGGCCCTCCAGAACAATATGCCCTGAAGTCTCAGGTGTCTTTGACATTCAGTACATGTTTCCCAGTATTGTATCCAAGAGGAGTTATGTTCATAACTACACAGTGCCCATGAAGTCTCCATATAAGTTCAGAAAACTATGGCCTTTCACACTTTCCTTTGATTGCCTACAGCAATCTCGGTTTGATTCTGACCTTGACCAGAGTCATCTCATAAAGAGTATAACGTAAAGCTGGCAGTGGCTGTATACTTCTTGATTGCTGGATAAAATTATAAACATTAGGAAACCAGTTGAACAACTTAATAGTAGAAGGGGGATATTGCTAGTGTAAACAAGCTATTTTTTAAAAAAAAACCCTAAAAATATTATACTTTTTTGTTATTTAATATAATGTATACCCTACCTTTCTGCCATAATAAGGAATACACAAGGCAACTAACCAATTAAAACATACATAATAAAAACATCTTTAAAACCAATAAAACCAACAGGCATCGTTAAGACAATTAAAACTGTATGCTATTTCAATGCAAAAAAAACTGCTATTAAGGAAGGTAAGCCACACATGTACATGGGCCAGTATTAGGGTTAACATTCCCAGGCAGGGGTAGGAAACCCCCTGCTTTCATGGGCTCATGCCCACCAGCAGCCAGCTGGAGAAAATTCCCCCAAAAAACAGTAACATTGTGCACAACACGCTGGGATTACTCAGAAGCAACATAGGCACGTTGGTGACATTGGGGGATGATGTTCTGGATTTTGAGCAGAACTCCATGGCTTGAGGGCAATTTTACCATAGAGTTTTGCCCAAAAGCCACAGCACTGCCCCCAAAGTACCCAGTGTGCCTACATCACTTCTGGGTGACGTATGCACGTCACACAACATCCCCACCCACTCCCAGAATGTCCCCCAATCCCCTCACTGCCATGACAATTGGTCCTGACAACCATAGGCCAAGGCTGAAAGCTACTGCATGCATAAGAGAGGCAAGCATGCATAAGAATATATGAGCCCTACCCATGTGATCAAAGCAACTCCACAGTCAGTGCGAAGCAGTACGCTCAGAAAGCTCTATCACACATTTTGGATCTAAAATTTTGAATATCTGAAATAATATAACTTTGTATAACCGCCCTGAGCCTGCCTCAGCAGGGAGGGTGGGGTATAAATTGAATAAATAAATAAAAAAAACAGGTTGCTTACCTGTAACTGATGATCTTTGAGTGGTCATCTGTGCAGTCACACACATGGGATTTCCCACCAAAACGAACCCGACCTCGGAGAATTTAAAGCTAGCCTAGGCGTTTATTTTGGCGTGCATTCCCTCCCGCTCTGGGGAGCAAGCATCCACTGTGCATGCCTAGAGCGAGGGGAAGGCACTCCACCCACCCATTTTCTTCTAGTCGCTGCATAGAGGAATCTTAAATGTAAAACGTAGCAGAAAAACCAGCAGCAGGGAAAGCTGGGTGGGCGTGTGTGACTGCACAGATGACCACTCGAAGATCATCAGTTACAGGTAAGCAACCTGCTTATCTTCATCGTGGTCTCTGTGCAGTCCCACACATGGGTGACTAGTAAGCTGAAGTGCATGGAGGTGGGTGCTGGTTCTGTAGACGAACGGCATAAATTAAGTATGCATATAGACACCCAAAAGAAATTATTGTACTTACAGGAGAAGAGGCTGCAGGTTTCAATCAAAGTTAGAGCGAAGTACAGCTTGTCCGAAGGACACGTCTCGCCGTGCACGGACATCTAACACGTAGTGCGTGGCAAATGTCAATGTAAAAGACCAGTTTGCAGCAGCACAGATTTCTTCAATTGGTATGCCTCTGGAGAAAGCCGAGGACGTAGAGAGAGCTCTAGTGGAATGGGCTCGTAAATGTTCAGGTACAGTCTGTTTAGCTAATTGATAGCATAACTTAATAGCAGCCACAAGCCATTTTGAGAGTCTCTGTGTAAAAATCCTTTGCCCTTGTTTATGAGTCCCTTAGGCTACGAAAAGTCTTGAGTCCTTACGAAAAGGGCTTGTTCTATCAATATAATAAGCAAGAGCCCGATGTACATCGAGATTGTGTAAAGTTCGTTGGCCCATGTCACTAGGATTTTGGAAAAAGGAAGGTAATGTGGTCGGTTTTCCTAGATGGTAAGTTGAAACGACCTTTGGGAGAAAAGTTGGATCAGGACGCAGAACCACTCTGTCATGGTGAAAGACAGTGTAAGGTGGGTCTGTCCAGAAAGCACAAACATCACTTGCTCTTTTGCCAGATGTAAGTGCCACCAACAGTGCTGTTTTCCATGACAAGAGATGCAGTGGTATAGATGCCATTGGCTCGAAGGGAGGTTTCATTAGTTGACTTAAGACAAGAGATAAACTCCATGTCGATTGAAGTTGCCGAATTGGGGGTCTTAGGTGCAGAATGCTGTTGAGGAATGATTTTTGCAGCAGGATGAGAAAACACCGTGCGTCCTTCGATATGTGGATGGAAGGCTGAAATGGCAGCCAAATGAACGTTTAAGGAGGAGTAAGCTAGGCTGGAGTCGGAGAGGGATAAAGTGTATGATAGAATTTGAGCTATGGAAGATGATGTAGGTAAGAAATTGTGCTGGGAAGCATATTGAGTAAACCATCTCCATTTCAGAGAATAGGATCTTCTGATGGATGGTTTTCTGGTATTTAATAGAACATGTCAAACTTCCGCAGGAAACTCTAAAAACTGATCCTCCAAGCAGTTAATCGCAAGAGTGCTGGATTGTGATGTAGGACCTTGCCATTCTGTTGAGAAAGGAGGTCCCGAGTTTGAGGGAAGTAATGAAATACCCTGTTGGAGAGGAGGAGAAGTGTGGTGAACCATGGTTGATGGGGCCACCAGGATGTTATTAATATGCAATTGGTCTGATCTAATTGAATCTTTTGGAGCGTTCTCATTATTAGAGGAATAGGTGGAAAGAGGTAATGAAGCGGTCCTTTCCATTGGTGGAGAAAAGCATCTCCCGCAGACTGAGTAGAAGGGGGACCTCGCATGTAAAACCATGTGCGTTGGGCATTGTCCGGTGAAGCAAATACATCTATGACTGGAACTCCGAACATTTTGAACATTGGTTGGAGATAAGATCATTTAAGTGTCCATTCGTGATTGTTCACGAGTTGGCGACTGAGAGTATCTGCTTGGATATTCTGGATTCCAGGTAGATGTACAGCTGTCAGGTGTATGTTGTGGGCAATGCTCCAATACCAAAGAGCTAGAGCTCTCTTGCACAGACGGGTAGATGCAGTACCTCCTTGACAGTTGATGTAGTATACAGTCGCAATATTGTCTGATGTGACTTGGATGTGTAGACCGTGAAGAGATGGTAGGAAAGATTTGAGTGCCCTGTAGACCGCCAGGAGTTCCAGACAGTTGATATGGAGGGATTTCTCGTAGGCTGTCCACTGTCCCTGCACTGTTAGGGTGTCGAGATGGGCTCCCCAACCCCATCTTGAAGCGTCTGTCGTGACAATGGCTGATGGAGGTGATCTCAGGAATGGCATTCCTGCCAGAAGGTGATCTTCTATTGTTCACCATTCCATTGCTGGAAGAATGTGATGTGGAACTGTTAATAAAGTTTGCTGACTTTTGACGGTGTGGATGGAACGACGGAACGAACCACAATTGTAGGGGTCTCATGCAAAGCCTTGCATGACAGAGGACAGAAGTCGTAGCCGCCATAAGACCCAGCATGCATTGGAAGGTGAAAGCTGTCTGGGTTGGGTGAGATATGATGGTATTGGCTAAGGTCTGAATATTGTGAACTCTGTCTGCCGGCAGATAGGCTTTGTGTGTTATCGTTGATAGGCGTGCGCCTATAAATTGGATGTCCTGTGTCGGGACAAGATTGGATTTCTGAAGGTTGACTTGTAGGCCTAGAGAAGACAGGCGTGTCAGCGTGGTGGAAATGTCCTGTTGAAGCTGCTCTTGGGATTGAGCCACAATGAGCCAGTCGTCTATGTACGGGTATACAGAGATTTTCCGTTGACGTAGTGACGCCGCTACCACCGCCATGCACTCGGTGAAGACCCTTGGTGCTGTTGACAGGCCGAAGGGAAGAGCCCGGAACTGATAGTGATTGTTCCCAACAGCGAACCTTAGAAATCTTCTGTGGCAATGGGTAATGGTAAGATGAAAATAGGCGTCTTGGAGGTCTATGAGTGCCATCCAAGCGTTTTTGGGAATTAGAGGGAGGATAGACTGCAGGGTGATCATGCGGAATTTTTTGTATCGGATGTGATGGTTGAGTTCGTGAAGGTCCAGTATTGGACATTGCCCTCCATCCTTCTTTGGGACCAGAAAATATCGGGAGTAAAACCCTGTGCGATGGTATTGAGGTGGTACTGGTTCTATGGCTTCCTTGGCCAGCAAGGTAACAATCTCTTCCTGAAGAGGTAGAGAAGGAGGGGTAGGTATGAAGCGATGGTGCTTCGGGGGCAAAGCGAACTCTATGGTGTAACCCCTGTGGATGATTGCCAGGACCCATGAATCCGTTGTTATGGATTCCCACATGGGGTAAAAGGGAAGTAGCCTTGTTGTACGGGAATGAAGATGATGTATCGGTGGTGGTGGTGGCATCAGCAAGTCAAAGAGACTGTTTTGTGGCCGTAGCCGCTTTTTTGGTCGACTGTGGTCGCGGACGTTGATGGAATGGTTGCTTGGCCGGAGGAGCTTTTCGTTTCCGATAATCAGCTTGCCTGGGGGAACAGGGACGCTTGTAAAAGGGTGTTTTCCAGCCTTTCTGCCTGTTAGAGGTTGTTGCTGGTTAACCCCCAATCTCTTGGCTCTCTTTCTGCAGTCATCTACTGTAGTTAAGATGTCATCAGTGGTTGCATTAAATAAACCTTGGCCATCAAAAGGCAAATCCTCTATCTTAAATTTTATATCAGGTTGGAGTGATGATGAACGAAGCCAAGCATGTCTGCGTAAGGCAATGGAAGTAGCCATGGTTCTTGAAAAGCAAGCCACTGCGTGCCACACTGAGTTGATTTGTTGCTTACTCACACGGTTAAGTTCATGCAGTATCTCTGAAGCTTGCTTCTGTGAGGTCTCAGGTAAGGATGGAACTAGTGCATTCAGCTGGGATGATAAATTGAAAGAATAGGCAGCAAAATAGGCTAAATAATTATGAATTTTGGATGTAGCAGTAGAAAGGGAGTAGAGCTTTCTGCCCAATGTATCCAACTTTTTCCCTTCTTTCTCTGGCGGAACAGGGTGACGTGTCTGCTTCGACTTTGAAGAGGAATGGACAATCATCGAATTTGGAGCAGGATGACTATACAAAAATTTTGAATCTGGTGCATGTATCTTGTATAAGGATTCAATACGTTTGGACGTTGGAGGAACTGATGCCGGCTTATCCCAAGCTTCCTTTAATGTTTCTAAATGGACAGGTAGCATTGGTAAGAAGGATCCTGCAAGCATGTCAGCGTGGACCAGGTCATGGACCATGTCTGATACCCTCAGCAAGTCTGTAGTTAATTTTATGTTGAGTGTATTTGCCATATTCGTGAGTAGATCCAGATACGACTTGGATCCTTCAGATGGAGATAGGTCAGCTAGTTTTGTAGTGTCAGATGCTGGTGATGTTGGGGACGAGGCTGAATGTGATAACTCAGAGTTTTCGGCTTCGGAGTCCTCTTGGACTTCTACTGGAGTCGAGGGTCTGTCAAGTACCGGTGTTATCACAGATAGAGGTTTTGTCACCGCGGTAGCTTGGTCTGAGTGTGTGGTATATGTTTGGATGTCAATGGAGCCGGCAACGTCTGTTTCAGTTCCTGTCGGTGCTGATAGTAGGCTTCATCCTGGTAACTGTGATGAGGGTCTGCAACATGCTTGTAACAATGCACTTCTTCTCGATGGAGAGGTGGATAAGATTCCTCGTGGTATCGAGGTTGGTCTTCCTCATGGTACCGAGGTTGGTCATGATATGTATATTGATATTCAATGGATGCAGATCTAGAAGGCCTGTAGTAGTGACGCCGGTACGGAGATGGCGACTGAGATCTGGACTGGCTGTAATAGTAGTATCGATCTCTACGTCGACTCGGAGACCTTTCTCGGTACTGACGGGCCGGAGATTCCTGCTGGAGTGGGGAGACAGCAGAATCCTTAAATGCTCTTGGCACAGACACCTCACGGAATGAATATGCCGCGAGAAGGTTGGCTCTTTGTTGGGGTCGAGGTGATGGTTCCATGGACTCCATGGCTAAAATGTCTTCAGGCAGGGACTCGTGGATGGATGGTGACCGGGATCGAATCCATATGATCTCGTCAGCAATAACATCAGCGGGCATCGAGAATTCTGGTGGAACGATAGGTGCCGTAGATTTCGATACCAAGGTTTTCGGTACCGATGTTGTAGTCATGGTGTCAGAAGTTGTAGCATCTGACTGGGTCCTCAAAGTCAACTTCGATGTTTTCGACTTCTGCTGTTGCTTTGACGACGGTTCCAAGTGATGTTTCTTCTTGGAGTCGTCCGACTTCTTGGTATGCTTGCCGGACTTAGGCTTACTGGGAACGGATGCCACTGAAGCTGCCAGTTTCGCCACGTCCCTTTGCGGGGTCAGGGAAGGCAATGAACTTTGGGACCCAGAAGCGTGGGACATCACAGGCCGCAGTGAAGATTCTAGAAGATGACTCTTCAGCCTTGCCGCTGGTTTTTTCTTGCCTGTTTTCCGAACTGGCTGAAATAGATACAGGCGTCGGTTCTGTGGGCCTCCCCCAAGCAAAACAAGCACTGAGAGTGACCGTCTGTCGAGGGGACTTTCATCCTGCAACGAGTACACTTTTTAAAAGTGATCTTTGGATCCTTTCCTTCCTACACCAAGGAGGGGGGGGAGGGGTAGAGGGAAAGAAGGCAAAGCGATAGTAAAGCGGGTAAGATATATATATAATACGATACCAATAGAAGAACAAAGAGTAAGACGAACAAAGAGCAAGACGTAGGTCAGGAAGGACTATGGTAAAAGGTAAGAAGGCTAGCAAATTGAGGAGACACAACGAGGAAGGACTATCCCGGGTGGCGGTTAGAAAGGAAATGGGTGGGTGGAGCGCCTTCCCCTCGCTCCGGGCATGTGCAGTGGATGCCTGCTCCCCAGAGCGGGAGGGAATGCGCGCCAAAATAAACGCCTAGGCTAGCTTTAAATTTTCGGACATCGGGTTCGTTCCGGCAGGAAAACCCATGTGTGGGACTGCACAGAGACCGCGATGAAGATTTAAAAACTTGTATTCACTCAGTGCTATCCTAAGAAGACTTAGGCATTTCGAAGTCCACTAAAGTCAATGAATATAATTCTAAGAATGGCACTGTAATTGTCTGAGAACTGAATGAAGTGTGTGTGTGTGTGTATGAGAGAGAGAGAAAGAGAGAGAGAGAGAAGCAGTGATGTGTATGTTCACTATTAGGGGTGTGCATTTGGTTCGGCTGAACCGAATCAACCACCGAATCACCCCTGATTCGGCTGTATACGGAATCAAATAGAGCCGATTCCAATTGGGGCCCATTATGCGGGAGCCGAGTATAGCGCCCCGTATACTTCCATATAAATATTTGGAAGTATACGGAAGTCAATGCAAAAGGCGGGAAAGGGGCTTCTGCAGCCTCAGGGGAGCTGCTTGCCTCCTTTCCCGCCTTTGGGGAGGGGGGGGAGGGGGAAGAGGAGCCCCAGCAGCCAATCCAAAGCATGCATTTGCAAAATGCATTGCAAATGCATGCTTTGAAGGGCTTTTGTGTAGCTGATCCTTCAGCCATCAGCAACAATGTTGTTCTTTTGTCTGTGTATGAGAGAGATTGTGCTGTGCTGCCCCTTGGCCTCAGGCAGCTGCTGCTGCTCAGCCTTACCAGACTTGCTTGGAGTAAGAGAAGACGTCTAAAAGGTAAGACAGTCTTGGGGTTCTTGTTTTTATTTTAGTTGGTAAAAGGACTTTTTAAGACTCAGAGTCCCTTTACTTGTCCAGATTTGGGTAGTGGGTACTAGCTTATTTGGGGTTAGGGGGTTCTGCTGGGGGGGAGGGGTTTTTGACAATTTGCCCATATCTTACTTTAGTGAGAGGACTTTTAAAAGTGCAGTGTCCTTTTACTTTTCCTGATTTTGGTGGCTTGGATTTCTTGGGATTAGGGTGCAGGGGGGTTTTTTTTGGGGGGGGGAAGGGTTGGTAAAGTTCCTGTATTGTTAAAAGTTAAGTTTTTTACTGTTTTAAAAGGATTCTGTGTTTGATTGTTGCTGCTGTGTTTTCCTGCTGATGTTCCTTTTCTCTTCTGGTTCTGGTTCTTGGGGGGGGGGGTGCTGTTTGGCCTAATTTTCATTGTTTAAAAGGCCACTTTTTTAACAATTGAGTTTCTTGGCCTTCTCCTGTTGTCCCTTTTCCTGGTTCTGGGGGGGGGGGGGGGTTGGGGGGGGAGCTGGCACCTGGGTGAGAGACCCAGAACCAGCAGGCTTGTTGTGCTTGGCCAGCTCTCCCCATGTTGTTTGAGGCAGGGCTGGAGAGCTGGCATCTGTAGATTGTGTGTTCTGTGGCAGGGAAGCTGGCACCTGGGTGAGAGACCCAGAACTAGCAGGCTTGTTGTGCCTGGCCAGCTCTCCCCGTGTTGTTTGGGGCAGGGCTGGAGAGCTGGCATCTGGTTTTGCTGCAGCCAGGTCTCCAGAGCAGACCTTGAGCAGATTGTGTTTTGTGTGGCAGTGACGTTGGCAACTGGGTTTATATTGGTTCCAGGCCTGCAGGGTTCATAGAGTAGATAGAGGGATGTAGTGCATTTGGGTCCTATAGAGATTATCTGGTGTGAAGTTAGGTTTGGCTTTGGGTGCCCCAGGAATTGGACCCTCTGTTCCAATTTTTTTTTGGCCTTGTGGGTTCTGTGTGGGACAGTGCCCTGAAACTGCACAGCAGTTTGGGGGCTCTCCTCAAAACCTCCTGCTCCCCAGAGCCACTTTTCCCACGACAATTACAGTGAGGAAGTGGCTCTAATTGGGTTTTTTTCACCATTGGGAGCAGTGTTCCTTTTGGGGTGCCCACAGATGGGTGCAGTCTTTTGGGGCCAGGGGGGTTTCATGCTGGGGAGTCCCCTGAAGCTGCCCTGCAGTTTTGGGGCCTTTCCCTCAAACTCCCCTCTGGCCAGAGCCACTTTCCCCACAGCAATTATAGTGGAGGAAGTGGCTAATCGGGCTTTCCCCATCATTGTTGGCAATGGGCCTTTTAGGGAGCCCAAAGACAGGGACCCCCTGGCCCAATCTTCTTTGGGGTTTTGTAGGGGAGAGTCCCCCGCGGGTTCCCTGCAGTTTTAGGGCCTCTTTGGGTGCCCCTGGAATGGGACCCCCTGGCCCAATCTTTTTGGGACTTGGGGGGTTTGTAGGGGAGAATCCCCTGCAGGTCCCCTGCAAATTTGGTGGCTCTCCCTCAAACCCCCTCCCCTCCAGGCGGCTTCAAATATACCCTATTTGCCATTGATTTCAATGGCCCATAGGGTACAATGGGGCCGTATATTCGGAAATAGTCGCGCATCTACCGTATATGCGGCTATTCCGACTACGGAATTCAGAAATATACGGGATTCCGAATTTTTTTCCCCCGTATACTTCCGAATCCATTTTTTTTGCACATCCCTATTCACTATGTCAGAAAACAACTCACCAAACTTTCAGCTCCCATTCAACAGCTCTAAAAATCTGTAAAACTATAAACACCATTCTTCCTTACCCCTTTTCCAGAAAAAGTAGCAACAGAAGCAGTACTTAGAGGTAAAAGAGAGCCCTATAACACTCCAAGTTCCATATCATGGTTGATTCATAGGATAATTTTAACAGTACTTCGTTTCCTGAGGCAGTGGGAGATGCTGCAAGTGTATTGTTTCATTGTGTGAAGCTGCTATAATAGATTGTCTGATTTTCAAGCAAAAAAAATGGGAATTTTGGAGAGCACTGAAAAAATTCCTATATTTCTCTTTTGGAATTAGTAAAAACAAGTTTTAGTCACTCCAGATGTATAGCATGAACATTTTATGTATGACAAACTACAGAATTAGAGGATGATAATGAGAGAGAGAGATTTTAAGGATGTGTCTATTGTTAAATTTGTGGCTAATTTTGTCTACAATTAATATGGTGTCATGTGTACAATAGTAATGTATTATTTAAGAGTTCAACGTTTTCAATGTTATAAAGTTTAATTATGTATCCAAATTCAATGCTAGTCTCATTGTGATGATACAAGAGTGCTTCTGTCCAAATCAAACACTTTCTTTTTCTGTTCTATTTCTATTACACATCACATTGAGTATATAAGTATGAGCTTTAGCTTACTCATCCTAACAATAACCCTGTGAGGTAGGTGGTAATTATTTTCATTATTAAAGACTGGGAAACAGAGGCAGAGAATTTAAAAGCCTACCAGGACCACACATGATTGAGCAGCAATTAGAATATGTCGCTAATACTTTATTTACCGAGCTACACCCAAATCACACCAGAATGCCAGACTGTATGTAGCACCCTCTCAAGGAAAATGTGGTGCACCATGATAATTATCAGATTGCAGAAAGGAAGCATATATATTCCAATTACAACACAGCCTTACCACCCATCTCTCTAATATGTGTGTGTGTATATATATGTGTGTGTGCGTGCATGCACGTGTGTGCGTGTGCACACACACACACAGAGTAACACGAAGAAAAAGGGAACTCTTCTGGACAATCCCCCGGAGTGAAAGTGCCTTATAAGCAGAGCCTACCTCAGCAAGATACCTGTCAAAACAGCTTTGCTTGATTTTAAATTGCAAAATCAGATCATACCACAAGGATGAATGGATATGAAGCCTCGAGGCATCTCACATAAGCAGGAGCCAGTTAAAAATATAGTTTGAGATAGGTATCTGCCAAACAGGCTTATTTGCATCTGACAAATATCATATTAAATAATTCTTTATTGCATACCACAAAAAAAATTGCCCCACAATAAATCAAAATTAGAGAGACAGAGTGGTATAGTGGTTAAAATGTCAGACTAGGATCTGGAAGACCATGTCTGAATCCCCACTCCACCATGGAAGCTTCTTGAGTGACCCTGGGCCAGTAACCCACTCTCAGCATCACAGGGAAATGGAAGTAAGCTTCTTCAACCCCAGTAGGAAGAAAGGCAGGGTATAAATGAAGTAGACAAAATAAAAATCAAGGTAACCCAACAAAATCTTCAAGGATACAAACCACTGATACTGACAAATAACATTCATAACAACTTAATAATGCATATAAGGTAAGGAAAGCATGGAGCATGGTCCAACAGTGAATTCACATGACCATGACCGCCTGAGCAGGATAAGGAGATGGATGCTGCCCTCCTTGAGCAGCTTGACAGTGTATCCAAGCAACATGACCTTGTACTTATGGGTGACTTCATCTTCCCTGATGTGTCCTGGGAAAGAAACTCTGCTAGTGTCCAGAGTCACAGAACTTCCTGACCTGTCTGGTCAACAACTTCCTTTTTCAAATGGTGAAGGAAGCTGTTGGCCATACTCAATACTAACCAACAGACAAGAGTTGGTGAATGGAGTGAAGGTAGTGGGGGAAGTGACCATGTCCTCTTAGAATTATTTTTGTTGTGGGGGGCCAAAGAAATTCATAGCCAGCCACGTATGTTAGATTTTAGGACTTAAATCCATTTTAATGCTGAGAATCATTCCAAGCTGGATTGGAAAGGAGCAAGTGAAAGGTAGGCTCTCCTAAAACAAGATCACTTGCAAGCTCAAGCAATTACTCTCCAACAAGATAGTAGGCGATCTAAGAAGCCAATGTGGATGAACAGAGAGCTCCATGATAAGCTAAGGAAGAAAAAGGAAATGTTCAAGGAATGGAGGGAAGGACGTACCTAAAAAGAAAAGTATCTAAGGGTTGCTAAACATTTTGAGTCAGTCATCAGAGAGGCCAAAGCTCAGAGTGAGCTGAGGTTGGTCAGGGAGGCTCACTACAAGATGAAAAGCTTCTTCGGATATGTGAAGAGGAAACACAAGGTAAAAGAAGTGATAGGCCCCTACTGGGTGAAACAGAAGAAACTCTGACAGAGGACAGAAAGAAAGCAAAAAGGCTCAATGCCTATTTTGCTTCAGTTTCCCCCCTAAAGAAGAAAACAGGCTTTTCTAAAGATGGTTGTAGGCAAGGCACAGCATCTGAGCTGCTGGCTGACAAAGAGATTGTTGGGAGGCACCTGACTGCACTGGATGAGTACAAATCCCCAGGGCCAGGTGGTGTGCACCCTAGAGCATTCAAAGAACTTTCTAGAGAGCTTGCAGGGCCATCATCTTCAAGGTCTCTTGGAGGATGGAAGGTGTACCACAAGAGTGAAGGGCAAATGTTATCCCAATCTTCAAAAAAGGGAGGAAGGATAACCCAGGAAACTATAAGCCAGCCAGTCTGACCTGTATCCCAAAGAAGACACTGGAGCAGATTTTAAGAGTCATTCTGTGAGCATCTGAAGGACAGCTTGGTGATCTAAGGAATCCAACATGGATTTGTCTCCAACAGGTCCTGTCAGATCAACCTCATTTCCTTCTTTGATCAAGTGACAAACTTATTGGATCATGGGAACACCATTGATGTTGTTTACCTGGATGTCAGTAAAACTTTTGACAGTGTTCCCTACGATGTTCTGATGGGTAAACTGGAAGGCTGCAGATTGCTCTAGGACAGTTAGGTGGATAGGGAACTGGTTGGAGAACTGCACTAAAAGAGTAATTATCAATGGTATTTCATCTGATTGGAGGGAGGTATCCATTGGGATGCCATGGGATTTGTTTCTGGTACTTTTCAATATTGTTAAAAATGATCTGGATTATGGGGTGCATGACCATTGGATACTCACCATGAAGGGTCCTTCTCCTCTGAGGACAGGAGGAAATCTTCTGGGTGATTTCCCACCCTACTCATAGGGGGACAGCAACAATTTTTTAACTTCCTGTTCCTGCTGGGAGTCACCCATTTTCCTCAGTTCGACAACTCCGCAAGACGTGAGCTATAAACAGATGGAAAGATACTGAGAAAGAACATGTATGCCAGCAAAACATTGACTAACAACAGGTAACAGCTCAACAAGAAAAGGCAGAACACATTGAGAAAAAGAAAGCACCGCCAAAATCCCTGGGAATAAATTCAGTATGATGAATAGCTCTACTGTGAATTAGTATCTAATAGAGAAGAACCCCTGAAGGGCACTGACAGCTGTTAGGGAGGGCCAAGATGTCCTCCTGTCCTCAGAGGAGAAGGACCCTTCACGGTGAGTATCCAATGATTGTTCTCCCTCTGAGGCAGTCGGACATCTTGTGGGACATCCTAAAGCAGTGTTCCTAGTGTGAGGGAGGGAAAGAACAGTCGGTGTCCCCCAGGACATTCTGCAGTACCTTGCGACCAAATGCTGCATCTGCAGAATCATAAGTTGATAAATGTCGATATTGAGGACCATGTTGCAGCTTTACAGATCTCTTCGACAGACGCTCTGTTCACAGAACCTGCGCTGGTGGCCTCACTCCTCACCGAATGTGCTGTTATACCTGCCGGGACTGGAATCCCCTGAGCTTTGTATGCCTCCGTTATGCATACCCGGATGGTCTTACTAAGAGCTGATTTGGACATCTTTTTCCCTACGTGAGGAGTAGAGATGTTTATAAATAAGGAGTCCATTTTCCTTATCTGCTCCATCTTGTGTATGTAACACTTTAGTGCCCTGTGGACATCCAAGGTATGCCATGTGACTTCTTGGGGTGCTTAGGATTGGGACAAAAGGATGGCAAACTGATCTCTTGCGACTTATGGAACTTAGAAGTTACTTTTGGCTGAAAGGTGGGATCTGTGTACAACACAAACTTATCCTTGTGGAAAATGCAAAGGTTGGAATTCACTGACCATGCGCTTAGTTCTGACACCCTTCTACCGGATGTTATAGCTACAAGGAATATGGTCTTCATCCTCAAGAAAGCTAAGGAGATGTCCTTAATAGGTTCAAATGGGGTTTTGGTCAGAGCCGTCAACACTGTATTTAGCTTCCAGGTAGGGAACTTGTGAACCTGAGGTGGAAGCGAGAGGGTGGCACCCCTCAGGAAACACCGGATGTCCGGGTGTCTGGAAATTGGATCTCTGTTCCACCTGGGAAGAACCGTCAACAATGCTGCGATTTGCCTACGAAGAGTAGCCACCTTAAGGCCCATAGATAAACCATCCTGCATAAAAGATAAAATGTCACTTATCTTGGGCTTTAATGGGTCACAGTGTTTCCTGTGGCACCATCTCACGAAGGCTTTCCAAGCCATGTTATACAACCTTTGTGTAGATAGTTTTCTAGATGCTAACATGGTTGCAATGACTTGACTGGAGTACCCTATTCGTAAGAGTTTCGACCTCTCAATCGCCGTGCTGTCAAGCGCAACCACTCTGGTCGTGGTTGAAGAATCGGATCTTGCTGCAGCATCCCTGAGTGAACCTCCAATGTCAGTGGATGTTGAATTGATAGCTCCTGCAGATCCGCGAACCACGGTCTCCTGGGCCAATACGGTGCTACTACCACTATCTCTGCCCGTTGTTCCCTTATCTTTCTGATTAGTCATGGAATCAGTGGGATTGGTGGAAAGGCAAATAACAGCTTCCTTGGCCATTGTGTCATCAGCACATCTATGGCTTCCGCCTTTGGGTGGAAATATCGGGAGTAGAACCTCTTCAGTTTGTTATTGAGTGGAGATGCAAATAGGTCTATGGCTGGTATTCCGAAGTGGGCGACAATACCCTCTGGCTCAGGGCCCATTCTCCTTGGTCGATCCTCTGCCAACTCAACCACAAACCACTTGAGTGTTCAATGTCCCTTTTATGTGCTCCGCTCTGATCGATGCTATGTGTGACTGCACCCATATGAATAGTTTGCACGCCTCCTTGTGTAGATCCCTGGACCTGGATCCCCCCTGCTTGTTGACATATGCCTTTGCCGAAACACTGTCTGTTCAAATGAGGACATGACTGTTGTGCAACTGAGGAGCAAAGCGGAGGAGGGCAACCTGATTGCCTTTAGTTCCAAGACATTTATCAGAAGTCTCGCTTCCTGCAAAGACCACTGGCCTTGCACTGGTGAGTTGTGGAGCGTCGCTCCCCACCCCGACAAACTGGCATTCATGAACAACTGGATCGTGTCACTTGTCCAGGAGAATTTTCCTTGAAGTAGGTTCGATAGTTTGGTCCACCATCGTAAGCTCATCTTTACCTGAAGTGGTAACTTGAGTAGAATGTTTGACTTTTTCGATGTGACTCTGGTATGGATGCAGGAAGGATTGCAGCTGCCTGATGTGGAATCTCCCCCACTGTATAGTGTCTATGGAGGAGACCATCTGGCCCTGGAGTGCTGTCAATGACATGAGAGAGGATTGCTTGGCCTTTATGGCTGCTTTTGCTGTCTCCTGTATTTTTATAGCTTTTTTCTTTGGTAGATAAAGTCGATGAGATGTAGTATCTATAACGACCCCCAGGTGTTCCATGTGCTGAAGTGGTTGCAACGAGCTTTTCTGTGAGTTCACTATAAAGCCAAAATCTTGCAAGCACTTGATTGTTGTGGATATATCCTGATGTGCTCTCCTCATTGATGGTGCTCGAATAAGGCTATCATCGAGGTACATGTGAATCAGGATCCCTTTCTCCCTCAGTACCATTATTGGGTTCACTAGCATCTTGGTAAACACTTGTGGAGCTGATGACAGGCCAAATGGGAGTACCCTGAACTGATAATGGTTTCCACAGTAGCAGAATCCTACAAATATGGGGACATGTAGGTATGCTTCCAAGAGATCTATCGATGTCATAAGGTCTTGAGGTTGTAAGGATTCTGCTACTGACTTCAGTGTTTCCATCTGCTGAACGGCATATGAGAACTCACTATGCCCAGCAGAGCCTTCGCTCCAGGGACTACGCCTCAATGGAGCAGGCAGAATTGGCGGGTGAGAGCAGGGCAGAGAGAAAGTTCCGAGGAAATGTAAGAACACACACACAGAGACAAAGAGTAAAGGGGTTCAGAAGGGGGGAAAGGAATCTTTTTTTTTTAAAGATAGGAAGTAGAAGGCTATAAAAAGGGATCAGACTATTAGAGTGAAGGTAAGACAAGGTCTGACGAGATGCTCTCCCTACTGAGGCAGGAAACGAACTGAGGAAAATGGGTGACTCCCAGCAGGAACAAGAAGTTTAAAAATTGTTCCTGCCTCCCTACGAGTAGGATGGGAAATCACCCACAAGATGTCCGACTGCCTCAGAGGGAGAAAGAACTATTCATTAAATTTGCAGGTGACACCAAATTGGGCAGAGTAGCGAACACACTCTAAAATAGAGATAGAATTCAATAAGATCTGAACATACTGGAAAAGTGGGATGATGTGAATAAGATGCAATTCAACAAGGATAAGTGCAGAGTTCTACAACTGCATAACAGAAATGAGTAGCACACATACTGGACGGGGGAAACACTTCTGGGTATGTCCCACACATGGGTACTGCAAGCTAAGTATGAGCAATCAGTATAATGCAGTGGCAAAAAAGCTAAAGTGGTCTGGGGGGGGGGTCTCTTGAGACATAACATGCTAATCGCAAGATGTCATAGTCCCACTGTACATCGCTCAAGTACTGATCTGCAGTTCTAGAGGCCTCGCTTCAAAAGGGATTTGGACAGAATGGAGCAGTTCTGCAACTGATGTGATACAAAGATAGTGATGAAGATGATTAGGGGCCTGGAGACCAAGTCCTATGAGGAAAGGCTGAGGGACTTAGAAGTGTTCAGTCTGGGAAAAAAGAGGTTGAGGGGGAACATGATCACTCTCTTCAAGTATCTGAAAGGCTGTCACTTAGATGAGGGCAGGGAGCTGTTCCTGTTGGCAACAGAGGATAGGACTCACAATCATGGGTTCAAATTACTAGTGGAAAGACACTGGCTGGATATTAGATTTTTTTTTTTGCAGTAGGAGTAGTCCAGCAGTGGAACCTTGGGAGGTGGTGAGCTCCCCTTCACTGGCAGTCTTTAAGCAGCAGTTGGATGAACACTTGGAATGCTTTAGGTAGATCCTGTATTAAGCAAGGGGTTGGAAAAGATGGCCTTTATGGGTCCTTTCAAATCTATGATTCTATAATATCTACTACAAAATTATCTTTATCCCATAAATGGTTCAGCAGATGTAAGTGCAAGCCAATTTAAGAGTAGCCAGGGGCGTTTTTCCGGAAAAAGAGGTGCCAGAACTCTCAAGAGGGAAATGAAAGAAAAACAGATGGGTACCCCTCATAAACTTTTAAACATTTTTTGAGAATTTTGTTTCCTCAAAGAGGTTCCAGAACCCCATTCCACTGCATTTCCCATGGGAGTATCAAATACAACTGGTGTGCACCATCACCACCCTGTTGAACTATTTACAAGTGCAGAACACTTCTCTACCTCGATGTGTCTATATGAACTAATCTGAGAGGCATCCAAGCTTATCCGAAAACCAGTTATGCTATCAAATAGCAAAGAAGGAAAATGAGGAGACTAAATTTATACCCTTGCCATTCACTCAAAGTCTCATAGCAGCTTACAATTTCCTTCCCTTCCTCTCCCCACATCAGACACCCAAGGTTACTCCAGCAGCTGCATGTGGCAGAGTGGGGGATCAAACCTGGTTCTCCCAGATTAGAGTCCACACACTTAACCACTACACCAAACTGGCTCTCTTATAACAACCTCTACACCAGCAGCTATACTGCTGAACATATTCAGAACTGGAGAACTAGACTATTCAAAAATATTTATTGTACTGTCTCTCAGTTCTGGTTTTGTTCTTTTGAGGTATTCACTTCAGCGTCTTCAAGGAACAAAGTGAGCAAAAAAGAAAAAAGTCGCAAAAACCTTTCCAGAATACAGCAGCTGGTCAAGACTAATGAGGCTGGATAGTCAAGACGACACTGAGGGCTATGTTGAAACAAAATGTATTTTTATCTTTTAAGTTACCAAACATCAGTTTTTCATTCAGTCATGACCCTTATTAAAGTCTGTATAATCAGAATTAAATATGTCTATCTACACAAAATGAAGTGCATTATTTATCACTAATATTTAATGACAAAAAGGCTGATAAGCTTCTCTGATTATACCACTGATTTCCTCTAGCCATGCATCACTGAGCCTGTCAGTCATTAGTATTATCACAGTGCATAAACTTCAGCTTATGCAGCAACTATAACAGCGCCACAAATTTACATCTACCTTCCCCCCCCCCATTTAGCTCAGATTAGCAACTGACGTTGCTGAAGAGAATCCCTAAGCATACAGCAGCTACCACCAGTTCCTTCTGCAAAAATCTATGCTATCTGTTTATCAGAGTGTATTTGTCTTTACTGTTTTCTGCAAATATTATAAAGATGCACAACTCTTCAGTGTTTTCTCATACAAAAGAAACCAAACCCTGTAGCAATAATCGTGGAACTTCTCACCACCCGGGGATATGAGTTGAGTATATAACAATACCAAATAGAGCGTTTGCATTACATTGTCTTTAAAAATGGAAGTCCCTTATGGAAGCTAAATGCTATCAATACTAATGTAATTTTTTCAGCTGTATTATGTGATCTGTCTGGTAGAATTCATATCATTCAAGGTGAACTTCAATTTCTGATAACATTTATTTCTCATATCTCAGATAGTGATATTGTAATCTTAGACTATTACCAAAGTAATCTCACTAATTCATGTCAAATGCTGTTACTCTTTGCTCAGGCCAAAATCATCCAAATCACACAACATTTCAATTCTATGACCCACTCCCAAAGTATTATGAGGACCAAGTAGAAGTCAAGTAGCATCTTTAAGACCAACAAAGTGTTATTCAGAATGTAAGCTTTCATATGCATGCATACTTCTTTAGATGAGGGAATGGGGTACAGTGAAGAGAACTTACATATAGCTGGTGGGTAGTGCTTAAGAATGTTAAAGTGATACAAAGTTAGGATCCAATGGCAAAAGACCGGTTGCTTACCTGTAACTGTAGATTTTCGAGTGGTCATCTGTGCATTTACACTCATGGGATATAGCACCTGCGCCGATCCCCCAAATAGGTACCTAAAAAGCCCGGATTTTTTTGCGCTTGGCACCAGTGAGCATGCGCAGGCATCCCAGTACGCATGCTCACCGGAGCCAGTGCGAGGATCCCGCCAGTTTCTTCTTGACCGCTGGAAGCCCCTAACATAGGGAGACTGTTAGCAATGGGGAAGGAGGGCGGGTAGTGTGAATGCACAGATGACCACTCGAAGATCTACAGTTACAGGTAAGCAACCTGTTTATCTTCCTCATGGTCTCTGTGCTTCACACTCATGGGAGATTAGCAAGCAAGACATACCTGGAGGCGGGAAGACGGTCAACCAGAAGAGACAGCTTACAGCACCACAGCTCCCAGACGAGTCCGCTGCTGAGCATGCACATCCAGAGCGTAGTGCTTCATGAAAGCATGCAGAGAAGACGAGGTGGCAGCCTTGCACACGTCCGTCAGGGAAATGCCTTTCAGGAACGCCGCCGATGTCGCCATCGCTCTAGTAGAGTGTCCACGAATGGGCCCAGGCAACGGCTTCTTTGCCAACAAGTAGTACAGTTTAATAGTCTCAGTGAGCCACTTCGAAAGCCGCTGAGATGAAATTCTGGAGCCCAACTTAGGAGCAGCATAAGAAACAAAAAGATGCTGGTCCTGACGAAAACTCTGAAAGCATGCAGAGAAGACGAGGTGGCAGCCTTGCACACGTCCGTCAGGGAAATGCCTTTCAGGAACGCCGCCGATGTCGCCATCGCTCTAGTAGAGTGTCCACGAATGGGCCCAGGCAACGGCTTCTTTGCCAACAAGTAGTACAGTTTAATAGTCTCAGTGAGCCACTTCGAAAGCCGCTGAGATGAAATTCTGGAGCCCAACTTAGGAGCAGCATAAGAAACAAAAAGATGCTGGTCCTGACGAAAACTCTTAGAACAACTCAAATAAAACAATAATGCACGCTTAACGTCCAAAGCATGCCACCGACATTCCTCATCCGAGGAAGGCATGGGATAAAACGTGGGTAACCAAACGTCCAACTTAAGGTGAAACTGGGAAACTACCTTGGAAAGAAAAGAAACATCAGGAGCCAACGACACTCCGGACTCCTGAAAAACTAGATATGGGTAGTCACAACGCATAGCCATGAGCTCCCCTACACCGCGTGCTGATGTGATTGCTACCAAAAAAGCAGTCTTCCAGGACAGAAGCTGTAGAGAACATGTTGCCATTGGCTCGAAGGGACGCCGAGTCAACCTGTCCAATACTAAAGTAAAGTCCCACAACTGTGGAGATGATCTTGACGGTGGATACAATCTGAGCAGACCTTTTAGAAACCTCTTCAAATGAGGGTGCGCAAAAACTGAATGCCCCTCAACAGACTCATGGTACACTGATATTGCTGATAAATAAACTTTAACAGAAGAAAAGGAAAGTCCAGCATCCACCAAAGATAACAGAAAATCAAAAATCACCAATAGACCCACCCGTTGGGGTGAGACTGTAGGGCCAGCCAAAAACTGAAGAAACTTCCCCCACTTCCTGTCATAGGAAGCATGGATAGACAACTTTCTACTATGTTGAACTCTGCTGGAGAACTCACAGGGTTGATGAACCACGCCGTCAGCTTCAAATGAGGCATGTTGTGATGGAACATGTGACCGTCCAAGGCTGACAGAAGGTCCGGTTCCACTGGAAACTGATTAAAAAAACCCCCTCACTAGTTGAAGCAAGATCGGAACCAGTTCTGCCGAGGCCACCACGGAGTCACTAGGATGCAGCGCGGCCTTTCTCTTGCAATTTTGTTGACAACTCTTGTCAGCAAAGGCGGAAACATATAGGAACCAATTGTTCCACGAGAACATCAGGACGTCTCCCAATGACTCTGGATCCATGCCCCCCCGGAACAGAACAGAGAACACTTCCAATTTCCAGCTGTGGCAAACACATCCACCTGAGGATACCCTCAGAGCTGAAACACAGGTCGAAGGAAGCACCACTGCATCTCCCACATGTGTGGAGATGCTGCTCCTCTGCTCAACGAGTCCGCCTGCAGACTGAGCACCCCTGGAAGGTGCTCAGCCTTTACATAGATGCCATGCTCCAGACACTCCATCCACAGTTCTATTGCTAATGCACAGAGCCATCGAGAGACTGTCCCGCCCTGCCTGTTGACATAACAAAGGGCTGTAGTATTGTCCGTCAACAGGGCCACCGCCTTCCCCGCTACTATGGGATAGAAAGACCGAAGGGCGAAATGAATTGCCAACAGTTCCAGATAGTTTATGTGGCAACTAGTCAATTGTCCCCATAAGACTTCAGATCTTCCAATGGAGATATGGGAAGGTCCACAGCAATATGTGACTCTGGCGAAGGTTCCACTGCCCTGTCAGGATCATCGGTACCGACCTCAGAGTCAGATGACGAGGAGTCTCTTCTCACAGAGTGCTCTCAAAGAATCGGAGTCGAAGCTCGCTTGGGTGACCGCATCGATACCGACGAGCGCACTTGCACTTCCTCCACCCTCTCTTTGCATCTCTCGGGAGGAATCGACATCGATGCTCGGAGTGATGTGAAACCCACGAAAGATGAGAGGCTTCCGACCGCTGATCCCATTCGGGGAAGTCACGTGGAGGGTACCACTGGTATGGCAGGTACAGGTAACCATAGGAGCAAGGCCACTGACGTTAATACCACAGCGTAAGTGGCGGGAAATGTCGAACCATAGCAGCTAGTTCAAGCTCTCTCCGTCCCAGTTTGACGGAGAGCCAGTTTGGTGTAGTGGTTAAGTGCCAGTTTGGTGTTTAAGAGCCAGTTTGGTGTAGTGGTTAAGTGCGCGGACTCTTATCTGGGAGAACCAGGTTTGATTCCCCACTCCTCCACTTGCACCTGCTAGCAGGCCTTGGGTCAGCCATAGCTCTGGCAGAAGTTGTCCTTGAAAGGGCAGCTGCTGTGAGAGCCCTCTCCAGCCCCACCCACCTCACAGGGTGTCTGTTGTGGGGGAGGAAGGTAAAGGAGATTGTGAGCCGCTCTGAGACTCTTTGGAGTGGAGGGCGGGATATAAACCCAATATCTTCTTCTTCTTCCCATAGTCGGTGCAAGAGGTGCCAGGGGTTTGTTCGGCACCGAAGCCTCGATCTCCGATATCAAACCACTGTCACTCCGATGACACGATCCCGATGAGTGGGTACGCTGGGTCAGGTCTATCTCCTGCTCAGATCCCGACAGGCGGATCAGCTGCAAACCTCTATTTCTCGACACCAAAGGACACTTGGACGTGGAGACGCCAGGATCTCCCGGGGTGGAGCAGCTTGCGTCTATACCGAAGTATCCCGAGAAGCAGTGCGGGAAAGTCTGTTCTTCCGTTTCTCCTTTGACTTAGACTTCTTTGGGAGGGACGATCGGGTCCCCGAATCGTCCCAACGTTTCTTGGCCGGAGTCACCACTAACCCTTCACTTCGTGGATTGGCTTCACTCAGTCGGCATATCAGTCTGCACAGGTGATGATGAATCGACCGATGTAACCATCGGGGCCAGGGTGGGTTCCCCCATCGATACCGACAGGCCCGTTGCCATTTTCGGCAAAGAGCCGATTCCACAAGTGCTGCCTATAGCCTTGCCAACCGGTTTTTGTGGGTTTGCTTTGAGAAACTCAAGCAATGCAGACATGAATCGACTCAGTGTCCCTCGCCCAGACACAGTAAGCAGAGGGAGTGACCGTCAGGAGGTGCAATTTTGCGACCACACTTGCGGCAACCTTTAAAAAAAACCCAATGCCACCGGAACCCACACAGAACAATTTCTGAGGGAATGGGGGGGGGGGGAATAAAGCCCCAAGGGGCAAAGTCCGACAACAACAGTCTTTTTTTTTCAAACAACAACTAACTATAACTATTTAACTATTTACTACTAACTAAGAAAACAACAAACGGGCTATATAACAACAAGAAAAATCCAAAGGATTACCATACCGACCGGAGCAATTGAAGGAGATCCTCTCAGCGCGGTGGTCAAAAAGGAACTGGCAGGATCCTCGTGCTGTCTCTGGTGAGCATGCGTACTGGGACGCCTGCGCATGCTTGCTGGTGCCGAGCACGAAAAAATCCCAGGCTTTTTAGATACCGATTCGGGGGATCGTCGCAGGCGCTATATCCCATGAGTGTGAAGCACAGAGACCACGAAAAAGATTAGTGTAATA
Organism: Heteronotia binoei; assembly: GCF_032191835.1. NCBI lineage: Eukaryota > Metazoa > Chordata > Lepidosauria > Squamata > Gekkonidae > Heteronotia > Heteronotia binoei. The sequence goes on from NC_083227.1 coordinate 59,741,949, forward strand.
AACAAACTGAAAGACCATTTGGTCTGGATAGCATTTGCGTGGGAAACCAATAAAAGGTATTAAAAGTTGCCTGTTAATTGCTCTTGCTAAAGGTCTAGGTAAATCCAGAACAGAAGGCAGTAAGAAGCTCATTAAATAAAGAAATGATCTGTGCCCCACAACTGAAACACAGAACTCAACACAAGCAAACTGTTCAATTACTCCCTGCTCCTTTATTCTACCACTAGTTCTGATCTCAGTAAGCAAGTGAGTCACAAATTTAACAACTCTTTCTTTTCCACAGTTGGAACTTAAAATACTCTTGCCCATAAATCCTGAAAGGGAAAAACAGTTCTTCCCTGCCCCACACCTCCCATAGTTTTATGCAACACTAAGACTCAGCAGCCAGATCCAAAGGCCTTCTTCTTTTCTTTCAATGAACACCACAGATTTTTGACTACTGTAAACAGTAGCACATGCAAATAGACTAGAGACTGAAGGCCAGATAATAAAAAGGAACTTGCTTCCACAGGCATTGAAATTCTGATATAAAGTTACAAAACAATAATGCTTTCTAGTTTTTTTTTAAAAAACTAACCAGTGGCTTATTATAAACTAACCCCCCATCAGTTCTTCTCTTTGAATTATCCTCATTTGTACAGAGGTAAAACCTGCAACATCCGAGACAAGTATGGTGTCATGCAACATAGCACATGGGATGATTTGTCTACTTCCATTGCTGCCTTCTGATTTGATGATGTTAGGGCACAACATTCCGGCGCAGCATTCTGTGACTCTCCTGCAACATTGCCAGCTATGACGGTGCTACAATTATTCTGGCAACACTTTTGACAGTGCCACTTGTTCACAGGACCATGAAATAAGGTTTGATCTTACAATCTCTAAGAACACATTTCTAGAACAAGGTGTTCAACATGACACCTGACAAAAGCCCGAAAGAAGTTTTAGCAGATTATCACACAAAAGACACACGATTACCAGCCCCATGAAAAACCTCACTAAAAATTCTCACAGTATGTTATACATAAAATAGTTGCAGTTATCTATTACCACAGCTCATTGATTCTTGCCAGTTCAAGCAATTATACAATGACGAAGCCAACCATTTCTTGAGCCTTTCCTGTGAACTCACCTAAACAGCAGAAATCCAGCTTAACCCAACAACTTAAATTTAAGGTCAATTACAGCTTCAGTTCAAGCATCTCAATGCAGAAATAAGCCCCACTATATTTATTGTGGCTTACTTTCTCATAAGTGTCCTTAGGACTGCATCCTTGGCTGTTATCCCAGCACATCTGTTTTGGAATTAAATGACACTAAAATCAACAGAAATTTCAAGAAAATTATGTTTAGGATTGGAGTGTTCATTTACTGTCTATTGATAATATTATTAAATCCAAGCAGTAAAGATTCAAAAGAATGTGATTTGGGCTGCAGTAGTAAAACAAATATTATTATTAATTATTAAATAAATATCTGTGTTTATTTACTATGATCTTTTTCACACAGCCTAAGTATTCTGGTATGGCAGTATGAACAGTAACAGATTTCTGCTGTCATTTCAGACAGACCCGACTCAGTAACTGGCTGCTACCGGAATACTGTTACCTTTCCACACAGTCCCATGGCTGTCCCCTCCTTCCGAGTTGAAATCGCTATGTGACGCTGTGCAGGCGCACGCTCTCCGTCTTTTGTTGTTGTTTTTTTTAACGTCAGGCTAAGATCGCTATAGCACTATAGCGATGTTTCAAAACAGCACCACCATTGGGATGCCTGGGCTCCACTGAGATGCCTAAGCTCCCTGCCGCTGACACTTGGTAACAAATGCCCCATTGGATATACAGTTCTAATGGGAGATCAGGGCACCAGGCATTGGTCTATCACCTGCTGCTATCACTTCCATGTCCACACGAGAGTCAGGGGAATATGATTGGTTTGTAGGTGACTCTGAGGTACATTTTTTTTGGGGGGGGGGCTGTTGCCACAAGCAGAGGAGTTGCCCATAGGGCAGCAGGTTTGGGCAGGAGAACAGACCAACAGTGATTGGTGAGACAATGTTGCTAACCCAGCCTGATGTGCACCCATCCATGCCCACAGGCTACTCACTGGAAAGTGACTTGTGCCAAGCTGCAGCAGGTATAAATGTCAGGGAGGGGAAGCCACAGATTTCTGTGGGTTGTACTTGGTAAGCGGTTTGTCTGGTTTAATAGGTTGGTAAGTGCTTTGTCAGGAGGAATTGTAAGGAGGATGAGTGGGTCAAGAGGTGTAGCTTGGAATGAGCAAGAGATTGTGATTCTCCTAGCAGTATGGGGAGATGATGGAACCCAAGAAGCTATGCAGACATCCCATAGGAATTATGGTTGCTATCAAAAAGTCTCAGCAGAGATGGCCAAACGTGGCCATGACAGGACAGTAGAGGAATGTAGGAATAAAACCAAAAGCCTGAGAGCAGAATACAGGTGGGTAATTGCAGTAATTCCAATCCTGGAAGTTAAAAAGTCACATGCCCCTTTTATGAGCTTCATGAAATACTGAAGGGGGAAGGAAGCATTAAGTTGAGGCTGTCTGCCATCACCTTTCTGGATGATCAGCCACCAGACCATGGCAGGAATGCCTTGGTCGCTGAAGAAGTGTTGTGTCCTGAGATGCAAACAATCAACATGGAAGACATACATGAAAACAGTAACTGTAAGTGATGCATTATAAGAGGGGGGGGGGAGTAAGTGCACTTTGAAATATGGTTCATGAATTAATGTGGTACGCCTGTTTATGTCTGCATAGTGTGAAGGACCAAAATAGGGGCTGTCCTGCCTGTTGTCAGCTAGATTGGGACATCTACTCCAACACACTGCACAATGGAGGAAATTCACAAATACCTCCTTCCCCCACCCAGTGAACCATGCTCCAAGTGTAGACTATGTTTTTAAAAAAGGGGTCCCAGGCAATTTTCCCTCTAAGCTGCAGTCTTGTGAGCAAAAATTCTGCTTTGTGAGCTACTGGTATTAAAGTTGTGAGCTACTGGTGAAAACGGCCCAGCGCTTGTGGAAGCGAGATAAAAGTGGAACAGTGTGAAATGGCTCACTTCAATCACGGAACCCGACCGGGGGAAAAAACATGTGTCTGAAAACTCCCATCCCTGTCCCAGATTGCTCCCGAGGGGCACAATACCAATTCCCTTCCAGTTTCCACGGATAAGTGTGAAAAGGGCCTATGTTTTTTTAAAAAAACAAATTTGTAGAAATTTAACAGCCACATTGAAATATATACTTTTCATAAAAGTTCCAGCAACAAAAATACCTGCACACCTATTCATGTTCTTCAATTCAGTTTCTGTTACTACTGCTTCAATAAGTTCTTTTTTATATTTCTATACAGAAAACTTCATAGAATATCTCTTAACATAAATATTTTTGCTGCTATTGTTTTAAGTCAAGTGACACATTCCAGACATATGCAAGGCTGAGTTCAGAAATACAGAGGTGTCCAGTAACACAGCCCTTTAAATTTTTATCTAACTTTTACAAGCACTGGTGAAAAACATAGTTTCCTTTAGCAGGGATCACATAGCAAAGGTACAGTGAATGCTTGTGTGAACAGAAGGATCATATCTTCTAAAATTTAATGTGGGGGTGGGAGAGTAGTAATACATTTCCACTTCTAGACAAGGATAAAGAAAAGGAACACATGTACCTAGAGGAGTACCAGGAAGAGTACATGCAGCGTAAGATGTGCTCCTCTTTTGTACAGGAACCCTTTCAGCTGAAGAGACTAGCTACTATTTAAATGGAATACACTTTGCCTCTTCAGTCACATAAAATCCAGCTTCTAGTGTCAGACATGCTTTGAGCTCAATCACAGCTTTTCCAAAAGCTTGCAGTTATGACCAACTACAAATAAGCTATTATGGCTGAACTCATCTGTAGCCTAGAAAAGATAGCCAAGTTTCATACAATCTTTTTAGTTTATGACAAAGTATGGGAAATCCAGTGAGGCTAAACACAAACCAACGGCACAAAAGGTCATAACAATGAGTCTCTTGTCTGATCCTTAGATAAGCTTTTTAAAAATCATTTCTTCTGCTAGTGATCTGGATGATTAACTGGTCCATCATATGATTTCATCTACGTTTATCACCATTTTTAATGGAGATGACATTCTACTTATAGCTGTGTTCCTTCCATTTATCTCCCTCTTGAAATACCTGAAAATCATTGGCCTTACTATCTAAATCTAATAGTGTGCGTCCAGTCACTTAAAACCATAGAGGCTTTCCAAAGATGTCTTTGGAAGTCTGAGTACTTTCATTTACTGATGTGTTAATATGTCTAATCTCCCAATTAAATGAATGGATTTCATTTCATAAAAAACAAGAGAAAATCTAGACGTGTACCACAGAGCCCCTGGGGGGAGGGGAATGTTTTGACCTTAACTGCTGTCAACAAAATTAAAAAACTGAGCGGAAGGCACAGCTAATACCAAGATACAATACAGAAGGAAATGTATGGAAAGTCAAGGGAGGGGAGTGAATCAATGCCACCGTTATTTGTCCCAAACCATCTGCATGGCTATGCTTACTTGCATTTCAGCAATTATAGAACAAATATATGGTAATCCATGCACAGCTATTTCCCTTATAGTTCTTATGGTGTTAAGAATAATTTGCCAAAGATAAATTTTTATTCAACATAATTACATATGTCCACATAGATGTGCTATTCAGATAGTCCATTAACCACTTATAGCAAATAACTAAAATTTAGACTGACTGATTCCTAATAGATTAAATCAGATGCCAAGTGTACAATCAGTAAACAGTAAAGCATTTCTTAATAAGACCCGTGTGTATGCGTGTGTGCATGCGAGCATAGGCATGCACGCGTGTGAATGAGTACAATTTTTTTACCAGGGCCAAGAGCTCTAGAGGGCAGCCTGGGCTGCACGTCTGTTGCCCTGGAACAGTTCAGTTGTTTTATGTAAGAAATAAAACAGAAACTTCTCTATGTGTCATGAGAATTGGTATGGAATAGGGTTGTGCAAAAGAGGAGGAAAGAGTTGTACATTATACATTATGAGTTGTACTATGTCCATTGAAATGATGCTTAGCCCTTTTTCATGAACTTGTAGCACCCCAGGAAGCACAAAGTGATTGCACATTTGACTCCCCTCCCCCACAAAAAAGCCATTTCCCCACATTTAGATTAAAAAGTGTGTGAGGCAGCAGATCTCTGTGACATATACTTCTATGTGCAAGAGAACCTCATGTTTCTGGTCCATATTCACACATAATGCCTTCTTACCAGTAATCTGACATGGTACAATCAAAGCACAGGCTTGCCACCTGATTCTGCTGAGTATATCATCTGGCCCTGAACATTAGGAAGAATTCTATTCTTATTTTCTCCCTGACAAGCTGGTTTTCTCTCATAGATATTTTGGTGTATTCAAACACACAGTCTCCTCCCCTTTATTCATGCTTAAATAATCCACAAACACTTTTGCTATATGGTGATTTGTCTGGAATCCTGATTTGCCTAACCTACAAAAAATAAATTCTGTTATTATGAATAACTTGGATCATGAACTGACTAAAAGAAAAGTTCATAGATCAGAAACAACCACTTCAGGTCTGGACAGATTTCTACTACTCTCTCAACATATACCCTAATACTTCTGATATTCTGCATCTATGATTTTTCCAAGTTTGAGATCTTTCCAGCTCATCATCTGCTTATCAGACCTTGCAATGCCAATTTCTCAAGCAAGCTGCTGGAGAATGCAGCAGAAAAATTTACAATATGTATCCCTTATAAAGCCACAAGAACATACATTACCTTAGTAACTCTATCAGCCATAGCTAATCTTAACAAGAATGAAGGAGGGTCAGTTCAGTGGCACCAAGAATCAAAACAGAGCCCTAGTTCAGTGGTATAGAACACATTTTGCACAAATTAAGTTTCAGTTTTAATTCTCTCATATCTCCAATTCAAAGATCTTGAGCATCACAGATGGAAAAGACCCATGTCTGCAATTACTACCAGTACAAGTAGACACTACCGGCTTAGGTGGGTCAGCAGTCTGATGGTATATGATAGTATCTTGCAGCCTAAATGCAACGATAAACCATTTCTGATCATCACTTAACTCGAAAACCCTATGACAGCAGACAATCCAAAATGAAAAAAGGTAACAATAGGACATTTTTGAAGTCATTAATTCACAGGGTCACCATGTCAGAAGCAACTGACGGCAATTAATACACATACACACACAATACTTCTTAAAACAAAATGTGCGTTATCTGCAATTCTTCTCTGAGTTCTATATCACGTGTGAAGCAATCCTAATTTGTAGTAAGCAGGCCTCTTGCAGTCTGGTCATCTAAAAGAAAAAGCCCTAAAGTTCTTGTTTAAAATTCTGAAGATCCTAATTTTAATTTGTTTAAAAGTGAAGCCTACATGGGTACACAAAATAAGTTTGTGATCATTGCGATGAAATTTCCAATTTCCTCTCTGCTAACCTAGGCTTCAGCAGCAACATCGTGAAGTACCAGAAGTTCAAGCTGGGTTTCAGAGAGGTAGAGGAACTAGAGATCAAACTGCCAACATTCGCTGGATTATGGAGAAAGCATGGAGTACCAGAAAAACACCTATTTCTGCTTCAATGACTACGCTAAAGCCTTTCATTGTGTGGATCACAACAAACTGTGGCAAGTCCTTAAAGAGATGGGAGTACCAGCTCACCTCACATGTCTCCTGAGAAACCTGTATAAAGGTCAAGAAGGAACTGTCAGAACAGGATATGGAACAACTAATTGGTTTAGAATAGGAAAGGGGGTTCAACAAGGATGTATATTGTCACCCTGCTTATTTAATTTATATGCAGAGTACACAAGTGTTTGTGAGTTTCCTGTATTGTGCAGGGGGTTGGACTAGATAACTCTAGAGGTCCCTTCCATCTCTATGATTCTTTGATCATGCAGAATGATGTCCTGGTTGAAGCACAAGCCAGAATTAAGATTGCCGGGAAAAACATCAACAACCTCAGATATGCAGATGACACCACTCTAATGGCAGAAAGTGAGGAGCACCTAAAGAACTTCTTGTTGAGGGTGAAAGTGGAGAGCACAAAAGTAGGCCTGAAACTCAACATCAAAAAACCTAAGATCATGGCATCCAGCCCTATCACACCTTGGCAAATAGAAGGGGAAGACATGGAAGCAGTGATAGACTTCACATTTCTGGGATCCAAGATCACTGCAGATGATGACTGTAGCCATGAAATTAAAAGACGTTTGCTCCTTGGGAGGACAGCTATGGCAAACCTAGGCAGTATAGTAAAAAGTAGAGACATCACCCTGCCAACAAAAGTCCGTATAGTCAAAGCCATGATACTCCCAGTAGTAATGTATGGCTGTGAGAGCTGGACCATAAGGAAGGCCGAGCACAGAAGAACAGATGCTTTTGAGATGTGGTGCTGGAGAAGAATCTTGAGAGTCCTTTGGACAGCAAGAAGATCCAATCAGTCAGTCCTAAGGGAAATCAACCCTGACTGTTCCCTGGAAGGTCAGATGCTGAAGCTGAAGCTCAAATACTTTGGCCACCCAATGAGAAGGGAGCACTCACTGGAGAAGATCCTGATGCTGGGAAAGACAGAAGGCAAAAGAAAAAGGGGATGGCAAAAGATGAGATGGCTGGACAGCATTACTGATGTAACTAACACGAATCTGAACAGACTTCAGAGGATGGTGGAAGACAGGAAGGCCTGGCATGACTTTGTCCATGGGGTCACAAAGAGTCGGACTCGACTGTTTGACTGAACAACAACAACAAAAACCTAGTACATGAAGCAATTTCACCCAAGGTGACTACCATATTATGAACAGAAGTGTACTACACTTACAGGTTGTTCTCTCATCTCTGTACAGCACTAACAATGATCAAATGAGGTTGCTTTTGAAGTATGTGAGAATCAGGATTGTTGAAAACATACAGAGTAAGCTACAAACTCCCTTTTGGATGCACACCTTAATGTGGTGAAGGGCTTGTACATGTCAGCAAAGATAAGAGCAACGCCGTAACGAGCTCAGTCTCTATCAAGACGCTAAACTCCTAGCAGAGTCACACCAAACTAAGCTGCATCCACTTCCCTCAGGAATCAATGGCTACATCAGCAAAATAGGATATAGTTCCATGGTGAAGAGGGCAGAGGAATCTTTGAAGACTACACTACAACATAGCAGGGAAAGTGGCACTCAGGGAGGATCTTTCATAGACAACAGCAATAGCACATCAACTAACCCTAGTATTGTGCAAAAGAAGGCAATGGTAGGCCAGATCTGATCATCTCTCAACTCGAAAACCCTATGATGAGACAATCCAAAACGAAAAAAAGATAACAATAGGACATTTTGGAGGTAATTAATTCACAGGTTCACCATAAATCAGAAACAACTGATGGCAGTTAACACACATACACACATAACGCTTCTTAAAATAAAATGTGCTTTATCTGAAAATAAAGGAAGAGCAGTAAAATGGGCTCTGAGCAGCTGTGTTTCTGGTAGAAGAAATGGTTGAAGAAAAGCTGACTTAAGAATTTTGCATCCAAGAAAATCCCATATATTTTTTATTGTGTGTCCAAGATATTGCGTGGTCAGTTTTAAGGAGGGTTTACAAGAGAATTAATAGATACTATAAGGTTAAAGAATTGAGGAAATAAGCACTAACATAAGAATAATAATGCCTAACATTGTTTCAAAGTGAACGATTAAAGGTAAATAATATACTTCGAGATGAATTTGAATAAACTTTTGCTTTTCAGTATTCCTTCTAAAACTGCTCTGAGTAGGCACCTTGGAGAAAACCTAGAGCAAGAAAATACCCAGTTATATTTCAGCATAAAAGACATAATGTAAATATTTCATGATGTGAATTCCATTTTAAAAGATCTGTCAAGATATTTACAGTGCTTGATCTTACTTCTGTCTTTAATTAAATTTAACATACATGCTTTAATGCAATTTAAATAGATTATTAGTTGTCAGAATATAGTATAAATTTTGTTTACGATGCAGCTCCTTTAAGTACTTACACTGGGAAAACTCTTTTAACCCCATGACTGAATAGTATTATATGTGGAGACGAGATTTCTAAAGAGCATCTGCAGCTCTTTGCACTCTTGCAATAATCTTAAATTACTACAACTTAATTACAATTTCAAGGCACTAAATTGAGATATCTTTAAACAGAAGAGAAAGACCAAGAGCACCAAAAGAAAAATAATTTACCATGGCCCAAGTATTGAACGTTTTTGTTTTAGGCAAGGGAAGTTCTGCTAAAGCTGTTGTTGCTATTGTTCCAAGCTGAAAATTATTTTCATTTTTAGAAATATAATTAGATAATGGCTGATCAATCCTCTGGCTGCCTATTACACACAAACACCTGTCATACATAATACTGCATACTGTTAAGTGTGGACAGCCAGCTGATCTTCTGAGGTTCAAATCAGGCAGAGGTCCATGGTTAATTTACCTATTTTACTTGCATGTAATTACCATGTTGTTTTGTGGGCATTAAAGGTGCCAAAATACAGCTGATAAATGCCTTTGTTGTAGCACACAAGATTCTTGAGTCCTTTCTTGGAAGGCCTTTCAATATTAACTGAATTACTATGAAAACTGACTAAAATTAATATAGGCTTTGGTTTGTTTGCTTTCTTAATCTAAATTCTTTCACATTTTGGCTCTGTACAGTCACTTGTGTGATATCATCATCAAGTGACTGCTTTTAAATATCAAAGTATAGTTTGTAAAAATCTTTGGAATATCTTTCAGTGTTTTCATATTGCTGTTTACATTACTTACTTTCTTCCACAAATACTGGAAAACATTTGGCATGTTTGTTGTAGATTGTATGGCCATACAGCTCGGAAAATCTACAACTAATGAACTCTGGCCATGAAAGTCTTCGACAACATATTTGGCATGTTTAACTATAACTATCAGTAGAAAACTTCACTGCCAGTCCAAACAAGTAATATACGTAACAAAAGTCAACAGGCAATCCTAAATGGGTCAACAGGACCACTCATGGGCTCAGAGTACTTGCAAACTTGAAACCCTGCCTGGATCTCATCCGGTTGTGTACAAGAACCCTGTGCTGAAAATCCACAGAACGAATCCTTCCCCTGAAATATTCCCATTTAATTTCTACATATTAATTGCCCCACAATAACCAAAAATAACGAACAGGAATTTGTCATACAAAGGTAACCCTGCCCAAAACCAGTGACGAGCCCTTTAATTCTGTGAGATCAAACTAGAATCCTTGCAGCTCTGTGGCTATGTAGATGAGAGGCCCTGGGTTCAAGGCCTTGTTCCAGATGCAGGAAATTGCACAAGTGAGGGCCTCAGTAGAACCCCACATATGGCAGAAAGATGTAAGGCTTGTCAGATCGAATTAACAAAAAAAAAAGGGGGGGCTGGCATTCATTCTATACATGTCAGATGAACTGCTGTGCCTTGAGATACGGGACATCTACCACATTCCCTGGCTAGGGCTTCACTACATTACAATAATACACCTTCAAACGAAAAGATGCCTCTTAAAATATGGAACATCCAGCTACCTCCAAAGAAGCAGTTTTTATTCATGAAACACACCTGCAGTATTACTCCTACAGACAGAAATGGATGCAGGACATGGTACAGTGCAGCATTAATTGTCTTCCTAATGCCAGAGTTCTAATACCAAACATCTGTCTTTCTCCTTTGACTTTTAAGTTTTTTCTCCTCAAAAAAGTTGTTTCTCATTTTAATGAAAACTACGTGATGTAAGATGAAAGGAGAGATCGCTTTTTTATAGAGTTGTCGGTCTATTACATAGTACAGATACATCCTAGGACTCCATCTTCACAGTGTCTTGAGGAATCTATTCTGCTCAGTGAAATGTTCTGATATCCGAAAAGTGCTATTTACCTTGTCATTAGGCTGTAAAGAGGGATTTCAGGTAATCAAGAGATTTTGTCCCCTCCCCCGCTTAAGCACAGACAACCCATCTACCACATAATTTTCAGTGCTTCTTTGAAGTACCAAGGTGCCAATGTATCAAAGTAAAGTACCAATAAATCCCCACTGAAGGTGAAGCTGCCCAGTAATTTAAATTAAGTTACGACACCCCAGAATGCTAGGGAAAGGCCCCCACAAATATTACCTTCCCCCCACCCCCCAAAAAGGAACCACACATAAGCGGAAGCCTACTCGGACACCAAGCCCCACAGAGCTTCATAAGAACATTTCAGCTCACTGCCTTGAAGTTATAATTAAGTTATAGTAATTTAAGATTATCACAAGAGCAAAGGGCAGTGGCAGCACTTCAGAAGACTACTTCGCCACTTAATGCCACTCAGTCTTGGGGTTAAAGGAGCTTCTTTTAGTATAAGTACCTTAAAGCATCAGACTCATAAACAAAATTTATACTATGATACAGTCATCTTATAATCTATTTAAATTTTATTAGCACATCTCCATGCACTGTTTAAGGAAAGAACCACCACTGCCGCCTAGAAAAATGCAAGGCAGACGTGGTAAAATTACCGTACATTGCACATATGCTTTGTGAGCATTTAAAACACATTTGCTAAAATCCTTTGCAGAGTTGTGCACATACAGGTTTGTATTTGAAATAAAGCGTACTGCATGACAGCTGCAATATTTAAACATTTCACACAAGGAAATTTAGCTGGTACAATTCACCTCCCAGTGTACTCAGTGGGAAAAGTCCCATTGATAACAATGGTGCTGAACTGCACTCCATTCAAAATACAGTTCAAAAAAAGAGGCAGACTAACAACAAAAAATCAGTACTTTACTGTGTTCCCTTTTTGGGGAAAATAATTAACTAATAATTCATTCCTCACTTCTTTCAATAAAACAATGTGAGATGTTTGCATGTGATGTTTCTGTATATGTGAACGCCATTAAAATCAGACTTTTTCACCAATAAGCTGTGTTGTAATTGCTGTGTAGAAATCCTGTATAAACCAGTACCTGAAGAGGAGAAGCCCTAATTCTACAAGTGTAAAAATGGAAGTTACTCTTTTAGTCAAAATTACTGAAGGAAGGGAAGAAGGAGATATTTAAAGTTTAAAAAAAAAACTTACATATTGCCCTAAATGCCTTAATAGCATACATCTGTATGTTTAATGCATGTGTATTTAATTATATAATAAACCTACAGGTAATAAAAATATCTTAACAATCATTGCAAGCAAGTTGTTTAGATGGTTATGAAACTAATGCCTTTAAAAGATATAAGCACTTATTTTGTGATCTGAAATGCTAATTTAATATATGCCTAAGTGGAATTGGCTGTTTATTCATTGATAGTTATTTACCTCTTCTATTTTTGATGATTATGTACTTTCACAAAGGGGCTGCTTGCACCTGGAATTTTTGAAGTATCCTTTGTTATAGCATTCATCATGGTAAGAAATGAGTCCACAACCAACACTGACAAGTAGCATCCACACACAGAATTATTCAGGACTTCCAACCAAAATAAACAGCCTAACCCAAAACCAGCTGGTTATGTCTGATGGAGCTATTTCTTAAGTAATACAAAACCTATAAAACTGCTATAGTAATTTCTCACTGTGCTATTTTTAAATGCTAAAAATACAGTTTTCCTGCAAAATTAAATGCCAAGGCGAGTTACAAAACTTTGTTTTTAGAAGTAAATTAAAAGTACTCTAAACCTTAAATGTCACAATGATTGAAAGTGTTATATGTAGGGGGGCGGATCACCTTGATTTTCTAAGACTGCCTATAACAGAATGACATAAAACTGACATTGTCATAGTGAAAGAGTTCCGGTTCTACACCAGAATAACTCCCCCACGGACCCCAAAATGTCTTTGTTTCTTGACAACTAAGGCTGAACTTTGGTAAACCCCCCCCCTTCTCTTAAACATATGCTTGGGCACTGAAGGGTTCCTCTCTGCACTTCAAGATGTTACAGATAAAAAGGAAGTTGTACATCAATGCAACGTGAATACATGATTCAGTAAAACCAAGGAGTGACTTTTCAAATTAACGAATCTTTCCAATCAGAATTAAGTGAAAAAAACACTGATTGAAACAATTCAGATCCTCCCAGTTTATCCTTAGGTTTCACAACAAAGATCAGCATTCGTAATGGTCCATTTCTGCATAAGTGAACATAGAAGTCTTGCTGCCTGATCGAATACTCTAGGTCTTTCAGAGCAGCAGCTCCAAACAACAGCCCAGCAGCAGCTTTGTTTGATCTCTCCTGCCTTCCTTAATCTGGGTTGTCAAGGTTCACTTGTTGGAGGCTGTTTACTTTACTTTTTTTTTTTTTTTAAAAAAAAGGAAAGTGATTTCTCTTCCTACCCCCCCCCCCCCAATGACTAATCCAAAGACTGAAGGGAAAGAATGCAGCCAATGCAAGATGTTAAAGGCTGAAATACCTTTTTGCAAGGAGATTCTAGACGACAAATTTTGAATCGTAACTACTGGAAAGTTGTTCCTCCTTTCTTATTCTGTTAAAGATGGTTTGAAATAAAAATAGTAAAGAACTCTACATTTAAAAAAAAAACCCAAACACACAAAATTCTTTGCCATCATCTTGTTTAACATTAAAGATGTCACTTCTTCTTCAAGAACCAATTTGCCCTTACAAGTACTAATTGAATATGTGGGGAAATCTGTCCTTTTTAAGTTGGGAAGGGCAGAAAAAGAGATGCTTCTTCGGGTTCATAAAAATTAAGTGGCAAAGTATTTTGAACTACCCCCATTTCTTCTTCTACTCTTCAATTTAACCAAAGTAAATGTCCTAAACAAACTAGAATGCTGTACCTTACAGTTTCTCCACAACATCAGAGGAAATACATTTAGTACCATAATGTTATGTGAAGTCAGGGAAATAAAGCAATTTGTAACTATTGTCATAGAGTGAACTGTAAACAAAAATGTTATGTACTTTATGTTTTTTAAAATGTTATCACCCAGTACATGAAAGTCAGGTTTATACAGCAGACATAATACAAGCTATGCAAATACTCATAATGTTCATTCACACATAAGTAGCTAAAACTGAAAGCTTAAATTTCTAAAAGGAAGATTCATTCTTCAAGAAGCTAGTATTCAAAAGCAACTGTAAGCACCTGGAGTTTGGGCTCCTGATGGTAAATATTTTTTGCAGAAAGACAGCCAGTGGTCATTTTAGGACACAAAAGCAACACTCTCCTCCTTCCTGTCCCCCCAGACCAAAATCATTAGAAGCTGGGCCTCTGCCTTGTAGTTATTCCTGTGCTTTAAGTCTTTCCTACACTACCTTGAAGCAAATGGAGGAAAAAATCAACCATGTCAGATGAAGACAGTGTAAAATCAATACACTTAGTAATCAGTCCAGCAATGGTATTTGAACACAATGACTTGGAAATAATTAATAGTTACCAAGTAGGGTGAGATGAGATGGGGGGGGGTGGGAAGTAGGATGTCATCAGATTTTATGACAGCACTTATATTCTTTGCTAAACTCCTGAACCCTGGTTTTCTTAGTTTAAAAACAAGGAGAAACCATATTTTAATGACTCCTCTTTCCCTCCCTTCTGCTTATTTTCACTGCCTAAAGATATCTGAGCCTGCACTGGAAGTTTGTATCCCTTTTTAAAGAATGATGCCCAGTTGCTTTTCTGTACTAGGAGGGTTTGCTTGGGTGGGGGAATTTCTTAAAGCTTCCACGGGTTCTCCTATACTTACCAGCAGAGACGAGTGTGTGAGATCCACCGCCAGCACCCAGCTCCTAAGCAAAAGGCTGCTGCTGCTCCTCCCCTGTTCTCTCCAGCAGGCAAAACTTTGGGCTCTCTATAGTCGAGAAGAAACCAAGGGTACTTTCAACAAGTCTCCAAAAAACAGGTTTAGGTTAAAGAGGTGGGGAAAGCTAAAAAACTGGAGGAGGGAGGGAAAAATTGTGCGGTTGTGTCTAAGGGTTAGGTGTGGAGAGGGGTGGGGAGCTCGGAAAGCACTTGCAAGAAAAGGGGATCAGGAAATCAGATCTAGTAACAGGATCCAAGATTGCCACAGACACTCACAGGCTGGCGCGCACACACACCCCACTCAACCCTCCTCCCTGCTCAGCTGGGATCTGCTCTTTTTAGTAGCGAAAGGCACCAGGGGCATATCATGGCAGGCTTGCTTAGGTATCTGAAAGTTGCACGTGTGTATTCAGACCGTCCAGGTCAGAAAGGCTGCAGCAGGGAGGGAGCGAGGGGTAACGGGTAAGGCTGGGAAGCTGCCACTGGCTGGAGGCGAAGGAGAGGAAGATGCGCTGCCACTTCTGAGCGCGGAAGATCGAGCCGGGGTCTGGGGCTTGCCTGGCCACAAAGCCACCTTGCAGCCCGCCCTCACTCCAAGCCCCGACAGACAGCGGCGCGGCAACGGGGAAAGGGGGGTGCGGAAGGGCCCTGGGGGAAGTGCTGGAGAAGCAGGCGCAGCTGGAGCGGCGCTTGAACCGCTCCGAACTTGTCCCGGGGCTGCGCCTCCCGAAGGCGATCGCCGCCGCAGCCAGCGGAGTTGGCGAAACCCCAGGCGCGGCAGCAGAAAACCGACAGCAGCATCCACCCGAGACGTGGAGCAGCCAGCCCGGGGGGACTTGAGCGCAGCAACGGGGGAAAGCGAGGGTGATGGTGCAGGGTTGTGTTTTGGGGAGACTCTGGTTGATCCGAGTAGGGAGAAGCGGACGCCTCCCCTGCGAGGGATTTGTGTCTGTCGACAGCTGCGGCTCTGACTTGCCGAGCGCCGGGGAAACTGTCCGTCTGGGGCTCCCTCCAGTGTGTGTTTGTGGTTTTGTGGAGCGCGCGGAGACCACAGCTTCGCGCCGGCCGGGACGGTTTTGCGCCGCGGGAAAAAGTTGTTCCGTTTGTGCGGGGCTCTGTGGAAGAGGGGCTTGGGGCGGCCAAGGTGGCCGCCGGCTTGTACTTATGTTGTATCTTTGTGGCAACTGAGCTTATCCGAGCGCTACTCGTGTGTGTAAAGCCGGGGCTTCTCCACGTGTGAGTTTGCGGACTCTCTCAAGTGCCTTTGAAGGTCTCCCGTTGCGCCTGTCTAGCGCTGACGTCCGTGTAGTCCTAAGTCTCACAGACGACCGTGCTGTTTGTCACCTGTGCGTGTGTCTCATGAATGTGCCTTTGCGTCGCTGACGAAATGTGATGTTATCTTTTCGGCTGGGGCGTGGGGGAGAGATACAAGTCGGCTAGTTTGATTGTGGTGCCTCGGTCTCGACTGAGTGTGTACGAGTTCATCGGAGTGTGCAAACTGGCCAAAGTGTCCTTCCTCCGCCACCCCCGGGGCGCTTGCACACTCACACACACAACTCACGGTGCGTCTGCGGGGAGGAAAGCGAAGTCTGAGGCGGCCGCGACCTACACTCAACCGACCCGCGCCTTCGGTTGTGACCTGTGTTTCGTCTTGTGTGTGCGTGTGTGTATGTGAAAACGAGCGGCCGGCGAGTTCAAGTTCAGTGGGCGTTTAATAAGGTGTGAACCCCCAAGGCCTGTTCGCTGAAGATCACGGGAGGAAAGGGGGAACGTCAGAAGGAAGAGAAACAGCAGCACATGGGGCAAAAGTTTGTTCAAGTGGCTGAAAAGTTCTTTCTTCCCCCTCTGCCTCGCCACAAAGGGCCCCAAGAAGTTCTTAAGGGAGCAGCGCGCACGCCCCACCAGCGAATCCTGCCCTTCTCCAAATATCCCCCCTTCCTCCGCCCGAGGGAGAACGAGCACACACACAGACACGCACCATGGGGCACAGAGTGGCGGTGGCTTCCAACTTGCTTATGCTCATGAGTGCAACGTCCAGCGCGTGGCGAAGGGAAGGGTGAAGGGCGAGCGGGGAAGGGAGGGGGAGCCTGAGAATGAAGTGCCAATATGGGACATAAAGAAAGAGGACGAGCCTCAGAGGTGAAGGAGCCGCAGCTTCTTCCCCATTGCGTCTGAGGTGCTTTATGCAAATAGCTCAAGGGGGGGGGAGGAAGAAGAGGGGGGAGAACCGAGACACGTGGAAAGGTGGGGGGGAGAAGGGTTGAGAAGCGGGGAGGGGGGGAAAGTGAAGAGCAGACCCGGGCCGGGAAGGGGGGGGGAGGTTGAGAAACAAACAAACAGGAGAGTTAAAAGTGGATGAGAAAATGCGAAATGGCAAACTCACCCGCTGGAAACGGCCTGGCGGTGCCAGCCAAGGGGCTCCCCCCACTGCGGGCGGGTGAGTGAGTCTGTCTGTCTGTCCCTCCCTTTACTCACTCACACTCTCTCTCTCTTCCCCCTCTCTAAGCAGCCAGCCAGCCCCATGCAGCAGGCAGGCACAGCGTGCAACACAGCCACACAATAAATAACAATAGAGCCCTCCGCTCGAGTCGGGAACTAGCTTTCCAAAAGGGGGAGAGCAGAGCGGCAAGGCACAAGCAAGCTAGTAGCAGCAGCTGCTGCAAGCGGCCGAGGGAGGACGAGCTTGCCTCCCCCAGCCCCGACAAGGTGCTCCCGGCTCCACTCTGGGCGCCTCTAGAGCTAGAACCACTTTCAAGGTGGCCTTTTTATTTTTTTTCCAAAGAACAGAAAAAGAAAAAAAAATCCCGGAGGAGACCGAGGAAAAATAACACCCCGCGGAAGGAGATTTTGTTATTTTTTGCTGTTATGAGTCCCTGACGTCACATCCACCTGCTGGGTAAACAAGGCTCAGTGCAAAAAAGGGGGGGGGAGAGATAGATCGCAGTTGCAATAAAAAAAGAATGGGGGACAGATAGGAGGCACAGCAGGCAGGAGGAGGGGGGGGTCGAGCGAGGGAGGCAATCTGCAAGAGGGGAAGAGAGGCGATTGGGAAGGAGAGAAGGAGCGAGAGAGTGGAGGAGCCAAGAAAACTAGAAAAAAAAATAGCTGGGAAACAAGGCGAAGGTAGCCCGGAGAAGAGCAAACAGAAGAAGTGGGGGGGGGGGGAGGAGGTAAGAGGGCGATTGCGGAGAGCGGCAAGAGGACGGCTTCAGATCGCTTTGTTGGCTTGCTTTGGGTTTCTTGGGAGGAAGCTCGGCTCCCTGAACACATACCCTCTCCCCTGCCGACTAAAGAGAGATGGGAGCGGGAGGGGTGCAATTCAAAAGTGCAAATGCTCGACGAGCCAAGTGGCGGCTTCCTCTTTTTCCCTTCTCTCTCTTCCTCCCCCCCCCCCTCGCCCCCTGCACTTTACCCAATGAAAGGAGGCGAGTTCGGGAGGTGAAAGTTCAGCAGAAGGACAAACCCATGTGTGCAAGGAAACAGACTGTCCATCTAAGGCACTCTGCCGGTATATGTTGTCTCTCTTACAAGCAAAAGTCTCCCCATTCAAAAAGATCTCGGCGCTCGGTTCCCGATAGCTCGGCTAAGAAGGCTCTGGAGGGAGAAAGAAGAAGCGGAAGGGTGGGGGGGACAAAAACCTTTCCTTGCAGTTGGTTTCCAGAAAGTGCCTCGGGGAAAACTGCGAGTGGCTGGTTGTTTATTTGCTTTCTTCGGTTCCTCCTAGGAACACGCCCAGGGGCTAGCATGCCAATGGGTTGTTTAACACAAATTAGCTGCTACTGCGTGTGCATTCTGGAAAATAAATAAAAAGTACTGGGTGGGTTAACACTAGAAAAGTTACTGTTTGTGCGCGGGAGTTGCATTCACCTCTGGAATTGCATTCATTTCGCACAGAGCTGGGGCAAAGTTGCTGGTACTCGCAAAAGCCTGGTTCCCTCGCCCCCATGTACAGTGTCACAAATTTTAACAGCTTTTGTGGTAAAAGGTATGTGGTCTTTTTAGATTGATACCATCAGGGATGATTGACCTTTGTGTGTACCATGGGAGAACTGGTACTGTGGCCTTTCATTTTTGAAGGAAGGATATTTTGCAATCCTTCCAAAGTCTTTTAGCCATAATTCAATCACTGAGGCCTTTCTTTATTCTCTTAGTACAAACTAAGACATAGAAAAGCAGCAAATGAATGTTAGCTTATATATATATATATATATTTTCCAGGTTTTTAATTTATACACAAGTCTTTGAAGACATTCAAACTCTTCTTGACAGCTGACACACATCTTCCTTTATTTGTATAGGTAAGTAAAGCCAAGGTAGGGAAAGGGTTATATTACCTGCCTAAGCTCACACAATGAGTCAGTGGTAATGCTGTGAATAAAATCCAGGGCTCCTTCTGATGCTCAGCCCTGTGGTCTAACCACTAAACAATACTCTATCCTCGTAATGCATAATCTAACCACTTATTCACTTATTTTATACTATTTATAAATATGGGCTCTGAATGGATCACTAATAAAACACTTTCATAACCTCAGTAATCTATTCTTACACCTACATTACTGAAGTTTTAAAAATATTCATATGAATTTTAACCAGTGACAGCTAGAGGAAGCTATTTATTAGGATGAAATACTGGTAGTTTAAAGAAGAAAAGGACCATGTTTTTAACCATAGCCTCAGACATATAGTAAAGCCCTCTCTTCAGACCTTTCCTTATACATATTCTCTGATTACAGGAGTTCACAGAGCACCTCCTTGCCAATCCTGTAAAAACCCCAAACCTTAAGGTTATCCAAACCACTGGGGCAACAATTCATTATATGCTTTTCATTCCCACTGAGGTCGGTAGAGAAGTTAGGCACATGCTCAGTATTTCCCACCAAAGTCAACAAGACTGAAACATCCTCAACAGATTATGCTATTTTTACATAGAAGGCAATACAACACTCAGACATTTGGATATAGAGAACCATAGATTCACTGGGTGCCTCGGGGCAAGTCACTGCCTCACAGGCTGAGTTTACTATTGACAAAACTGGAATAATAATGTCCCATCTCAGATCTGCTGTGATGGCAACATAAGAATATAAATTACTTTATAAATGAAAATGATATGTAATTGTAGGTATTAATTTAGCTCATTATCAGTCAGTGTAAAAATGGTCTCTGCTGTTTTGTTAAATGCAGCCTTGGTGGTGGTGGAAGGTGCTGGCAAGTCACAATTTATGGCAACCCTGTAGGGTTATCAAGGTTTTTCAGAGGTGCCTGCCTCCACATCACAACCCTGGTATTCCTTGAAGATCTCGCATCCAAATACTAGCCATGGCCAACCCTGCTTAGCTTCTGAGAGTTGATGAGATCAAGCTAGCTGGGCTACCTAGGCCAGGGCAATTCAGGTCTTTAAAATACGGTGCCCCGTGTGTTTTTAAATTCAATATCCACAATAATATTATTTAAGTAGATGTCTTGCCTCTCTCTGCTGTAAACCAGTGTGGTCTAGCAGGTACATCTATGAGCTTTGATTTGAATAAAATCCCAGTTAAACTGTGGGCTCACATGACAATGCTGAGCAAATGTCTCATAATCTTAGGGCAGAACTATACCCCCCTAGATGAATATGCCGGCAACAAAAACAGAACGATTGCATTTAGAAGGGAGTGTTTCTTTACTCTAAGTTGTGCCTCTAAGGCTGATTCTGCACTAACCTTGCTCCGTGCCAGGCTTCCATTTCTCTCCGGAGCAAGCTAGCGATTTCGCACCAGCTGCTCCGCGCCGCCATTTTGCCCTAGGGCAACTTGCAATTTGTTTCAGGTTTATGCTGCTGCATGGCAAATCGCGGGTTGCCCCGAGGCAAAATGGTGGCGCAGAGCAGTTGGTGCAAAATCGCTAGCTTGCTCCAGAGAGAAACAGAAGCCTGGTGTGGAGCAAGGTTACTGCGGAATCAGCTAAGTTGCTTCACCCCACCCAAGGTGAGTGGCATATCTGTAGGGTTGTCAGATCCAGGCTGGGAAACTCCTAGAGATTTGAGTAAGGAGCCTGGGGAGGACAGGGACCTCAGTGAGGTATGATGCCTTAGAGTCCACCCTCCAAAGCAGCCATTTTCTCTAGAGAGACTGATCTCTAGTCTGGAGTTCAACTGTAATTCCAGGAGATCCCTAGGTTCCACCTGGAGGCTGGCATTCCAACATATCTCTGTTTGGAAGCTCCTGAGGGAAGGAATGAAGAAGTATCTGCTCTGAGAAAAGTAGCCTGTTCTGAATTGGGATGGCTTAAATGGATGGAGATGCAAAATACCAGATACTTGTGTCCTATTTGAAAAACTATGCCAGAATTATAGCAAACCACTTCTGCTCATCTCTTACCTTGAAAATCCTATGAGGTGGAACTTCATAGGGTTGCAGTGACTTGAAAGCACACTTTACTGTGGAACTGATATAAAATTTTTGCTAAAATCCACAAACATTGGTGTCATTCCATAAATGACAGTGTCTTTGAGACAATTCCAAGAATTGGTTTAGTGGGTAGCAGCTGAATATGTCCACTTTGGTTCAGTGGCAGACAAACTATAGTAGGCTGAACAGGAATATCCAGTACAATTGATGACATTATAAACTACAGTGGAATGGCAAGTTCTTATGTCAGTTATATATAATAGTAGGTCCCACCTATTGGGTGATGACAATACCTTGACTAATTAAAATGATACTTGCATATTTTTCTATTTGTTAATCTATATAGAAAAATACAATTTCATCTCTACATTTTCTCAGGTAGATACTCACAGATGTTTAATCGGAAATGTGAAGATGAACATCCTGCATTTTCAAATTCCAAAATACTGACATCGTTTTTAAGCATGAAACTGACAGCTATAAAATGAAACTGGCCAGAGCACTGTGTTCAGCGGAGGAAAAATAAAGGAAATGGCCAGTACTCCATTTGAAAGGGTGTGTGAAATTAGGGTGTCTGAATTTAGTCCCTTTTGCATGAGCCTCCATCTTCAGAACTGCAGAGGCCCAAGAAGTTTTCAGGAAGGTATGAATAGTAACAATTTTGTCCCCTGTAAAGAAAATAAATTAGACAGGCATTTTGGATCCAGAATCATGCAGTATACTTTGCAGTATACTTTGCATTCAACTTAAGTGGGTCTTTTGAGGGCCATATCGTTCCTGCACATATTGTTTATTTAGTTGTGGAGTTTACTCTGTGGCTTGGAACAAGAAACTCCATAAAAGGATGGTTGCTCTGAAACGGTTGCAACATGGGTTTTTCTGTACTGGTGTCTACTCAGTCAAAGTGAATAAAGATTTGCATGTCCATTTGGTACTTATTAGTGGGAAACTAAACTGCAGCTTAACATATTGTTCATTTTCAACACTGTCACGTTGCACTCATATACAGCACATTTTAATTTCTTGATCAGTAATCAAATGGAAGTTTCTTTTTGGCAAATTAAAGCAGGAGGGATTTTTCCATCTGAAGAAAGGGCACGGGAGTACGACGCCACCTTTTGGTTGAAAAGAATAAACAGCCATATTCCAAAGAAAAGACTCTTCTGATGTGCAATTACACTTTAAATTGCAGTAATGGCAAAGTACTTATGCCTAATTCATTATATTTTAAATAATTAAGAGGGGAATGATTGCAAATAAATATTTTGTCCCCTGTAAAGAAAATAAATTAGACAGGCATAATAATAAAAATAATAATAAAACAAAAAATAAATAAATATTTGCAATGGAAAAGATGGCTCAGATGTACTTGAAGACTAATGTTTAACGACAGCGAGTAAGCCATGCTATTTGGCTCTTCGTTCTCATGAGGAGACACAATTCTCAAAAAAATCAGTAGCAAAATTATAACCTTCACATTGTATCTGAACTAAAATGGATTAAGTTATAAATGTGGCTGAGATAAGATTGGGGGGAGGTAGTTGTACTGAGTTGCTGAACACTTCCTTTTGCTTTCATCTGTTATTTCTTTCCAATTGGAAAAGATGACAAAAAAAGTCCCTCCCACCCAGTACACAGAGGTGAAGATTCTTCTCCCTTCTTAAGAAAAAGATCAGACATTTTGAGAAAAGTCCTCTAATAAATGTTGTTCATGGATCAGCATACTTGCCATTTTGTTTTCTTTGCCTTGCCGATTTTAAGCCAGTAAACTAGCTCTATAAAATATTACTAATTCCGCTGACAATAACAGCAGTGAGACTTTTCCCTTGCCTCCAATGCCATTGTTAATTGCTCTTGAATTGTTTACTACCATCATTTGTTTCCTTTACAAGTGCAAAAGGAACGCTCCTTTCTCTTCTATCCATAAATCCCAGGTGTGTTGAATGCTTGGCAGATTTTGGTAAGGGTGTACACATGCTATGACTACAGCTTGTTAGTTAAAAAATAAGAATTATGGAGGTGATGACGCCTTCATAATTATAGGTGTTACAGTTTTAAAGTCAGAATGTTTTTCAAGCCATTGGTGTGCCACACCTCCTATATCCTATGAGCCATGCTGCTGGAGCCTTTCTGAATTTAGGAGATGTTTTATGGGGATTCTCATAATCTGTCAACAAAACTGCTTTATGTATCATGAGAGAGAAAAAGGAAATTGGTATGGATGTTCCTTTGCTGTATGAAAAGTGAAGCTGTACAGTAAAAAAAAAAAGTAAACCTACACTATAGTATTAGAGAAAGAGAGAGAATTGCTTTTTTAAAAACACCCTGTTTTGCACACTTTGCTCTTGAGAATGAGAGAGGGAGGGTTTTATTAGGGCTGAAAGCAATTGATTCTTCTGCAGGACCAATTAAAGAGGCAGGGCTTTAATTTATGTAGTCTTGATTTCAATGCCGACACTGTTGTTCTAAACAAGATATGCAGCTCTCCCGACTCCAGCAATTTGTTCCAAAATTACTTTCCAAATAATAAAGACTATCCTTGTTATTTAATCAAGGCGAGGGCATTATGCATCATGAAAAGGCCCATGAATAGTACCTGTGGATAGATACCATAATAGTTATTGCAACCCATAATGAGTTAACTGATCTCTCGCTGCAGGCTGGTCCATCAATTCATTGTTTAGAACGCTTGTCAGACTTGTACAATGTTTTAAATCTAGATTTTGTTGTTGTCGTTTGTCATTTTAATGTTTGTTTGGGGAAGAATTTAGTATACCTCCCCCCCAAAGATATCATGGAGTGCTATGGGTATGTGGGGTTCACTGTTATACAGGCAAGTGTACACAAGGGAGTACTTATTTCTGATTACCCCCTTTAAGTAACATGCCAGTGAAAAACCTGATACATCTGGATGCAGACTCAGGGCAGAATTGCATATCACCTTGACAAATGTGGAAGTTTCCAAATCTACATTTTCTACATTAAAACAATTTGAGGTGAATGAAATCTTTGAAAGAGAAAGTCAGTACACAAGAGGAAAGAGTACTTAATTGCCTCCTCTGCCTGCTGAATTAATGTATCTCATTCTGAACCATGCCATGGATCAAAAACTACACAAAATGAAGCCAGCAATAGATGGGGAAGATTTCTGTATAAACCTGAAGGAAACCCCAGGTTTGCAGAAAAATATAAAATAAAAAGAAATACATCAGGTTTTTAACACCCATCCCCCAATAAGTTTGCCTGGTCTGTGTTGGAAAATACCTGGAGACTTTGGGAGTGGAACCAGGAGAGGGCGGGGTTTGGGGAGGAGAGGGGAGGGGCCTCAGTATGACACAATGCCATAGAGTCCACCCTTCAAAGCAGCCATTTT
The DNA here is from genome assembly GCF_032191835.1 of Heteronotia binoei. Taxonomy (NCBI): domain Eukaryota; kingdom Metazoa; phylum Chordata; class Lepidosauria; order Squamata; family Gekkonidae; genus Heteronotia; species Heteronotia binoei. The sequence goes on from NC_083227.1 coordinate 59,766,549, forward strand.
TTCCAGGGGAGCTGATCTCTGCCAGCTGGAGATCAGTTATAAAAGCAGAAGATCTCCAGGCCCCACCTGGAGGCAGGCAACCCTACCCCTCCCCCCCAAAAAAGGAACAGAATGTCTATTGAGACTATATTCTGGGATCTCAGGGCTAGGCAACTACAATATTGCCCAGCCTTCCAAGCCCTAGTTTCTGCAAAGCAAAGTGGGGGAAGGGGTGGATTTGGAAGTCAAAACAGTCCCTTCCCCCTCCCCTGTCATGTCCCATGATATAGAAGAATTTGCTAGGAACACACCCAGCAGGAGCCACCACACAAGTCAGCCTGGTAGTAGCTTCTGAGGCAAGCTAGGCTAAGAAAATGGCTCAGGAAAATTTACAGCTGAGATGGGATTAGAATCCATGTCTTCAAGGCCTGACATTCTAACCACTTTGCTATGCTGTCTCAACAAACAGGGAGATCTTACACAAAATGGGGGGGGATGTTTGTTTAGAAACATTTATTTCTGCCTTTCCACCCAAATAAATTCATCTATTTTTGTAGGTCAACTGCTTTTGAAATAATAAATAGGAGTTTAACCATATATCTAGGGACAGCTCCCATCCCCTGCTGGCTCCACCCACCCCCACTCAGTTGGATGGCAAGGGGAAAATCCTTGGGAAAATGGAGAGCAACTGGCATTGTGGCTATGCTCTGGTAGTCATTCAAAACTCTATGATTAAACCATAGAGTTTGAGGCAAATACTAGAGCATCATCCCAGTGCAATTATGTCTCTTGTGGGAAGTGGCATCACGGCATTGGTGCACTGATGAAAAGGTAAGTCTCTGTTAGGGTTGTGATGCATGATTTCAGCTACATAGGAGAGCTCTAGGAATCACTGGAAACTTTTTACCATAGAGTTTCCAGTGATTCCTAGAGCTCCCCTATGTCATATCTGGTTTTGTTCCCAGAAATCACGTAGTGATACATCCAATGTTACTGTTCAGCATATGTGTGATCGTAGTCATGCTATGACACCACAGCAAATTAATGCTGAGTGCCCAAGGCCAGGGCAGTCACCCAGAGCCTCTTTGTAGAGCTTTTTGTGCTTATTCACAACAAGCCTTATTCCTAGTGGAGATATATTCTTTGTGTGGTGGAAGAACTAGGCCTTCTCTTTTTGCCTGGAGCTGCCAGGAGAAATTCAGGACTCAGAATTGGCCCTTATTCATTCTGGAGAGAATATTGTAACCAGTCCTAAAAAGGGGGACAGGGATTTGCTGGTAACGTAAAACAGTTTTTCCCACTAAAAGCTCAGCATACTTTTCCTAGAGTTGCTCAGCAAAGTGGCTGTGGGTAGGAAAGTGTACTTTCACATAAGGAAGTGTGGGTTTGTTGATTGTGTCTATGCTCTGGTGAAGAAGATGGAATATGGGTTCATTTTAATAACTATTATTATCTTTCTTCATTTCTTTACTTCATTAACTGGAGGAGATATTTTTCTATAAGCAAAGTTTTGCTCAAGAATTGTTTTGAAAACTGCAAGTTATTAAAAACTACTTTTTTGATTTTCTGTGAAATATATCCTTTTAATAAATGTGTTGAAAACTCCACTGGGGTTTTCATGTATCATGCACAGTTGCATTTCTAGGCAGAACCATCCTTGTTGCTGACCCAGGAATTAAAAGGGAAGGAGGAGATAACCTGAGCCCTCCCCACGTTATAGCAGAATCACAAAACCGTAGCAGTAAGTACATGGACTGCTCCTAATGTTAATGGGTGTGTATATGTGTACATACACACACATATATATAATCAGTAGTAATATCAAGCTTGATGACATGATACGATCAATATAACATTAAAAACTATGGGTCTGAAAATATTTAAAATAAAAATAAATGAATATTATTATCCTTGTATTGGAATGGGGCTCTATCTGTGACTGAGTGGCTCACATAAGGCCATCTAAACCAGCAGTCCCCAACCTTTTTGGCACCAGGGACCAGTTTTGTGGAAGAAAAATTTTCCACGGACCCAGGGGGGTGGGCAATGGTTTTGGGATGTTACAATTGTGCACTTTATTTCTATTAATTTGGTGTGGTGGTTAAGTGTGCTGACTCTTATCTGGGAGAACCGGGTTTGATTTCCCACTCCTTCACTTGCAGCTGCTGGAATGGCCTTGGATCAGCCATAGCACTCGCAGAACTGTCCTTGAAAGGGCAGCTTCTGAGGAGAGCTCTCAGCCCCGCCCACCTCATAGCGTGTCTGTTGTGGGATAGGAAGGTAAAGGAGATTGTGAGCCGCTCTGAGACTCTGGAATTTGGAGTAGAGGGCAGGATATAAATCCAATGTCGTCGTCTTCTTCTTTTTATTATTATTATTATTACTATTATTATTACTACAACTCATTGCCCAGTTGCTAACAGGCCACAGACCAGTACCGGTCCATGGCCCGGGGGTTGGGGACCCTGGTCTAAACAAGTCAACAAGCAAATGGGCCTCAGTTTTGACTACAGTCCAATTTCATGCTTAAATCACAGTTAAATAAAAATATGTATAAACCTGCCTTGTTGCTGAACTCTTATCCATTGTGCCTCCCTCCTACTTCTTGAGTTGCCAACCTCCAGGTAGTGACTGGAGATCTCCTACTATTACAACTTACCTTCATGTGACCACCAGCAGATTTTGATCTACTGAGCACAGTGTTCTCCTTGGGGTAAGTATGCGATCTAAATTTCAGCCTCAGTGTCTCAACCCAGTATTTCAATGTCTCTATATCAAGCACAACCTGGAACCAGGTTTTCAAAATGTCTGTGTCTGGTAGTGATTCTAGCTGCTGTGTCCTAGATTGGATCTGTGTGCTATGGGATTTTAACTTAAATGGAACAGAGTAGGTCAGATATACTTAGACCAGCAACAGTTGCATCTCAGTGATGTTGTCACTGCAACTTTGCTGCATAAACTGAAATGGAAGCCATGTTTTCCCCTTCATTGCTAATTTTGGCTTTGTCAACACCTAAGTAACACAGAAAAGTTTTTTTAAAAAAATTCTGATGGGACCATTCTTCACATGGCCTTTAAAACCAACACAAATCAGGGCCAAAGTGGATGATACTGGACCACTGAGTCCACCATGGAGATGTGGTGCTATTTTGGAGTCCTGATTGTTTACTTTTCACAAAATGCTGTGGGGTTCCTGATGCTGCTGGGGATTATGGGGAATGGGGGTGGGAAGGACAAGACAAAAGCCAGGGCTGGGTTAACAATTATGCCAAATAGGCACTGGCCTATGGGCCTCCATGCCTTTAGGGGCCCGGGCTGGCTCCCCCCCCCCCCCGCCCAGTTTTCCTCCTGCTTGCAGCTCTCTCAGCCTGCATGAGCAGCCAGCATGAACAGCTGCTCTTTGCCTGACTTGCCTGGTGCTGCTGCTGCTAGCATTGTTGCCAAGTTTGCCTCTCTCTGCCTCTCCCCCATAGCTTAGTAAAAGGGGCTTTTAAGAAGGTGCCTGCAGGTTGCAGCAGAGGCCATGGGACGGGCACTCAGATTCTGAGATAATTTGCAAGGGGGCCCCCAAGATTTTAACTGCCAAGGGCCTCCACAGGGTTTAATTTGGCCCTAACAAGAGCCCCTCATCCCTTCATGGCACAGTCTCTAGTAGCATCTGCCCCCAGCATTTTGAAAAGTAAAAGCCTAGACTCTGAAATGATCCACCTTCCCATGTGGACCCAGAATTGTGGTATTGTCTATTTTGGCCCTCTGAAACCCTTGCAAAATGTTTCAGATATCTGCATCCAACCATCACAGCTAGTCTCTGGTTTTCAAAAGCATCTTGGCATACTTTTTTAAAGAGACAAAGCACTGTTATTGCACCATGCATAGCATCAGAACCAAGGCCTATAAATTTTCCCCCACAGCTCTATAGCCAACATGTTTGCTAGATCCATTTTGCAACCATCCTGACCCCACTTATTAGACCATTCTGTTGTTGTTCTTTAGCCTTTAATGACACTTCCATTTCTCCAATTAAGATCAGGGAAAAAGTTCTGTTAGTATAAGTATCCAGCCCTTTTTCTTCTGTGACACCTTAAAGGGTTTAACTTAAACTAACTTTCATGTGCAGCTGTTCTCTTAATAGGGTTGAATATGCTTTTTCCCCCTTTTCTGGAAGACCGAATAAACCATGCCTCAACTTACTAAAAATATATGTATATTATTTTGAACAAGGTGCTACTGCTGGCAACCCTGAGGTTCACTGGTTGGCTTATTTGTTTGATTTTGGACTGGGCAACCTAGATGGAATCCCTATTCAGGTAAAGCTTCAGTCTCTCTCCACGCCTACCAGTCCCAGAGCTGTGATTGCATGGCCTACATTTCTTGTAAACATAGTCCACCCATAAAGTTTTGTTGCATAATTTCAGTTTTGTGCAGTGAGATGCTTCATATTGTCAGAATGAGAGAAAACAAGAGAATAATAATATCAACTGCCCTAACACTTACTGCAGCTTGAGCACGCTCAGGGGAATGAAGGGTTTGGGTCAATGGCCTTTGATGTTAACAGGAATCTGAGTTTCTTGGAAGGCTCAGCCAAAGACAAATACTTGTGCAATTACTGAGTGCCCTGGTTCCTTGACAAACACAACTCCTTTGTTGGCTAAACAATCTGCTAGCCTCTCCTCAGCTTCTTGGAAGCAAGTATGATAAGAGAACTAATATCAGAACACACACATCAGTTGGCACAGAACACCTGAAGGTCATTCTTGCAAAAATCCCTTCAGACAAACTATGGGTGCCTGTTGGTTTCACAGTTGTTAATTAGATTATAGTCACATGATTTTTGTGTTTTTTTAAAAATAACAGCTCCTGTATAGACTAGTAGGATTGTTCTCTTTTTATTTGGAAGCACCTTTTAAAGTGATGCATTTGTTCATTTAACTCCAGGTTTGCCATTTTCCCACTAAAGGCAGGGAATCAATCCCCCACTCCTGACCCCTGCTGCTACTGTAGTTGGCAGGAAAAATATAATGGGGAGGGGGATGCTGTCAGATGATGGCATTTCCAGGGGAAACCTGGAAGTGATGTCAGTCAACTCTAGGAATTGCTGAAAATTCTATGAGTTTACCATACATTTTATCATAAAGTTTCCAGTAATTCCTAGAGGGGTGTGATTCCAGGTTTTCCCTAGAAATGATGTAATGCCCAGCAGTGCTCCCCACCCCATCCCAGAATCCTGCCACTTGCCAGCTGCTGACTAGCAACTCTGTAAACCTCAGGGATTCCCAATATTTGATGATGGAATTTGGATGTCAGCACAGAATAGCTACCACAGGGACCTGGGCTTTTTTTTTTTAAGCAGGAATGCACAGTAATGCAGTTTCAGCGGGCTTGGCCAGGGCTCTGGCTCAAAAAAGGTCTCTGGCAGAGGGAAGGCACTAGGCAGCCATGTGTTCCCAGACTGTGCACTCTGTCCTGTCTGCTGTCTCCAGCCTCCAATGGGTTTGCAAAGAGAGTCACCCACAAGCACCCCCTTCCAGGAGAAGCTGGGCCTCCAATTGCACGCACCGCCACACATTGCTCTCTCCAGCTGCGTTTGGGGGGGGGGCATGAAACAAAGTCTCTCATTGGGCTATGTGAGAACACATATCTATGAAATGCAGCTGATGGCACTGTACTGTTCTGTGTCAATATGTGAAAGGTAACCTACTGAATGGGTGATGTCATTTTCGGTGCCATCAGGGGCTGTGGCCTAATATGCAAATAAGTTCCTGCTGGGCTTTTTATACCCTGACACAGGCAATCACAAAATGGCTGTCATGGGGGTGCTTTGGCCTTTGCAAAATGTTGGGAAGATGCAAGTCAAACATTCCTACATTAGATATTTGCATCCCTAAATTAGAGGTTCCCTACATAAAGAGATTTCCCTACATTAGAGATTCAGAAATCAGCTGTGAGGCCATTGTAAGCTTCTTTGTGGATAAAATCTTGTCGGTTCATCAGGACTTGCCAGCCAATGTTGATACAGTTCCAGAACTGGAGGCCCCTTCACCATCTTTAAGTCCAATATTGGACAAATTCAGTCAACTCTCCCGGGCGGATGGCAACAGGATTCTGTATGCTGCAAAACCTACCATGTGCCCCTGAGACCTGTGCCTATCATGGCTGGTGAAAGCTAATGGCAATGGAGAATGGACCCCCCTGGAGGACATTATAAATCTGTCTTTAAGCACTGGAGTCAACCCAGGGAGGTTTATTTAGACAGAGCCTGCAAGACAAAGATGTTCCATCAGGCCCATGGGTGAGGATTAGTGACAGCTTATCTCTTCTGCCATTCTCGCAACTCTTCCCCTCATTGGTATTCAGCTTTATTGATGATATTTATGCTGTATTAGTTATATGTGTGACAACTTGATAGTTTGATAATTGCATGAGATAGTTCTGTAAGACATTTTAAATTTTAATTGTTGTTATTTGCCCTGAGCTTTGTTACACCGGGGAGGGAGGGCTTTAAGTCTAATGCAATAAGCAAACAAACAAACATCCTCCTATGATGAAAGCATCACAAAGGTAATGCCTCCTGGTTTCTTCTAAAACTACTGATACACAAGGTGGAGGAAAGCCAGGGCTGATTATTTACTTTGAGAAAGAGATACTTTTGGGAAGAAGCAGATGGGTGCCAGGTAAGCTACCGGTTGTGCCATGACACTGGTAAGCACCACATTGTCTGGTCACTGTAATCTGCTCTGACTGGGGGTGGGTCAAGATCTCAGACAAGGGTTTGTATGAATCCTGTAGCTGGAGTTTCCAGCAACTGAACCTGGAATCTTTTGCATTCAAACAATTGACTGTACTGGTGATAGGGATCTAGCTTGTCTTGAAGGCACTTGTAGACATGATGAGCACAATCTGTTGTGCATTTATGCAGCAATTGATAAAAATGTCCTTTGTTACTCCCTAATAATTACATTAGTAAACTAGAATTACCTCATATCGCACTTGGACTAGAGATGAGGCTGAAGGAGAGTAGCTTGCCTTAAGCCACTCACTAAATCATTTATCAGCACTTCATCATCATGCTGCCCAGTGCCAGTTCCTAAGACATATCTATGTGGTATGCAGAACCCCAGATGGATACTTCTAATTGTGGCAAAAGGGTGTGACATGTTACCCCACAACCTGGAGCATCAGGGTAGTGTTCTCTAGGGAGTCTGATACTCTAATTTTATTTATTAAAATATTTATACTCCACCTTTCCTTTGTGGCTCAAGGCACTTAAAATCCAAATTTAAACCACATAGATTTAAAACAGTCTACACCCTATTCAAATCCCTTATATATAAACTGGTCAAATAGTACTATCTAAAATCTACTGCAGGTACCATCCCGTCACCTCTTCAGGGAACCGGTTCCATAGGGTGGAAGCAACAATAGAAAAAACACAGGCTCTGTTAGATGCCAAGCAGGCTACCATGAGCAGGGAAACTACCAGAAGACTGTAAGTGGCCAACTGGACATATGAGGAGAGATGATCTTTTAGATATGTAGTTCTAAAAGTGTTTCAAGGTGGTAACCAGCATCTTGAACTGAACTCAAACAAAATGGCAGTCAGTGCAGCTGTTTTAAAACAGGCAACATGACTGAATAAAATGAGATGAGTACTTCAGTCTCTTGACAAAGGAGATGAGTACTTCAGTCTCAGCATTCCGCATAGATCAAATGATCAGTCATCAAACTATAATCCAATAACAAAGCATGACAAGTTGTGACTAAGCAGCTCTTGCTTTATAAATACAAACAAATGCTACCGTCTATTGGGCAATGACCAGCTTGAGGCAACTGCTGGAAGAAGGTTGCATCAGCAGTTCCCTTCCTATTGACTGCCATTAAATCTAATTTTTAATTTAATATGCAAATATCAACATAAATATATGCTATGTTTCCAATCCATCTGACTGAGATGAGAGATAATCCTAATATTATCCCCTGTATGGTTATGCTTTTTAAAAATTTCCAAGTTGATAGCTGAAAGAGGCCATGGGAACACACCTCTTCATTGAATACAATACATTTTCTAGCAAATTTAGTGCACAGATTGTTTGTCTGGGACACTCCCTCTGTCCTTCGCCTACAGATTAGCAATATTGCCAACACACCTTGAGAGCCTTGTTTGTGCTTCACAGCTGCCACACAGGGTCCTTCCCCAGTCTCTGGACTGTTGCCTCTTCTCTTCAAGAAAGTGGGCAGAACACATTCTGAAATTAGTTTCAGGAAGCAAATCGAAGTCTTCCTCTTCCGGCAAGCTGTTTGGGGGGGACAATGTGTGCCATTTATGGCTTTTGTAAATCAGGATTGTAGCGATTGGGTTTACAGCAGTTGCCCTTCCTCCCCTGCCCCGCCCCAGTGCAGAGCTGATTTACTGGTGGGAAATGCCTTCACGTTGCGACCCTGAAGAGACACTCAGAGGTGGTTTGCCATTCCCTGCATGTGAATAACACCCCTAGACTTCCTTGGTGATCTCCCATCTACTATCCACAGCCAATCCAACTTTGCTTCCGAGATCGGACAAGACTGAGCTAGCCTGGACCATCCAGGTCAGGGCAGTTGGTTTATTATAGCTTCAAAATTAAAAAATGACATAAAAATCAATAAATATGCAACATAAATACAAATGCAACATAAAAACCAACAAAAATAAATGAAAAAAATACCTTCTGAATTGTAATTTATCAAACAGATAAATGCAATGACCATGGTAAACATTCTTATACAGAGGGCAATGCAAAGAGTTGTAATCACCCTAATAATGAGGAAAAAATATTACAAGTTCTCCATGGTCAATAAACTTCATACCTATGACATATCTGCTTTTTATCACCCTCCACTGTTGTTATAGTCCAAACTAACAAATAAACACAGATCCCATTTTGGGATTCTTTTAATCTGCTAAAAACATTCCCATGACTCTACATACCAACTCACTGCCCACTTATATTAAGAACTGCTGCTTGCCATTCCAATTTTGTCTTATGAAGTCTGCTTAGAGCACATGAAAGCTTACATTCTGAATAAAATAGTACTCGGATGACTTTGCTATGTGTGCATGTGGCTTATCTACATGTGCAACAAACATGAAACAGATTCTTAAGTATATGCTTCTCTCCCAGAAGTTGGTCAGAGTGTGGTAATTTATGCTTTAAAACACTTCATTCAGATTCTTTACTATCAGAAGTAATGTTAGTAATATTAGGAAATCAATCTGATAGTTATGTCCATTGGTGTCAGTGAGAAGCACAATCCTGGACAAAACTTTTTCCAGTCACATCCAGTTGGAATTGAATTCTCAAAGGTGGCACCTCTTGCCCAAGAAATACTCCTTCTCAAATTCTGAACAATTTCCTCCACAAATTGAAACATAAGCAGTCCAATTCAGAGGACTATGGGGATAGAGAGGAAGTTACCCACATGGAGTATGGAACCACTACATAGTGATAGCTCACCATGTGCTGACAGCCACCATGAGGAAAAAATTAACACCTCTTCCAACATGATGGCCATAACATAAACTTGTCCTGGAATGCCCCTCAGTGACTTTCAGATATCCTTGTGCAGGTGCAAAGACAGAATCATCAAAGCCACATTGACCTAATATTTAATGGACCTTAAAGGTGCCACTAGACTCTAATATTGTCATGAATGTCATCAAGGAGACAGAGGGGTTGTTTTGCCAATCTAAGACAGCCTCCACTCCCTTTTTATTTTAGCCTGGATTGGCAGAATCTCAGGAAATTATACATAGAAATATTGCCAGCTCTAATACAATGTCTGGAAGGGAGCTGGTGGTATTTTGAAAATCATCCGTTTGGGTATGTGTAGAAGACTTTTTGCTGGTATGTTCCTCTCGTTTGTATTTTATACTAATGATTCCTAAAGCTATTGTGTGCATGTTTTTTGTTTTACATATTTCTGTCCAGATTTTTTAATATATGTGTAGTGTTTTCCATATTTTTTGCTGTTCTCTTCTAAACCTCTCTCTATATTGCTGCATGAATGATGCAGAGAATCAGTTGCTAGTGCAATGGCACAGCTGTCCACACTCTTTTATCTATATCTTGCCTTTTCTCCCAATGGAGATCCAAAGCAGCTTACATTATTCTCCTTTCCTCGATTTTATTCTCACGACAACTCTGCTAGACTATATGTCAGGCCCAAGGTCACTTAGCAAGCTTCTATGGCAGAGTAGGGATTTGAACCTGGATCTCCCAGATCCTAGTCCAACATTTCACCACCAGACCAGCTCTAGTTCTGACTTGATCCCACACCCACTGACCATTCCTGAACCAATAGCGGCATTGCCCACGAGAGAAATGATGGCATTTTAAAAATGTACAGTAAGACTTATTGAACTTCTTTTTAAAAAGTGATCACTTCTGTCCCTTAACCAAAGGGTTAATCGGTGATCTCGGCTCTTCTTGCCATGTATATGGATTTTCTTTTATTTTTATTTATTAAAAATTATTTATAGGTAGTCTTTCCCAACTGCTCAAGGGGGTAGTTTATAAACAGTAATTTGGAACAAACCAATCCAGAAGTGAACATAGTAATAATCTCTCTCTCGGCTTGACTTCGCGAACGAAGATTTAAGAAGGGTGCAGTAGTCCACGTCTGCTGCAGGCTCGCTGGTGGCTGACAAGACCAATGCGGGACAGGCAGATCCGGCCACAGTGGCTGCAGGGAAAAGTCTGATTTGGGGTTGGTGCTGTAGCAGTGCGATTCTTCCTCAATCTCCTTTTGGCCTCAAGACCAGCTATGCGTGCGTTCTCAAAGGAAGAGACAGCCTGGTGGATGGTATGCCTCCATGCTTTGCGATCTGAGGCTAGGTCAGACCACTGGTGATGGTTGATGCGACAGGTGCCAAGGGATTTCTTCAAGGAGTCCTTGTACCTCTTCTTTGGTGCCCCTCTATTTCGATGGCCGGTGGAAAGTTCGCCATACAGAGCAATCTTGGGAAGGCGGTGGTTTTCCATCCTAGAAATATGCCCTGCCCAGCGCAGCTGCGTCTTCAACAGCAGTGCCTCGATGCTTGTAACCTCCGCCCTCTTGAGGACTTCAGTGTTGGTCACAAAGTCACTCCAGTGGATGTTGAGGATGGTGCGAAGGCAGCGCTGATGAAAGCGCTCAAGGAGTCGCAGGTGATGACGGTATAAAACCCACGATTCGGAGCCGTAAATGAGGGTTGTCATCACAACCGCTTTGTAAACATTGATCTTTGTGCCTTTTTTCAGATGCTTGTTGCTCCACACTCTTTTGTGCAGTCGGCCAAATGCAAGGTTTGCCTTTGCCAGCCTGTTGTCAATCTCCTTGTCGATCTTGGCATCTGAGGAGATGATGCACCCCAGGTAGCTGAACTGCTGGACTGTCTTCAGAACTGATTCACCCACAGTGATGCAGGGAGGGTAATAATCTTCCTGGGGTGCAGGCTGGTGGAGAACTTCTGTCTTCTTCAGACGAACTTCTAGGCCGAATAGCTTGGCAGCCTCTGCAAAGCAGGACGTCATATGCTGCAGAGCTGATACCGAGTGGGAGACGAGTGCAGCATCATCAGCAAACAGTAGCTCTCGGATAAGTTTTTCCATTGTCTTGGAGTGAGCCTTTAGTCACCTCAGGTTGAACAGGCTGCCATCAGTGCGATAGCGGATGTAGACACCATCATCATCATCTAGATCTACTGCGGCTCTTTGAAGCATCATGCTAAAGAAGATCGTAAAGAGAGTTGGCGCGAGAACGCAGCCTTGCTTTACACCTGTGCCTATTGGGAAGGGCTCCGAGAGGTCGTTGCAGTGTCTGACTTGGCCTCGCTGGTCTTCATGAAGCTGGATGATCATGCTGAGGAACCTTGGGGGACATCCTAAACGTTCCAAGATTTGCCACAGGCCTTTCCTGCTAACGGTATTGAAAGCTTTGTTAAGGTCAACAAAAGTCACATATAAACCCTTGTTCTGTTCCCTGCATTTCTCTTGGAGCTGCCTGAGAACAAATACCATGTTGGTGGTGCTCCTGTTAGCTCTGAAGCCGCACTGGCTCTCTGGGAGGAGTTCTTCTGCAATGGTGGGCACCAGTCTGTTCAGGAGTATTCTGGCAAGGATTTTGCCTGCGATGGAGAGCAGGGTTATCCCCCGGTAATTGGAGCAGTCTGACTTTCCCCCTTTGTTCTTGTGTAGAGTGATGATGATTGCATCGCGAAAGTCCTGTGGTAGTTTGCCTTGTTCCCAGCAGGTGACAAGTACTTTGTGAAGTGTGCTATGTAGTACTGTGCCCCCATGCTTCCAGATCTCTGGTGGGATTCCATCAACTCCCGCTGCCTTGCCACTTTTCAGTTGCTTGATGGCTTTAACAGTCTCTTCTAGGGTGGGGATCTCATCCAACTCTGTTTTCACTGGTTGAAGTGGGGTGAAGTGGATTGCTGAATCTTGAACTACGCGGTTGGCACTGAAGAGAACCTGAAAATACTCCGACCACCGGTTCAGTATGGATGCCTTGTCTGTAAGGAGCACTTGGCCATCTGCACTACGCAAGGGACTCTGAGCCTGATATGATGGGCCATATACTGCCTTCAGGGCTTCGTAGAACCCTCTTAAATCACCAGTGTTTCTCTCTGCAAGCTTGGTCCACCACTCTTTCTGAATGTCTCGAAGCTTGCGCTGGAGGTTGCTACATGCAGCGTGAAAGATTGCTTTTTTCCCGGGACAGGAGGGCTGAGCAAGATGTGCTTGGTAGGCAGATCTCTTTTTCGCTAGTAATTCTTGGATCTCATTATTGTTCTCGTCAAACCAGTCCTTGTTCTTCCTTGTGGAGAACCCGAGGACTTCTTCAGAGATCAACAGGATGGTAGTTTTTAGGTGTTCCCAGAGTGCTTCTGGAGAAGGGTCTGTAGGGCAACTGGGGTCCTCAATTCTTGACTGGAGTTTTGCCTGGAAGGCAGCTTTAACTTCGGCTGACTGAAGGCTGCCAACTTGAAGCTTCCTCCGAGGGATACCTCCTCTCCTGGGTGTGGGTTTAAAGTGAAGACGGAGATTGCAGCGTACAAGATGATGATCCGTATGACATTCCGCACTGGGCATTACTCGGGTGTGTAAGACATCTTGAAGGTCTCTCTGGTGCACCAGAATGTAGTCGATAAGGTGCCAGTGCTTGGACCTTGGGTGCATCCAGGTTGTCTTCAGGCTGTTCTTCTGCTGAAAGATAGTGTTGGTGATGGTGAGCTGGTGCTCCATGCAGAATTCTAGCAGGAGGCGCCCGTTATCATTGCAGTTGCCAATGCCGTGTTTGCCAAGTACTCCTTTCCAGGCTTCCGAGTCTTTACCTACTCTGGCATTGAAGTCGCCAAGGATGATCACCTTGTCCTCTGTAGGGGTCTTCCGTAGGAGGTTGCGTAGATCAGCATAGAACTTGTTCTTTTCTGCAGGATCTGCTTGAAGGGTTGGGGCATACACACTGAAGAGTGTTGCATGCTGCTTGTTTTGAAGTGGGAGGCGCATGGACATGATGCGATCTGAGTGACCTGTTGGCAGGTTTTCGAGTTTGGAGGCAATGGAGTTCCTGACCATGAAGCCAATGCCAGAAAGGCGGCTCTCAGCCTTTGACTTACCTGACCAGTAGAGGGTATAGCCAGCACCATGTTCTTGAAGACTACCTTCCTCAGGGAAACGGACCTTACTGAAAGCTGCTATGTCAATATTCAACCTGAGAAGTTCGTGGGCAACTAGAGCAGAGCGTCGTTCAGGGCGACCACTGTCTAGTGTGTCAAGCATGGTTCTGATGTTCCAACATGCAAGCTTTAGTCTTTGCACACTTTGTGAGGCAGGTGCATGCCTTTTCTTTGTTGTTATTTGGGGGGGAGGGGTGGGCTCCCTCTTGGGTATCCTGTTCCCCCAGGGAAAGTGTATGCGCAATACATAGCCTCTCCTTTCCCGGTGTAGTGAACGCCGTGTGGTCACTGTCCGGCTATGCCTGGCAGATGGTCACTGCAATGGCCTCTCCTGCATTACTGCATCCGTGGCAACACCTTCCCGCTGGTCCCCCCCATTTCTCACAGAGTTTGCCACGTCATGGTGCGACCGAATGTCCGGCGGTATAACCGGATGGGCAGGCTGGGCTCACCAACCTCGCCAGCCAAGAGAAGGAAAACTCTAACATCAAACCCAGGCAGATAGAGCTCATTTATGTAACACCTACCACCTGGAGTACTCGCTGCCGGCGTCCCGGCTTACTGGGCCATGGCAGATGACCCCAAGGTGAAAGGGTGGAGCCAGTACTGCGCACACTGTGCTTCACCTAAAAATTCCTCTGCGCAGGCCTGAAGGGCATATCCACATCCACAACCCACAACACACCAAGTCCTGCAGCGATGGGCAAGGGGCGAAACGGCAGGTGGAAGATGCCACTGGAAGCCGCAGTCCTGATTCTGCATGTAGGCGGTTCAGGGTATTGGTCGCCTGATGCTGACCCGGAGATGAAAGCATTTTTCGGCAGCACCCTGAACGACCAAGCAGCCTTATCTAGGGACAGCACTGCTTGCTCCACATGGAGAGGGGCCTAGAAAAGGTGGCCTAAACAAAGCTCGTCTCCCCCACCCCAGTTGGCTAGCCGCGGTCAACGGGCATCCTTACTTGCGGTAGAAAAATAACATAGTAATAATAATGAGCCCATAAAGACCCACCAATTGTACAGAGCAATAAAGACACCAAACATGTTAAAACAAAACAAAAAACCAATAACAAATGCTGCACTAGCCAATGTCACCATGCATTGCGTCACAGCAGCTAAATGTAGTCCAGATGACTGGTTGGCAAAACCTCCCTGATTAGGATCCTCTTCCCAAACCCTGCTCACTGTTGCAGTTAGGCTTGCCAATCCCCAAGTCCCAGCGGGGGTTCTCCCACTTTCTCAGACTCCTTCCCGCTCCCAGTCAGCTGGCCGGTGGGGGGAAGCCCCGCCCCCACAGCCACCATGTGCCTTTCTACCTCTGGAGGCTTCAAGCTCTGCTTGGAAAGGCTTCCTCTTGAGATGGTGCATCTGCGTCTTTAAGGCTTTCCTAGCTTTGCTTTCCTAGGATCGTCCCCCTTTCTGAGCAGTTTAGTTTCATTTCTGGGGCTATTAGTGTGGTCAGTGGAGATTACAGTGATCCTGGGCAAGGGAAGGCAGTTCTTTTATTGTTGCCAACTGCATGGACCACCATTAATTAAATTCAAGGTAATTTAATTAACTTTAATCAAGTTTGGTTAAGTCCCCCCTAATAATTTTAAATGCCCCAAAGGAAAAAAAAAACCTGGCTACAGACCTGCAGAAGATGGTTAAAAAAAGACTTTAAAAGGTGACAAGCTTCAGTTAAATGCCTGAGCAAAAAGAAATGCCAGGACATTTCTGACTCCTAAAGAAGAGTATGGTGTTCACCAGGTGAGTCTCAAAGGGTGGGTGTTCCAAAAGCCACCTGCCTTACCTCTGCAGGTGGTGACATTCATTCATTCGTTCATTCATTCATTATTTTTTATTTATAGCTCACCCTTTCCCAAATGGGCTCTGAGCGAGTAACTACAGTCAATAATGCAAGGTTAAGATCAGATACATATAATTAGTGTAGGGACGGTGGCTCAGTGGTAGAGCATTTGCTTGGTAAGCAGAAGGTCCCAGGTTCAATCCCTGGCATCTCCAAAAACGGTCCAGGTAAGTAGGCATTAAAATCCTCAGCTTGAGACCCTGGAGAGCCACTGCCAGTCTGAGAAGACAATACTGACTTTGATGGACCAAGGGTCTGATTCAGTATAAGGCAGCTTCATATGTTCATATGTTCAATAAAACTATATACAATCTAAAACAATATAACAGTCTAAAAACAAACTCCAGTTCTGCAGTTGGTGGTATCAGTTGCCTCCACTCCTTCCATACATCCCCCAACTGGTATAAGACAGAGTTATTTCATCGGGGCCCTTGCAGCATGGAAACCACAGAATAACCTGGTTGAATGCCTTGTGGTGCAGCTCTGTCCTACGGGCCGTGCGGAACTGCAACTAGGGTTGCCAAGTCCAATTCAAGAAATATCTGGGGACTTTGGGGGTGGAGCCAGGAGATTTTGGGGGTAGTCATAAGCAAAGTTGTGACAAGCACATCTGAACTCCAAAGGGAGTTCTGGTCTTTGGGTGAGATTTCCCCAGATGCATGAACCCAGTGAGCACCTGCCTCTCAAGCATGGCAGGCCATCCATGGCACTCTGCACAAGTTGCTTCCTGGCCCATGGGCTGAGGGCAGATACAGATTTCTTTCCCACTCCTTGCCTGGTTGTGGGGAGGTCCTGCCACCTTCCAGTGCCTGCCTACTGCCCACCACATAACCAGAGCAAGGATGGAGCTTTGTAAAGGCTTCCCTTTCGTCCCCACCAGCAACAACCTTTGCAGTAGCCTCCTACACCTAGCAGAGTCATGGGAGGAGCAAGTCTGGGTCCAGCTTTCTCCTTCGATTTCCCAGCCAAACTCCTGCTGCCAGCACCAGGTCTGCCCAGCAACTAGTGACACTTTCACAGAGACTCCTACTGATTAGAGGGAAATTCCTCCCTTAGCCAATCCCAGCTCTTGTCCCACATTCTCCCCTGCTGGACTTGGCCAAAAGTGTGTTGCACGCATGGGGGGGCGCAGAAGCAGCTTTGGGTTTGACTTCACTTCAGTGGCACCTCAGGCCCATAGTCTGGTTCCAGCTCAGCAACGGAGAGCCATAGCAGCAGCAGCACATCTGGATTTGTGTGGTCATTGTAGCTGACCCCTAGTGCCAGACCTGGTTCCTTCTCTACTAATGCCACGTCCTCTTCTGCCCTCTATTGTCAGCTTAGGGGCTCAGGGGGGCTTTGCTGGATGGGAAGTTGGGGGCCAGGATTTATAGGAAGTTGGGGCCAGGCCCTGAAAGGCCCCATGGTAGCTATGGGTCTGAGCCCTCAGGACTGTATATGAATATCAGTTTAGGCAGCTGAGTTGTGTTCTGTGCTGTTTCTCACCCACCAACTTGGCATGTATTTATGGACTGTTTTTATGCTGTTGGTTTTATGCTTCTATGGTATTATTTTACTTAGGGAGTCACCTCGAGCAGGGCTCTGGAGAGGCGCCATAGACATTTTCTAAATAAACCCAACCCTCATTTGAGGCACTTCCTGGGTTGAATTGGCAGAGAGAGACAGAGAATTAAAGCTAGTGTGCTTTTCATTCTGGCCGAGTATCTCTTTGGAGATGAGTGTCCTTTGTGCTGTGACTCATATATCATAAATGCAAACAATTGGATCACAGTAATCTTCTTGGAACCTAGCTGGACCTGTTCTTGAACTAAATGTTGTCTTTTCATTCTAACAGGATAAAATGAACATTACAGGACACCTGGCAAGAACTTCATGTTGGGCAACCAGCAAGTTTGTCTTCCACTTCCTACTGGGAAATTCTGAGAAGTTCCTGTAAATGCTGAGATGCACAGCAAAGAGAGAGAAGAGGGCAGCACAGAATGTTTGCAAAAATGGACTGGATGGCTCCCTTGTTAATGCCAACTTCTGAAATGAGGGAAAAGGGAGTCTGTGCTTCCTCTGGAATCCTGGCCAACACAAGATGTTTCAGAGTGACAGCTGGAATCTCACCAAGTGCCTGCCACATTTAAATAGTGCCAATTAAGGAAATTACTTCTGAGTAATTCAATCTATGTCTCTATGCTCAGTAAAGTGGCGCCAGTTCACACAGAAATGAGTAGCCTCAAGGAGCTCAGTATGACTAACATGATCAGCCCCACCTGAGAGTGTGGCTCAAGGTGTGGAGTAACATCGCCTCTTTCTGAGTATTTGTAGCAAAGAGTGAGCTACAGAAATCTGCTTAATGAACTTGAAGAATTGGTAGGCCAGTATTAGTTGGTTTGTTTTTTTTAATACATGTTTACTCCACCCTTCTTCCAATGAGCACAGGGTGGCAAATATGGGGTCCCCCCATTCTCAATTTTATCTTCACATATGAGTTTATTTGGGGAGAGAGTTCCAGAGCTTTGATGCTATAATCAAGAAGGTTCTCTCCCTGATTACCACACGCCTAATTTCTGAATGTGGGAGCACCCAAAGCAGGGGCTTGGAAGATGATCGCAAGCTAGGATTGCCAGGTCTTACCTGGCTGCCAGTGGGGGACTCCAGGGTCCATTCTGGGATCCTCTGGAGAACATTCTTTATATGGAAGTGACATCAACACTTTGCCAATGTCAGGGTATGATGCTCTAGTTTTTGGGCAAAACTCTTATGGTTTCTTTGGTAATCTTACCATAGAGGTTTGCCCAAAAACTAGAGTGTCACATATCCCAACATCAGTGATATGATGACATCACTTCCAGGTGAACTCATTATGTCACATTCAGGGGCATTTGCACATGGGGGCCAGCTGGTTGGCAGTGGAAAGGGCCCCACAAAGTGAGGGAAACCCTACCCAGAGCAGGGGTCTGGAACCCTACTGCAATTATCAGATAAATTTGTTAAGGAGCATGCTGGTCCCAGACCACATAAGGCTTCAAAATTATTGCCAGATTGAATGGAGGCCATTCTTACTTGACATTGAAAACCAAGCAGGTTGCTGTTTACAGGTTGTAGCCATGGACAATTTTAAATATTCGTGTATTTAATGTGCTATTAATATATACATTAGGAAGGTGACATAGTAATACCAATAATAAGAGTAGCTATACAGTAACATAACTAAAGAGCATTTTTGTTCACTTACAAATCTGATTATTTAAATGTTTTTGATATATCATAAACTATGCAAAGAAATCTATACAGGTAATATTAAAGGATTTGCAAGTTCTATGCTGAACTTCCTTCCTTCCTTCCTTCCTTCCTTCCTTCCTTCCTTCCTTCCTTCCTTCCTTCCTTCCTTCCTTCCTTCCTTCCTTCCTTCCTTCCTTCATTTTCAGGTGAAGGCCCTTATACTTAGCCTCAAATCCACGTAAAGAGAATACTGTTGGATTGTAATTTATAGTTCTGCAGTCTCCTACTGGTAAACCCCAACACAATACATCCATTTGCCTGCAAATTGAGAATTGCGTTCAGCCCACTGTGGTTCTGATGTAACAATATCATCTTGCTGAGAAGCTTTTCCAGACTGCTGAGATGTACAGCACTTACACCGAACAAAAAGCAAGTTCCCAGCAGCAATTTCAATCCTCACCTTCCACCCCCTATATTCTTACTGAGTTCTACTATAATATAATGTTAAAATACATATCAGGCAGCATATTAGTACCGGCAATGTCTGCATTTGTGCTGAATGCGTTAACACTCTCCACTGATATTATAACATGAAGTGACTCTTACGAGTTCTTGGAAGTCTTTCATGCTTTCCTTGGAGATACACCTCGATTTTGCCGAACAGCACATCTCATTCTCGTAATTTTGCTGCTCTCTGTGACATCCAGTCTTACCTGGCACATAATTTGTCATATGAGATCAACATTTTTTATGCACATAGCCCTTTAATTTGCTCCCTTTTAAAAGGCAAAGCAATTGAAGCATTAGGCTGATGAGAAATTCTGCAGTATTCCAGTTTAAAGCAGCACAACATCAACAGAATGAAGGTTCCAGTTTCTGCAGCTAATCCACATATCTCCCACAGAGTAGGCTTGAGTAATTCTGGTTATGATTACCAAAACAATTATTCTGGTGTAGTCTGATTTGTTTTGGTGGACTGAGAACTGAATGCTCAAGATCGGTATTGTGGTTCAAAATAAGACGAATAGCTGGTGCTATTATGACAGTAACAATAACTGGACTTTCAAGACAGATTCTGTGTACTTGATCCTTTTTTCAGCAACACCCCCCACCCCCTTGCAAAGCTGATATAATAATCATCCTTTACGATGGTGCAGCTATTGGAAAGTCATGCTGAATTAAGCACCCACCTTTTGGAGCTGCAGCATATTACATTTGGTTTGTTTATACTACTTGCTTGTTTATAATTTTTCTTTGTCGGTGTGGTGTAGTGGTCAGAGTGCTGGGCTAGAACTGAGAGGAATTTGGTAGGAAAGACCACAATTCTCACTCTGCTGCCATGAAGCCAACTGGTGGCTTTGGACCATTCACCTTGACTCAACCTATACTCAGGGCTTTTTTTGTAACAGGAACTCATTTGCATATTAGGCCACACCTCCCTGGTGTAGCCAATCCTCCAAGAGCTTACAGTAGGCCCTATATTAAGAGCCCTGTGAGCTCTTGAAGGATTGGCTACATCGGGGGGGGGGGTGTAGCCTAATATTCAAAGGAGTTCCTGCTACGAAAACCGTGTCTACACTAATCTATTATTGTGAGGATAAAAACAGAGAATTATGTACACAACCCTGAGGTCCTTGGAGGAAAGGTGGGATAAAAATGTAGTTTCATAACTAGCCAGGTAAGAGGATTAAGCAAGTAGAGCATGTTACCATTCAACCACTATTAAAATTCTACAAGCAGGGAACGTGCAAGGTCTTGTGGGGGGCATCTCAATTTCCCCTTCCCCACTGTTTCCTTTTTCCTTTCCTTCAAAGTCTCCATAGCCTCTCTGCTTTTCCTGCCTCCTTTCCTCCCTACCTGCCAGCTAACCTACCTGCCCTTTTCAGTTCTCCCTCCTTCTCTACTCCTGGCAGCCTGCCCTGGGAGAAGTCTGACCATGTTGTGCAATGCTGACTGCTAGGCTGGGCCCTGTTGCATAGTGGGGAATCAGCGAAGACTTGCAAGGGATACCTCAGTTTCCCTTGTATAGCTCTCCTCCTACCATTCCCTCTTTAATCCTTCTGGCAGCCTCCATGTCTTCATCTGTCACTGTTTCCTTCTCTCCACTCACCTACCTACCTACATTTAATCTCTCCCCCTGCATAGTCAGCTATATTTATTATGTAATTACTTCATTTGTACCCCACCTGTCTCCACATTGGGGACCCAAAGCAGTTTGCATTGTTCTCCTCCACTTTATATTCACAGCAACCCAGTGAGGTAGATTAGGCTGAGTGTATGTGACTGGTCCAAGCTTCCATTACACAATGGGGAGTTGAATGTGGTTCTATGTAGATCCTAGTCTGATACTCTGACCACCATACCACACCGGCTTTCATGTGGTGGCTCCTGTTGAACAGCAGCAAAAAGCTGGGCTGGGGTGAGTCATGGAGCTCATATGGTAACAAATTAGGGTTGCTAGGTGTTCCCTTGCCACCAGAGGGGGATGGGGAGGTAGGGTTAACAGATCCAAGCTGGGAAACTCCTGGGGCGTTTTCGCACTGACCTTAATCGGTAGCGACGCCCCTCTTCACCGCGCAGGATCTGCGCGGATTTTGCACTAATTGCCGCGGAGCACCCGGAAGAGCCGGAAAGTCCCGCAGCTTTTGCGGCGCAAATGGAAACCGCCAAAAACCAGTTTCCATTTGCGCCGCAAAAGCCGCGGGACTTTCCGGCTCTTCCGGGTGCTCCGCAGCAATTAGTGCAAAATCCGCGCAGATCCTGCGCGGTGAAGAGGGGCGTCACTGCCGATTAAGGTCAGTGCAAAAATGCCCCTGGAGATTCTCAGAAAGGGCCTCACCCCTCCCCCTGTCTTTTAGTGACAGAAACCAAGGCTTCAGCTAGTAATACTGTTGTAATTGCCTGACACAATGTCCATAGATGGTATTTGTTTTTCAAAGCTACAGGCATTGCTTCTTTTATTTGGTGAGGGGCAGGGTTAACTCCCCCAGCGGGTTCTTTTTTAAAAAAAAAAATTCAGATTTTCTGCAAATTGGGGCTTTTCTCAGACTTCTAGAAATGTCTGGCTTTCCTCTTCATGGCTCCAGTTCCCTAGATTTAAGAATCCACAGATCTGGCCATGATGAGAATTAGATATATTAATTGAAGTCTTCCTGCTGCTTATGCTAACACAGATGAATGCCAAACAGTTATATCAAAAAAGCTAAGGATAAAAGTCATGCCAAAAAAAGTGAGTTGTTCTACAAAGCATCTGAAAAGAGGATTAAAATGATTCTGTGCCTTTCCTTACAATTTCTGGTACATCTATAGCTAACAGGCACCTGGGAATTTGAGAACCACGGAACAGTTGGTAATTCAAAAGTGTAGTGGGAAGTCAGATAACACACCTACTCTTCTTTGCTCATGGATTCCTTAGTCTTCCACTTTGGTGAATTGGACACTGAAGAAACAATTTGGCCTGCTGCCTTTATAAAACAGATGGATTTGTGACATGTCTTTTGAAGTATACTTTCCATTCAATATAAATCAATGTAAGACCATTCATTTGGGCTTGGGGATCTTTCTAAGTCCTCATACTTTGGGTACCTTCTTCTTCTTTCATTTCATAGACTAGTTGTCCAACCCTGAAAGTGTGGAGTTGGTGGTAAGTGGGTTGAAGAAGAAGAAGACTGCAGATGTATACTCCACCCTTCTCTCTGATTCAGAGACTGAGAGCAGTTTACAATCTCCTATATCTTCTCCCCCCACAACAGACACCCTGTGAGGTGGGTGGGGCTGAGAGGGCTCTCACAGCAGCTGCCCTCTAAAGGACAACTCCTGGGATAGCTATGGCTAACCCAAGGCAATTCCAGCAGCTGTAAGTGGAGAAGTAGGAAATCAAACCCAGTTCTCCCAGATAAGAGCCCGCACATTTAACCACTACACCAAACTGGCATATGATTGCTTCACTGCATCAAGCTTGGCCAGTACCAAGAAGATTTTTGGATAGAATGACAAGGCTTTTCCATGTGTCTAAAAATTGAGGCGTGGGGGCATGGTGAAGCACTTGCATGCAAGCCATCAGCATCTCTGGCCATAATTCCCCTACCCATATCTTAAATGAAAGGGAAGATGAGTGATGGTATGAAGATTACAAATACTTTAGTGAAGAGGAATTTTCAAGTGACAGGTGCTTGACATTCATATCTATCTATCTGAAGAAATTATCTGTAACTCATGAAAGCTGATATTGAAATAGATGTTGCTGGTCTTCAAGGTGCCACTGAACTTTTGTTTTACTCATAGGTCATGCAAGGCCAGGGCCAGGGCCAGAAATGCTAGTGGGATGAATGAAGCTGTCATAAATGAAACTGATTTTTGTACAATCCCTTTTTCACACATATGCCACCCATAGAGTTGCCAGACCCCCTGGTAGTGGCAGAGATCCCCCGCCATCAGGCCCCACCACCCTGAGGCTGATCAACTGGCCAGCAGGGGAGACATACCCTGAAAAAGAGAGAGGCCCAGTCTACATTGCAGCAAAGTATCTATGTCATTTTCGATGTGATCCAGAAGTGACATCATCACATCAATGATATCAAGGTGATGCTCTGGTATTTGGGCAAAAACTGTGTAGTAGAAGCCAAATTTGCCATAGAGGTTTTGCCCAAACACCAGAGCATTGACTTATATCACTGTGTGATGATGTCATTTCCAGGTAATGCAAGAAGTGATGTTGTCACATCACTGCAATGTTGCACTCCTGCTCCTGGTAAGTTCCCTATCCCCTGCTGGTTGCCAGGAGGGACCTGGCAACCCAAGCCATGCATTCTCCTGTATAATATCCCATACAGCAGCCCTTTTCATGCACCTTCCCTGATTCCTATCCCCTGCCCTTCTTGTTCACCCTCCCCTCATCCCATTAGCTTATCACCCATAACAACATTCTCTTTTTCCTCTTCCCTTTCCAAGTCCCTTCCCTTTAATTTGTGGTTCCACTGCTTCCCCACTTCTCATCATCCTTCAGCTGCCTCTGTGGCACCCTTTTCTCCAGCACTGGTCTCCACCAATCCACTCAACTACCTGTGCTCTATCTTCTTTCTTACCTCTCTTTCATGGACACTTCACCCCCATAATTCTCCTCCTCACCACTGTACTGTTTGTCCCCCCTTCTTACCTTTCACATGCCCTCAAACCATCCCTCTTCTACCAATTCCATAGTTCCAGTTCCAGACCCTTCAGCTCCCTTCCCTTTTCCTGTTCGCTCACTAACTACCACTTTCCATTAGTTGATGCATGATACTGGGAAAGGAAATAGAGATTTTTTGAGACCCCATGTTGGGGCATGAGGTGGAAGGTGTATTGTATGTATAGGTTGCTAAGGCAATTAAAATGGCAACCAAAGTTCTGGGAATCCCCTCATCTAGTGAGATGTCAGGTTCCATTTTGGTTGCCTTAGAAGCCTCATCAGAGAGCACGGTATCCATATCAAGTTTTACTACAGGCCCTGCTCATGTGCAGTCTTGATAATCCCTTTGAGGAATTTTCAACATAAGGGTCAAAAGGAAAATTCATATACTTCTGCATAGCTGGGGTTTAACCCAGGAAACCCTCCCTCTCCTTCATGCCTGGTCCTGTTTTGCTACTTTACTCTCTGCTTCCGGGGGGGGGGCGGCGAGAACTTTGTAAAAGAGATGCTCCTTCAGATATCCTAGATCCAGGCCATTTAGGCCTTTAAAGATCAAAATATTCACCTTGATCCATAAAAAAATTTGAAGCTGGGGAGCTTTTGCAGATTGCGTATAATATGGTTGTGATGTGCTTTCTGTGTGAGGCCTAAGACAACTAATTGGGTAGCACATTCTGAATCAACTGAAATTAGCAGTTCTGTGTACAGTTCATTCCAGTACTTAAGAAGTCACCAGGGAAAGTATTACACTAACAAGATCCTTGTATCTACAAAGGGATGCAACTGGTGAACCAAGTGTTGAAATTTAATTTTGGCTATGGCCAATACCTGAACATCCAGGAGAAAAGCTGGACCCAAAAGCATCCACCAACAAGCGACAGTTGTCTTCCATGTGAAGTATGACTCCATCAAGGACAAGCAGATCCACTACTTCCTAAGGTCCATGGTTCCTATCCATAAGCAAAGTCATTTTATCTGGACAGGGTTTCACTTTATTCACCCTCATCTAGTCCATTACAGATTTCAGGCAGACATTTACAAATTTGAAGAGCAAAATCTGGTTCTGATGAAAAGGAGAAATAGAGCTAACAGTCATCAGAACTCTGGTCATCTCACCCACTGTTCCAAATTACTTCTCCCAGTAGTTTCAAATGGACATTAAACAGAATGGAACCCTGCAGCACAATTTACAATCAGTCTCACAATTGCCCTGCAGAAGAACTTTCTGGAAACTGTAAAAGTGAAAAGGTAAAGGTAGTCCCCCATGCAAGCACCAGTTGTTTCTGACTCTGAGGTGATGTCGTATCACGACATTTTCACAGCAGACTTTTTACGGGGTGGTTTGCCATTGCCTTCCCCATTCATCTTCCTGCATTGTTCAGGGGGTTGAACTAGGTGACCCTGGAGCTCCCTTCCAACTCTATGATTCTATGATCTACACTTTACCTCCAGCAAGCTGCGTACTCATTTTACCAACCTCAGAATGCAAGGCTGAGTCAACCTTGAGCTGGCTACGTGAACCCAGCTTCTGCCGGGATCAAACTCAGGTCGTGAGCAGAGCTTGGAATGCAATACTGCAGCTTACCACTCTGCGCCATGGGGCCCCTTCTGGAAACTGTATATAAGAGCAAAACCACTGTACAGGAGAAACAATAATCCCACAAGTGACCCAGAAGGATATCACAGACGTAGTGAAAGAGACCTGCAAGAGACATGTAAGCCAAAATGCCCTCAAAACGAGGTTGGGGAATTGTCAGGTGGGCACCTAGCTCACTCAGGATCCTTTCACCTGTGTATACAGGATTCCACGTCCAGAAAAGTAATGCTTAAAATATTAGGGACTCTAATTAAGTAAAACAATTATAATTTATTAAGAAAAATATAGGCTTCCATACAAGATAAAATACTTATCAAAACACACATTCAGTCCTAAGAAACATAGAGAGATAGGGGAACACATGGGTAGACAAACAGGGCGATATTTACCTATCGTAGTCTTCAAGGAAGGCTCCAATGGCGATGAGCGAGGAAGTGGGAGAAGGGACCCGAAACTTGGCCTTAGAATCGGGGATGGATCTATGCAGCGGAAATTGGGATACTGATAGAAGCACACCTGTGGGTAGCTAGTCCACAGATTATAAGGACTCTCTTGAGCCCTTAGGGGATGGGAGGTACGAGGGAGGAGGAAGGTGGTCAGCTGGTGCATGACCTCATGAAAAGGGGAGGTTTCGCAGTGACCATAAGGGCTGGACTACTGCGACAACCAATAGGAAGTTCATTGGTGGCACCTAATTGAATGCTTGCTCTTGACCAATGGACTTGCTTGGATCCTGGATATCTGAGTGAACTTTCAGGTTGAAATGAACCAGGGGGAGGCTCCAAAATGACAGTTGGGGAGAAGAATAGAAAGATTTCTTGGGTGAGGAGATGCTTAGGACTATTAGACTTATCTAAAAGGGTGACAATAGAGAGTCAAATCATGGCCTAGGTAACACCCAGTTTGTACAAAGGAACTTGGCTCTGGCTGAAGATGGTCTTCCTCTTCTTATGTCTTCTTCTGGGCACCAGTCTTTGTCTTGAGTTCCATCAAACAAAGAAAGTGGCGGTTGGGCGATTAACCACTCCTGGGGTGGGTAGGTTGCTTGCAGGCATAGGTGACATCTGATGTGTACGTGAGCCGTCCGCTTCGCTGGAATGGAGTCAAGCCTGGTAGGAAGATGGCTGCGTGTGGTGTTAGCCCTCCATCGTGGATTCTGTGGTCAGCGCTTCAAAACCATTCGCCTGGATAGCTCCTGGCGGCGCAGTTTCCTCCGTTCCATGGCTGAGATGGATGTCATACGGAACGACGGGGGAACCATCCGTTCTCCTGGTGGGCACTCTTGTACTGGTTTAGAGTGCCTTAGTAGCGTTATGGCTGCTAGTACTGCATAAGTCCCTTTTGCCCCTGGATAGGTTTACCCACACTCTCTGGCCAGACGTGTGTGAGTCACTTCTCCAGGTGCTCTGGCAACCAAGCTGGTAATCACGATGTTCTGTAAGGGGGTTTTTCCTCACAGACAACAGGATCACACGTCAGCAAAGATCTTTAAACCTGTGTAACAATTTTTTTAAAAAAAATTCAAATAAAAATTTAACATTTTGCATATTATATAACAAAAAACATTACTTGTAACAAAAAAATCTTGAGGACAAATGATACTGGAGATTAGATACCATATAGAAAAGTAGGCATATGGTGGAGTAATTTCTGCTCTGAAATGATAAATAATTTAGATCTTCATGCTATTCTAACAATATAATTACACATGTATACTTGAGGTTAGAGCAGGTAACCAAATGTGATACTTCAAGTCTGGCAGAAATCACTGAAATAAAAAAATCTTTGCCATATGATCAAATCTCAGGGAAGGACGGAGTAATGTGTGAATGTCAGTTAATACAGATGCCCCATGTTTATTATAAATTGGGGTTTGGGGTCTGGCTTTTACTATCTGGTCTGTCTTCCTTGAGGTATTTCCACCCCACCCCCCCCCCACCCCAACTTCCAGCTTACTGCTGAACTGCTAAATCAGCTATGGGGGAAATGATGTCTGGCTGCCTAATCGAAGCCTAAAGCTCTAGAAAACTTAAAATAAAAATAAGAGCCACATTAAGTGGCATGCATTAATTCTGCTACATTTGGTGAAATGAAACATGCTGTCAAAAAGACATTTTACCAGAGGTCACTTCATTTCTAAGTCTGCCGCGGCAAATAATTGGGTATTTGAAAATTCGGAGAAAAAAAATCAAGGAGAAAAAATAAATATGTTTCTGATTACACGGCACTAATGTTGTGTTCTGTCATTACAGTAGATTGCTTAATTGTGCTGCTGATTACTTTTCCTGAATTCTTCATAGCGACGTCCTCGTTTCTGCAGCAAGCGGTGGAAACACTAATTACCGGGAGGAATGTTGTCTCAGATTTTGTTACAGGCTTGTACACATTTTTAAAGGGTGAGATATACGGAGTGTGGTTAATTCTTCAACAGGGCTTATTTATGTAACCCATCTCACTCCTCCTTGGGGATTGTCCCAAGTGAAGACCAGAATGCTGCTGGAGCAACTGGAAGACTCTCTGAGCACAAATAAACAAATCACCAGCACTCTCCAAAAGAGGTCGTCTAGTGCCCTGGACTTCCTTCTCATTCCACAGCTGCACGTTTACCTCATTGCTTTGATGCTGGGGAAGGCGATAACCTGCGTGTTTCTCAACGTATGCAAAGTGAGGCTTCTCTGATGCGAACATCTGCACGGTGCAGTAATTGTACCACCCATCCCAGCACCACTTTCTTAATGACCCATCAACAGAACATAATTTGATGTTATTTAAGTTGCACTTTAGTCACCTGCAGATTCCGTTCATCTGAACCTGCTTCTTAAGATTCCAGCAAAGGAATAGTGAACAGAGAGAGAGAGAGAGAGAAATGAAAGAAAAGAGAAAAACCTTCAGGTTTGTCAGAATTAATTTGACAGGCTAAGTACATAAATAAAATACCTTTCCATTAGGGCCCCCTGCTGATAACCGCCTGGCTCACTCTCTGTAACGCAAATTAATGCGTTATCCCTATTTTTTTTGTCATGCTAACTAATGAAGTTAATAGGAAGAAGCACATTGCTCATAGTTTAGAAACATGGTAATTGCAATGGCCATTTATGTGGATAATAAGGAAAGTGCAGGGTAATGATTGTGCTAGAAAAAACAAACAAGTGCTCTGACAAGATACAAAACCTCCCTGCTTTGAGGCTGAGATTGCCATATTAGTGCAAACGGTGTGCAATTTTTTTTTTAAAAGTCTGAAGCTTCTTGTACTGGTCTCTTGTGTTTTTGTAACAGGTCAGTCTGAAAATGTGGTCTCATCTGAATGGATGTAAGAGGAGAATTGCCCCTTTAATGTAATGAGTGTGCAAAATGCCATCAAGTCACACTTGATTTATGATAACTTCATAGGGTTTTCAAAGCAAGAGATGGACAGAAGTGGTTTGCCATGGCCTGGCTCTTTGTAGAAACTCTGGACTTCCTTGGTGGTCTCCCATCCAAGTATTAACCAGGGCCTACTCTACTTAGGTTCTAAGATCTGATGGGACTGGTCTAGCCAGGTCAAAACAATGTAATGTGAGTTGAAGATAATATTCTCCAACACTGAATTTAGAGCAAATTTGCCATCAGTCATTCTATGAGCTTTCTTGCACAATTTACCTCACAGTATTTGAGATCACAGAAGAAGATGATATTGGATTTATATCCCGCCCTCCACTCCGAAGAGTCTCAGAGCTGCTCACAATCTCTTTTACACTTAACCACTACACCCAACTGGCCATGAAGTGGGCATGTCACCTATTTGTTCTGATCTGTATTTATCTCAGGGCTTTTTTTGTAGCAGGAACTTCTTTTCATATTAGGCCACACACCCCTGATGTAGCCAGTCCTCCAAGGGCTTAGAGTAGGCCCTGTAATAAGCCCTGTAAGCTCTTGGAGGATTGGTTACATCAGGGGTGTATGGCCTAATATGCAAAGGAATTCCTGCTACAAAAAAGCCCTGATTTACAAAAATGACCTTGAATGTAAGATGACCCCCAAGATGTTATAAGCAAAAGATGTTTATAAATGTACATAACTGCAATTTGTATGCAAATTTAAAATGGAGCCCTCTCTCTTTTTGGTATTTTATACATGTATGTGAGTATGAACACCTGGAAGTCATGGTGACCTTTGGTGACTGACCCCTTCTGAGGGTCTGGAGGATATTCAGAGAGGTGGGTGGCTGAATAAAGTCTGCCCTTGCCTCCCACCTCTGGTATTCCCAGGAGGTCTCCCATCCAAGTACTCACCATAGTTGATCCTGCTTAGCTTTCAAGATTTTATGAGATCAGGCTTGCCTGGGCTATCCACGTTAGGGTTGAGCCCTCTTTTTCTTGATGGGACATGTGGAAAGAAACCTAGTATTTCAAGGTATTTATTTAAGATATTCTTATATTGCCTCTTTCAGCTTTGTTTTGTAAGTCATTTTGGGTCCATACTAGGGAGATAAGAGGGATAAAAATACCTAAATAAATAAACCAATGATCCCTTCCTGCATCTGATGATGACACCATCTGCCAATAGATGCCAATGAATGCCATCATCTTTCCTATGCCATAGAAGGCCCTATCCATTTGCTTATGTGGTTCTCTGTTTCACATGTTCCTAGTGCAAAGAAGGACATATAGGAAAATTCTATATGAATTAATAAAGGAATTGAAATAAAAATGGCCAGTATCATAATGTCATGCAGATCTATGGTGGTTAGGGCATTTGGAATACTGTTCAGAGTTCTGGTTGCTATAACTGAAAAGAATATTGTATCCAGGGCCGGCCCTGCCACTAGGCAAACTAGGCAAATGTCTAGGGTACCAGCCTTCTGAGGGTGCCAAATTGGGCACCCTCCATGTGACTTGGTGATGTTATCAATGTGGGGGAAGGCAC
Organism: Heteronotia binoei; assembly: GCF_032191835.1. NCBI lineage: Eukaryota > Metazoa > Chordata > Lepidosauria > Squamata > Gekkonidae > Heteronotia > Heteronotia binoei. The sequence goes on from NC_083227.1 coordinate 59,796,951, forward strand.
CAGAAGTTAGCCTTGCCTAGGGTGCTAGACAGTCTAGGGCCGGCCCTGATTGTATCCCTCAAAAATGTAAAGAAACAGACAGTCCAAATTATCAAGCTGTTGGAGCATTTGCTCTATGAGCAAATGCTAAGGAGTTTGGGGCTTTTTCATTTAGAGAAAAGATCACTAACTGGGGAGAAAATCAGGGCTGGATTAAACCCTGTGGGGGCCCTTGGGCAGTTGAAATCTTGAGGCCCCCCTCGCAAATTATCTCAAGAGTTGGAGCACCCACCCCACTGCCCGTGGCCCCCACTGCAGCCTGCAGGCACTGGTAGCTAAAAAGACAAATGCAATATTGGGCTGTATTAACAGAAGTATAGTGTCCGGATCACGTGAAGTGATGGTATCACTTTACTCTGCTCTGGTAAGACCTCACCTGGAGTATTGTGTTCAGTTTTGGGCACCGCATTTTAAGAAGGACATAGACAAGCTGGAATGGGTCCAGAGAAGGGCAACAAAGATGGTGAGGGGTCTGGAGACCAAGTCCTATGAAGAAAGATTGAAGGAGCTGGGCATGTTTAGCCTGGAGAGGACGCGGCTGAGAGGTGATGGGATCACCATCTTCAAGGACTTGAAGGGCTGTCATAAAGAGGATGGTGCAGAATTGTTTTCTGTGGCCCCAGAAGGTAAGACCAGAAGCAATGGGATGAAATTAAATCAAAAGAGTTTCTGGCTCAGCATTAGGAAGAACTTCCTAACAGAGCAGTTCCACAGTAGAACAGGCTTCCTCGGAGGTGGTGGGCTCTCCTTCCTTGGAGGTTTTTAAACAGAAGCTGGATGGCCATCTGACAGCAATGTGGATCCTGTAAATTTAGGGGGAGGAATTTGTGAATTTCCTGCATTGTGCAGGAGGGTTGGACTAGATGACCTTGGGGACCCATCCAACTCTATGACTCTCTGGCTGCTGAGGACTGGGAAAGTTATTTTATAATTTATCATATGCTACATATATGAGAATATGCTTCTATTTCATGTTGAAGATGAATAGTTAGCACATAGTGACTAACACAGAACAGAATTCACAATATCTGGCATGCACTAGAAAGTAAGTGTGGATGAGGGAGCACCAACCATTTTGTGACTCTTTACCGACCCTGATTGCAACTGAAAGTAGAAATGACCTTCAAAAGATATGCATTCTATTAAAAGGTAAGCATGCATGCATATTCTATAGGAAGGAGGTGCTCTAAAACTGCACTGAACATTGGTTCTCATATTGGTATGGGTCACATGTGCCCCATTTCTTGTAAAAGGTGCCTTATATTCAGGTGAGAGTATTCTATGTACTACAACTATAGGGTATTTTCTATTTGTGTTTTAAAACATTTATATCCTACCTTTCCTCCTAAGGCAATCAGTAACATATTTCTAAAGAAATCTTACATAAAACCTGTCAGGTGTCAAAACACACAAAAAAACCCCTTCATTTAAAATGTCCACAGAAACAAAACAATTTTGTCCTTCTGAAGACCAACAGCAATGTGATCCTTATTAGTGCCATAGAGAGCTTATTCCACAGAAGTGGAGCCAGTACAGAAAAAGTTCATGAGCATCTGGTTGCCAGCTTTGTCACTCTCAGGGAAGGCAACACTAACCAATATTGATCTTAGAAGCACACTGATGGCATGTGGATTCACAGAGACTGATGTCTTTCAGATATTCAGCATCACAATGCTAACCATGACCCCTAGCATTTTAACATGGTCTACTAATGACTATAAAGCAGGGGTGGCCAAACTTGCGTAACATAAGAGACACATAGAATAAATGTCAGATGTTTGAGAGCCACAAGACATGAATGTCAGATATTTGAGAGCTGCAAGACAGGAAGGAAGGAAGGAAGGAAGGAAGGAAGGAAGGAAGGAAGGAAGGAAGGAAGGAAGGAAGGAAGGAAGGAACCTTTGAACTAGGTGACAGTCCTCATCTAGGATGCAAAAACAATAGCCACATTATACTTTTTATTAGGTTCAACCCAAATGACTCCCAATATTGCTCAAGCTTTCTCCAGAATTCTTTTATCAGTGAACCTCAAAAGCTCACACATTTTTGTATCATCTATTTACTTAAGTTATATCCCATCTTTCTCCCTAGTAAAGACCCGAAGCAGCTTACATAATTCTTCTCTTTTTCATTTTAACCTTACAACAATCCTGTGAAGTAGGTTAGGCTGAGAATGTGTGTGTAACTGGGCCAAGCCAAGGTCACCCAGCAAGCTTCTATGGCAGAGCAGAGATTTGAACCCAGCCCTCCCAGAACCTAGCCTGATGCTCTTAACCACACTTGCAGTAAATAAAAATAAAGGAAGGAAGGAAGAATGCACTAAGGCAGTGCTTTCAGCTGCCATGGAGAATATATGCATTGATGGTGCCAGACTTCCTGGGAGTAAGTCCCATTGAACAGACCAGAGTAGGATTCTGAGTAGACCTGATTAAGACCCAGAGTCACTGTCAGCTTAACCTACCTTCACAAGTTGTGAAGATAAAAATTAAGGAGGAGAGAACAATGTTGTGAGCCAATTTGAATCTCCACTGGGGAGAAAGGTGGCAGGGTATATATATTACAGTAAGTAATGACTGGGGAGAAAGTCACAGTGCTGAATTAGGGCTGCTGTCAAGGGGCTGGAGTTCTCTGGGAAAGACAACTGATCTCCAGAATTTACCCAGAGTAAATGGCCACTTTCAAGGGTGGATTTAGGGATCCATTCAGCTTAGGGTTGCCAATCCCCAGGTGGGGGCAGGGGATCCCCCAGTTTGGAGGCCCTCCCCCCGCTTCAGGGTCGTCAGAAAGCAGGGGGAGGGGAGGGAAATGTCTGCTGGGAACTCTATTATTCCCTAGGAAGATTTATTCCCATAGAAAATAATGGAGAATAGATCTACAGGTATCTGGGGCTTGGGGAGGCTGTTTTTTGAAGTAGAGGCACCAAATTTTCAGTATAGCATCTAGTGCCTCTCCCCAAAATACTCCCCAATTTTCAAAAAGATTGGACCAGGGGGTCCATTTCTATGAGCCCCAAAAGAAGGTGCCCCATCCTTCATTATTTCCTATGGAAGGAAGGCATTGAAAAGGTGTGCCATCCCTTTAAATGTGATGGCCAGAACTCCCTTTGGAGTTCAATTATGCTTGTCACAGCCTTGATCTTGGCTCCACCCCCAAAGTCTCCTGGCTCCACCCCCAACATCCCCAGATATTTCTTAAATTGGACTTGGCAACCCTAATTCAGCTCCTCCCTGCCCAAGGCACAGCCCCCAGTCTCCAGGAATTTCCTAAACTGGAACTGACAAACCTACTAGGGCTTACTCCCAAATGAACTGGGGGCAGGGGGTAAGATTGCTTCCTGCTGAACTCCAGACTGAGCATTTTAAGTCCTGGACCTCCCACTTTCTATTTTACCATGTCAGCCTTTCATGCCTATTCTCAGGCAGGCTAGACTGGCCCTTTTTCATGATAGTTTTGGTCAATGAGCCACAGGTGCAGAAAAGTCCCACTGGGCCAATAAAGTCCAACTCCAAAAAAGAGCACCAAGCCCAAGGGAAGGGTGCATTCCAAGGGCCCCCCTAAGTTTCCCTTTCACATTGCGAGGGAGCCAACAGCTGCTGAAGGAAGTGGAGGGAGGGGTCCAGGATGGAGAAAGCAGCCAGCTTTTCCTCCCCACAACATATGAAAGGAACCTGCTGCTGGTGAGCTCATGCAGCCCTCCACCCGTGCCATGCCAGGCGCTGGGTCCTAGTGCTTCTCCAACCTCTTTTTATCTCTCCACACCTTTCCAAACAAGCACCCAGTCTGCCTCCCCCCTCCCCTCACACACACAGAGAGGAACGCATGCACAGAAGGAAGGAAGGAGGCCACTGGGTGCTGTTGCAGGGGCGGTAAGGAGCTCTGCTCAGCTGGAGGAAGAGGCGGGAGGAACACCCAACTATGAAAACTGGGGGGAGGGGGGAGCTGGCCCAGGGCCCCCAAAGACCTGGGGCCCATAGGCAAGTGCCTAGTTTGCCTAATTGTTAATTTGGCTCTGGAGAAAATGGACAGAACAAACTTTTTGGTTGATGAACAGAATGCTGGACCACACTTTCCACTGGTCTGATTTAGGAAGACCACATCCTGTTCATGTCTTGTATTCTTATAAAGCAAGAATACTTTATAAACTAAGAAATATATACCAAACAAAGGCAATAAATACAATACTGGAATACAATTGCTACAGACACCCCCCAAAAAATGTTTACACATTTATCAATCTTGGCTTTTGATAATGAGAATCTAGCAAAAAATGGCTGGTCTGCATCTTCTCTCTGGAATGTGACCAAGGATGGAGTCAGATAAAGGTAATGGGTGGCGTTATTCCATAGAGTATTGGTGACCACTGAAAGTTTCCTTATCCTTATGAATACCAATCTGGCATTCATCAAAGATGTATCTTAAGCATGACATCACATCTTAATGTTTTTATTTATTTTTTTATGATTTTATTTATTATGTATTTTTATATTTTTATGTCTGTGGTTTATATCAATACTGGTTTTATATGACTTTTGTGGAATGGAAGCCACCCTGAGCCTGCTTCGGTGGGGAGGGCAGGATAGAGGTTGAATAAATAAATAAATGAACAGGAGGGTTCATAGGGGAGTAGACACTTAGGGTCCCTGGACCTAAATTTTTTATGGCTTAAAGGCCAAAATCAGCACCTTGAATTGTGCCCTGGAACATATAAGGCACAATTCAAGGAACACGTCTGTAATATGCTTCTTTTCTTATATCTGATAATGGGCAGCAGGGTTTTGGACCAATCTGAAGCTTCAGAAAGTCTACATAATCTCCCCATGTATAGTGCATTATAGTGGTCTAAAACTCATTAAAGCATGACAGAGGGCAGCAATGTCACCCCTGAAACACTACTGGTGAACCAACTTGAAATAATAAAAACATGTTCTCTGGAATCCCAGAAACAAAGCTGGGAACAGAATTCCAAAGTTGTGAACCTGATATTTCAGGGTGTGGTAAGACAAGAAACATGTTGGCAGTCAGTGTAGATGGGCCAAGATTGGAATATATGGTCCCCACAACCCACTCTAGTCAACATCATGGCTGCAGCATTCTGTACCAACTGAAGCTTCTGAATATTTTTCAAGGGCAGCCACAGAGTTCATTGCAGTAATCTAATCTGGAAGGAACCAGGGCATACACCATTGTGGCTAGATCTCCCCCCCCCCCCCCCCAGGAAATGCTGCAGCTGCCTAACCAGTCAAAGCTGGTAAAAGGCACTCCTGGCCACAGTTGCCATTTGCTTATTGACTGCCACGTCCTTCCTTGATTCACAATCAGAATTCACAATAACTAAATGTTTCAAGCTACTTTAGTGTACTGGTTCCCCCACATTAAGTAACAGAGGAATCTGGTGGGGGGACAAGAAAAAACATCAATGGATGTTGTAATGTAAAAATATTTCTGTGGAGCCCATATGTGGAAAGAGTAAATAGAAAGCAATAAATGAATATATAAAAGTAAAATAGTGAAAATGATTAACTATGTGAAAAAATATTATTTGTAAAATTATGAAGAAAGGAGATTAATTTAAGAGTTGTAGGAAAGTGTTATATTTTAATGTAATCTGGGGTAAATTTTTTTCTTCAGGAATAACTCTCAGTGCATTCCAGAGCTATACATTTCTAAGAGTGTTGACTTCAGTGGACTTAGAAAATATACTTAGTGCAGTTCCTCATGTGAAAGCACAAGCATAATGCTTTAATGTAACTTTTAATGAAATAACAGTGTGCATATGGAGCAATGGAATGTACAACAGATGATTCACTTAATTTAATTTGCTTTCAGTATTATATCAGAAGAAATATCTTATGCCATGCCTTGCTCACACAAAAAAAGATAGGGTCACTGCCATAAACTAAACATTTGTTAGAATACAAAACATGAATACAATGTCCAACCAAACAAGAGGCAATTTCTTAGCAAGTCTGGGGCTTTAAAGAATTATTGAATCATTCTCTCAAACAAAAATAGTGTTTTCGTTTGACAATACACTGTGTTCATATGGGGTTGGAAATGAGAAACAGTTTTTGTGAGCTCACAGAGTTAGAAATACGTCAGGAATAGATCACATAACAACATGGAAGATGATAATCTAACTCCTCTCAACAACTATAAAAAATCCCACTAATGTAAATACAGTTCTGTAATTGCAGTTTATTTGTTACTATCATTCTAGATAGCCAAACTTTCCAGATACCTTCAGAATAAATTATAATGATAACAACACAGTTAATTGTAATGGTTGGATGCTACAATGCTGATGCTAATGGGGATTAAGTATTAGCTATCTTATTGTCACATGAGAATTTGCCAAGACCTTCACTTTCTGTTACTATACAATGCTTGTTATAAGACTGAATATCCATTTCGAGGCAGAATTTACCTGTGCCAACCTTCTGAAAGTAATAATGCTTAACTTATTGGCATATGACTTGATGAATAAGTTGAAAGTCATTCAAAACCAAACTTGTTCTAGGATTACAAAGGACAGCTAATCAATTTGGTGAAGTAACCCTTGCCAATCTTTCACAATAACACTGTCCGTCAGGGTACATTTTAGTGGTAAGTGCATATGCCTTTACTTCCATCTTTTGATTCAGTGACAGCTGGTAGAATCCTGGCTCCACTCACGTCAATGAGAAAGCCCCTCTGCCTTCAAGTAGAGATGACGAGGTTTTCCACATTCCATTCCTTTGTTGTTCTAGAATTTCTTTCCGCACTGAGGCCCATTTCCCCTTAATTTCAATATAGCTATGATAATCTTTAAAATTAATTCTGAAATTGGACAATATAATTTGTTACAGCTTTCAAATTAGTTTTTAAAATCTTGTTTAAGTTACCAATACATGTGCACATTGATAAAATCCTGCATGAATGCATCTCTCTTTTTTTTGGCGGTATTTTGCATTCCTGTGCCCTGATAAAACACCACACAAAAAGAATCTTGATACAACCTTAAGTGCAATCATACCAAGATGGTTATTTTGCAGTGTTTTATCAATGTGGATATGCATATTGGTAGCACAGAAGATGCACATTCCAAAAGATGTGAAATCTGTAGCAGACTTCACATGTACAGTCCCTTTATCCAGTTTCTTCTCCCTTCCTCCATGAATTCAAGTCCACATCACAACATTCTGTTTTATATTGAGTGTTTTCTTTCTGTTTATGGCCTTAGTTTTATTGTTGGGTTGGCCTGCATGTTTTTGGTCTGCATAGCAGGTGCTTGTGGTCTCCAGGTATCTACTCTGGGGTGTGGGTTGGCTACCTGCTATCTGTTTGTGAACTACACGGCCTGCCCATCACCACTTTGCATGCCATGTCACTAGTATAATATCACTATCAGTGTCATCTTAAGCAGAATTAAAAAGGTCAAGGTAGTCCCCTGTGCAAGCACCAGTCGTTTTCGACTCTGGGGTGACGTTGCTTTCACAACGTTTTCACGGCAGACTTTTTACGGGGTGGTCTGCCATTGCCTTCCCCAGTCATCTACACTTTCCCCCCAGCAAGCTGGGTACTCATTTTACCAACCTCGGAAGGATGGAAGGCTGAGTTGACCTGGAGCCAGCTACCTGAACCAACTTCCGCTGGGTTCGAACTCAGGTCGTGAGCAGAGGACTCCGACTACAGTACTGCAGCTTTACCACTCTGTGCTACAGGGCTCCTTAAGCAGAATTACACCTTTCTAAACTCACTGACTTCAATGAACTTTGATGGGTGTAACTCAAATTAGGACGGAACAGTTACTCCTGTGCATACACAGTGCTGTGTAATAAAAATGGAAATAAAAATAGAAGAATGAAGAATTTCTACATAATTGGTTCCACGTCGGAATCAAGGCAAGTTATTCAGAGCTCTAAAATCTGGGGAGAAATTAAGAGGAGAAAAATTACAAAAGTATCACTATTTTAAAGTTCCTAGAATAGTGTCACAAGGAATTTTTTTTGTTCATCAGTGATTTTGCAAATCTAATCGCTCCAGTAACCATGTTGAGTTGGGAGGGCTTTATCAAACCATAGCTTCATTATGTAGATAAAAACATTTATTTATGCATTTTCCTTCTTTGTAGCTCATGTTGATTGCTGAGACTCTAAGCAGATTACACACCAATGAGACATCCAACAACTGAGACATGAGCATAAGACATTCAGCAAACAATGCAATAGGGCCAGGATCATGAAAAACAGAAAGAAAGAAAGAAAGAAAGAAAGAAAGAAAGAAAGAAAGAAAGAAAGAAAGAAAGAAAGAAAGAAAGAAAGAAACAGACATGATATAGCAGAACCAATGCAAAAAATGAAATCACAAAAGTAGAAACAGTGCAGTAAGAGCCAGATAATAGGTAAGTGAGCAGTAAGGTTGACTCAGCCTTCCATCCTTCTGAGTTTGGTAAAACGAGTACCCAGCTTGTTGGGGGGGGGGGGGAGTGTAGATGACTGGGGAAGGCAATGGCAAACCACCTGTAAAAAGTCTGTTATGAAAACATTGTGATGTGACGTCACCTCAGAGTCGGAAACAACTGGTGCTTGCACAGGGACTACCTTTACCTTTTACAATAACAAAATAAACAGTGGAATAGGTTGCAATGATGTTCCCTTTACAAAAGTGCCATCCATACCATACATTTAGTTATGCTACAGCCTTATTTCCTTTATAAAAATGTTCTCCTGAACAATTCAATTTTACATAGTTTGTAGAAAAGCAGAAATGTAGGAGAACATAAGAACATAAGAGAAGCCATGTTAGATCAGGCCAATGGCCCATCCAGTCCAACATTCTGTGTCACACAGCGGCCAAATATATATATATATATATATATATATATATATATATATATATATATATATATATATATACACACACACACACACACACACTGTGGCTAATAGCCACTGATGGACCTCTGCTCCATATTTTTATCTAACCCCTTCTTGAAGGTGGCTATGCTTGTGGACGCCACCACCTCCTGTGGCAGTGAATTCCACATGTTAATCACCCTTTGGGTGAAAAAGTACTTCCTTTTATCCGTTTTAACCTGTCTGCTCAGCAATTTCATCGAATGCCCACGAGTTCTTGTATTGTGAGAAAGGGAGAAAAGTACTTCTTTCTCTACTTTCTCCATCCCATGCATTATCTTGTAAACTTCTATCATGTCACCCCTCAGTCGACGTTTCTCCAAGCTAAAGAGCCCTAAGCGTTTCAACCTTTCTTCATAGGGAAGGTGTTCCAGCCCTTTAATCATTTTAGTTGTCCTTTTCTGAACTTTCTCCAATGCTATAATATCCTTTTTGAGGTGCGGCGACCAGAACTGCACACAGTACTCCAAATGAGACCGCACCATCGATTTATACAGAGGCATTATGATACTGGCTGATTTGTTTTCAATTCCCTTCCTAATAATTCCCAGCATGGCGTTGGCCTTTTTTATTGCAAACGCACACTGTCTTGACATTTTCAGTGAATTATCTACCATGACCCCAAGATCTCTCTCTTGGTCTGTCTCTGCCAGTTCACAACCCATCAACTTGTATTTGTAGCTGGGATTCTTGGCCCCAATGTGCATTACTTTGCACTTGGCCACATTGAACCGCATCTGCCACGTTGACGCCCACTCACCCAGCCTCAACAGATCCCTTTGGAGTTCCTCACAATCCTCTCTGGTTCTCACCACCCTGAACAATTTAGTGTCATCCGCAAATTTGGCCACTTCACTGCTCACTCCCAACTCTAAATCATTTATGAACAAGTTAAAGAGGATGGGACCCAGTACCGAGCCCTGCGGCACCCCACTGCTTACCGTCCTCCACTGCGAAGACTGCCCATTTATACTCACTCTCTGCTTCCTATTACTCAGCCAGTTTTTGATCCACAAGTGGACCTGTCCTTTTACTCCATGACTCTCAAGCTTTCTAAGGAGCCTTTGATGAGGAACTTTATCAAAAGCTTTCTGGAAGTCAAGGTAAACAACATCTATCGGGTCTCCTTTGTCCACATGTTTGTTCACCCCCTCAAAGAAATGTAACAGATTAGTGAGGCAAGATTTTCCCTTGCAGAACCCATGCTGAGTCTTCCTCAATAACCCGTGTTCATCAATGTGCCTACTCATTCTGTCCTTGATAATGGTTTCTACCAACTTTCCCGGTATTGAAGTCAGACTGACTGGCCTGTAATTTCCCGGATCTCCTCTGGAACCCTTTTTAAAGATGGGGGTGACATTTGCTACCTTCCAGTCCTCAGGAACGGAGGCAGATTTCAATGAAAGATTACAGATTTTTGTTAGAAGATCCACAAGTTCAACTTTGAGTTCTTTCAGAACTCTCGGATGTATGCCATCCGGACCCGGTGACTTATTAGTTTTTAATTTGTCTATCAGTTGTAGGACCTCCTCTTTTGTCACCTCAATCTGACTCAGGTCTTTCAACACCCCTTCCAATATTAGTGGTTCTGGGGCGGGCAAACACTTCTCATCTTCCACGGTGAAGACGGAGGCAAAAAATGCATTCAGCTTCTCAGCCATTTCCCCATCCTCCTTCAGTAATCCTTTTACCCCATGGTCATCCAAGGGCCCCACTGCTTCCCTGGCTGGTTTCCTACTTCTAATATATTTGAAGAAATTTTTATTGTTGGTCTTTATGTTTTTTGCAATATGCTCCTCATAGTCCCTTTTTGCCTGCCTGATCACAGTCTTGCATTTGATTTGCCACTGCCTGTGTTCCCTTTTATTAATCTCACTTGGACTGGTTTTCCACCGCTTAAAGGAGTCCTTCTTACCTTTTACAGCTTCCATTACTTTGTTTGTTAACCATGCTGGCCTCTTCTTATACCTGTTTGTGCCTTTCCTAACTTGTGGTATGTATTTTATCTGAGCTTCTAGGATTATAGTTTTAAATAGTCTCCAAGCTTCCCCAAGGGTTTTGACCGTATTTACCTTTCCTTTCAGTTTCCTCCTCACATGCCTCCTCATCTCAGAGAATTTACCCCTTTTAAAGTTAAATGTGGTTGTGGCGGTCTTTTTGGGCAACTCCCTATTTATACAAATGGTGAAATCAATAACATTATGGTCACTGTTCCCAAGCGGCGCAATCACTTTTACGTCTCTCACCAAGTCTTGGGCATTACTTAGGACCAGATCCAGGATCGCCCCACCCCTGGTAGGTTCTGAGACCATCTGCTCCATAGCACAGTCATTGAGAGCATCAAGAAACTCAATCTCTTTCTCTCGACCAGAACACATATTGACCCAATCAATCTGCGGGTAGTTAAAATCACCTATTACGACACATTTTTTACGTTTAGCCGCTATCTTTAATCCCTCCATCATATTATAATCATCCTCTCTCTTTTGATTTGGTGGGCGATAACAAACTCCCATAGTTAAATTTCCTTTTGGGCCCTCTATTTCAACCCAAAGCATTTCTAAAAGGGAATCTAATTCTCTGACCTCAGTCTTACTGGACCGTATATCCTCTCTGACATACAGAGCCACCCCACCTCCAACCCTTCCCTCCCTATCCTTCCGATATAACTTATATCCAGGAATCACAGTGTCCCACTGATTCTCCTCATTCCACCAAGTTTCTGAAATTCCCACAATGTCTATGTTTTCTCCCAACACTAAACATTCCAATTCACCAATTTTACTTCGGACACTTCTAGTATTTGCATACAAACATTTATAATTTCCCAAGCAAGCTAGGCCCGCCACCTCTCTCCTGCCGCCTCGAGACTCTAGCAGACAGTCCATACTGTTTGTCACCATCACAGTGGACAACTCTGATCCGTTACTCGGTAGAAAAATAGAAGCCAACCCTTCATCTCTTTGAGACGAGTCCTCCCGAACCAGAGACATTCCATCTCCTGTCGGCTTTCCCCCAAGATTTAGTTTAAAAACTGCTCTGCCACCTTTTTGATTTTAAGCGCCAGCAGCCTGGTTCCATCCGGAGACAAGTGGAGACCGTCTCTTTTGTACAGCTCCGGCTTGTTCCAGAAAGCATCCCAGTGCCTAACAAACTTAAACCCTTCCTCCTTACACCATCGTCTCATCCACACATTGAGACTTCTAATTTGCGCCTGTCTCTCCTGCCCTGCACGTGGAACAGGTAGCACTTCCGAGAAGGCCACCTTGGAGGTCCTGGCCTTAAGTCTCCCACCTAGCAGCCTAAATTTCTCCTCCAGGACCTCACGACTGCATTTCCCCACATCGTTGGTGCCAACATGCACCATGACCACAGGCTCCTCCCCAGCACTGTCTATCAGCCTATCTACTACACGCGTAATGTCCGCTACCTTCGCACCAGGCAGGCAAGTCACCATACGGTCAATACGCGGTTTTGCCACCCAGCTGTCTACTTGCCTAAGGATCGAATCACCAACTACCAAGACCCCCCCTCTCCCCCTGCCCAGGGATGGTTCCTTGGCGCGAAAGGATACCCGCTCACCAACCGAAGAAGAGGTCCCTTCTGAGGGCGCATTCCCCTTATCCTCAGCAAGGTGCCCTGTTCCCTCTAGACCCTCACGCTCTCTGGCAGCAATGGGGCTGCCACATTCAGAGTGGGGCTCATCTAATACGCCCCCAAGAGTCTTCCCCAATTGCCTAACTGACCGTCTCTGCTTCTCCAGGGCAGTCACCTCGGCCTCAAGGGTACGAACTCGTTCCCTGAGGACCAGGAGCTCCTTGCATCGAGCACACACCCAAGACTTCTGTCCTGTGGGCAGATAGTCATACATGTGACACTCAGTGCAAAACACTGGAAAGCCCCCACCCCCCTGCTGGCATTCTACCTTCATGATATATATATTAAATATACAGTCCTCTTTAAATGCTGTTGTTTACGTGGCTCCCCTTCTGGAAGGTCAACTTACCTTATTGGGAGAACAAGGAAATCAGGGATCTGGGTTCCTGGTCCTTAGGAAGCCCCCAGGCAAAGAGCCACAGGCCAAGAGCCCTTTAGCTCTCGCCCTTCGGCACGCGCCAAAGGCTCGCGCCTTTGGCAAGGCGCAGCTTAAAATGCAAAGAGGGTGGAGCAGACCACTCCTAAGCAATCATCAACAATTACTCTCAATCAATCAATCAATCACTTTCACCTTTAGCCCACTCACCCAAACGTACAGCAGTTCCCCAGCTATCACAACTCAGCCTTTTCAGCAGTCACCCAAGCCTCAGAATGAAGTCTTTCAAAACGCAGAAATTCTTAGCAACTTCTCCAGCTGTCTCAGCTTATCAGAGCTGCTCTGCTCTGTTCTGTTTCTCTCAGGCCTCTCTGAGATGTGCCTGCTAGCCTCCACAGGAAGACCCTTCCACAAAATGGGAGCCACAACAGAGAATACATATATATGGACAGTGATCAATCTTACCATTAGCCTGATGGCACCTTCAGAAGAATTTGCTCAGATGGATGCAGCTCCCACAGCAGAGAATAACAGAAGGCAGTCCTACAGATATGTAGGGATAAAGCCATGGAGGGCTTTGTAAGTGATATTCTGTACTTAACCCAGTAATTAATAGGTAGCCTAGAGAATATCTGCGGAGTGGGTTTAATGGAAATACTCCACCTACTTTCTGATAGTAACTGAGGTGCAGCATTGTGTACTAAATGAAGTGTTCAAGTTGAGTTCAAGGGCAGACCCTTGCAGAGTGCTTTACAATAGTCTAGTCTCAAGGTCCTAATGGTGTGGACCTACATGGCTAGACTGGCCAAGTCAAGGCAAGGAGTCATCATCCAGGCTAAATGAAGGCAGAAGATGAAAACTGGATGAAAATTTGGGGGGTTTTGTTTTGCAGATGCATTAACTTGCTTCATCAGCAATAATGCTGTGTAAGGGTCAGTTGAACCCCATCAAATGCAGGAAGCACAATGTCCTTCAAAACTTCAGCCTTTCCACCTTGCATTACATCTGTCTTGTCAGGATTCATTTTCATTTTGTTCTCTCTTAGCCATTTAACAACACCAGTCAGGCAGTGGCTTAAAGACCTCTACCATATATTTAGATAAAGAACTATAAAACTGGGTGTCATTAGTCTATTGATGACAGCCAACTCCAACTCCAAAACCATTAATTATTTCTTCTAAGGAAACATAGAGATTGAATAGCTTTGGGGATAGGACTGCACCTAGTGGAACCCCAAGGACAAATACCACACTGGTGACAACTGGTCTCCAATAACAGCGTTCTGAGTTTGGTCCATTAGGAACTATTAAAACCAATCTAAACTATCAAAACCAATCCAAAACCAATCCAAATCCTGATACTTACTTCTGCCTCTAGGTGTCTCATCCAGTCCTCAAGCTTTCTGGGATGATCTATTGGGAAATAAGCCTTATTTAGGAGAAGACGGAAGGAAGAAAAGCAGTGGGTACTCCCCACTCTTTCAAATTGTTCCTCAAATCCACCTTTTCCTTTTAGATTTTTTGCCTAATTAATGCCTCATCCACATCCAAAGCAAAGCCATTTCCATGTACATTGGGAAAAATGTTGGCCTATATTTCTCCAGCATTTCCTTTTCCAGATTGTACTGAATAAAGCAGTACAACCCAACATAAATGTATCTGACTAAAGAGAAAGAGGATGTGAAGAACAGCTTGGTGGAAATCATGGCTCATTAGTGAGAAACATGTCTATTCCTTCTTTGTCTCTGGAAAGAATCCAGTTCCTAAAATTACTCATGAATGTTGTGAAGGGTCCGCAGCCAGTTGTTCAAAACCAGACCAACAAACGCTGAAGTTCCTTTGCTCACTCTCCACCTCATTCTTCTTCAGTCTCTAGCTGAGTTTTAATCTGCCGTGTCATTGCCAAGTGCAGTTTTCAAAAACAATGTGCTCAAAACCAATCTCCCTTGGCTGCTGGATGGTTGTTGCATTGTGCCAGCTGAAGGGATCGTCTGGCACGCCACTGTTACATAACAGAATGTGACTAAGATGGCCAGATGTGGCCTGTCACCTCAGTGATCAGCCAGCATGGAAAAGGCAAGGACAAGCTGTTTCTACAAACAGGAGTTACAGGGATGGAAGTATACACTGAAAATGCTTGGACATGGCAAGGAAGTAGAACTGAATAGAAGCCTTATGAGGAATGATAAAAGGGATAGTCAAGTGCACAAAAAAGATTTGCCAATGATGCATTGTTCAAAAATAAATTGTCTTACAAATGCCAGATCTTCTTCTTGCTTTAGAATTAGAAAAATGAAATTAATACAAACAACAGTTGCAATAATAATAATAATACTTTTTATTTATATCCCGCCCTCCCCACCGAGGAAGGCTCAGGGCGGCTCACAACATATAAATACAATGTACAGTGAAAACATAATACACGATAATTACAATTAGATAAAACCATCATTAAATCAACTTGTATTAAAATTAACATTATGGTGCTATGACTCAACAACAAATTGAACTTGCTGCATTCTTTTTCTCTGCAGGAGGAAGATCCTTGAGAAGACTGGCAGGATATACTCCCATCTCTGGATCTGTGGCTTTTTAATATCTTTAGGCAAAAAGAAAACAATCCCAAGATACTTCTTTTTATGGAAATCCAACCCATTGTACTGACCTCAGCAACCTATTATTTGTATGATTAAATCATTAAAAAATGATTTCAGTGCCTTTATATCTCGCTGAACAAATCAACAGGTATGCAGAAAATCTGTTCAGAAAAAAACCCTTAGTTGAGCTACCATTTTAATGTTGGTCTTCCGCGTTTAGTGAGAGAGGTTCCTGAAGACGCAAAGGAATCTAGTCTTGTACACAGCTGTGATTAGACTAGCTATATACATTTATTTACAACTATAATACAGACTAGCAAAATGCTCCGCACACAATTCACCATCCAACCTCCAACCAGTAGCAGAGTGCTACTGTACATTTATACATGTCCTCTAGGTAAGTGACCAATCAGGTTTAGTGCTGAGTCATGGTCACATCACTCTGGCTGATGAAATGTGGCCGTGTTCCAGATGCCCTTGTCAGCCAGATCATCTAATGTCAATTAGATCCTTTGCTGTCAGCAGTGGTCTGTCGCCTGCACATACACTGACATTTAAAAGGGGGGGGGAAACTTGTCCTAGTAATTGTCTGTCTTGGCCTGTGTGTTCTGGATGCTACGGGCTAACATTCTAGAAGAAGCATTTGGCTATAGAGCAGGGTAGTCAAACATGTGGCCCAGGGGCTGAATCAGGTCCTCGGAGGGTTCCTACCAGGCCCCTGAGCAACTGGTTGTCATCTGCTTCCTTCTCTCTCTCTTGCTGCCATCTGCATCACAGCTTGCTTTGCCAGGCTTGTTCAATCGTACAGCAGAGCTACTGAGCCAAGCCTCTCTTCCTTCTATTGGCTGAGGCTCTTCCCCCTCCTAGTCCCCTGAGGAAGGAAGGAAAGAGCCAGAGCTTTTTTTGCCCATGTCTCTGGATCTCACAGGAGAGATACAAATAAAGCACCATTAAGACCAACAAGTTCTAATGTTTTAAGCATGTTTTATTTTAAGGGTTTTTTTTTTAAAAAAAATCTTCAATTGTGTTTGTCTGTGTCCTTTATTCAATTTATATCTCTGCTACTTGGCATTGCATTTTATGACACACATGGCCCGGCCCAAGAAGGTCTCATTTATGTCAGATCCGGCCCTCATAACAAATGAGTTCAACACCCCTGCTATAGAGGATCATACCACTCATTAGGTGGGGGGTTGGATGATCTGATCTGAATGTGGCTCCTAGCGTTACAGTTCTGTCAAAAGAGGATGTAGAAGACAAAAGAAGCTAGAAGTGAAATAATTCAATTGCCAGCTATCAATCCCACAATGCAACAGCAATTATGACTCGGAGAAAACACTCAATGTGCAGCAAAGCTTTTCTCCCCGGCAACCACCAGGATTTCTAACTCCCATTTTACATGTGGAGAATCAGAGAATGAGAGATGGCTGCATGCCCGGTGCTACCAAGTGAATCCCTGTTGGTAGGTTAATGCAGAGCGGAAGCCAAGAAGTTGGGTTGCCAACTGCATGAAGGGGGGGAAATGTCTTGTTCCTTTAGCAGTAGCTTAATGTATGGAAATGGGTAGCTGAAGCTTTTCATGGCATGAAGGTAAGTAACATCACCTGGTAAACAACAGCCCATGAAGCATCTATCAAAGGAGAAGGCAGCTGGCAATTCTGTCACGAAGCAGAGCTTCTTTGTGTTTTGCTGGTTCTACTTCAAATCACAAAATTGATACAATCATTTTACTGTACTTTGCATGATGTCATGTTGCATTCAGAGATTTTCAGAGTCTTGTGAGAGCTAATTCAGTCCTTTGTTAATGTGAGTAGGATGTGCCAGAAGCCCACTGATTAGCGCTGTGGTGACAATTTCTTGACAAATCTCTGTCTCTTACACACATTCATTTTTATCTAACTTTTCTTCTCAGGAGCTTGGCACAGCAAACAAAGCTCTCTAGATTCCAAACATCTGACCACAAAGTTGCTTCATGTGAGGAGCCATTTAGTTGTGGTAACTTGCCACAGAATTTTTTGTGGTTTACCATACTGGCATTTATTTATTTCGATAAATGATAATAAAATCTCAATAGAAGTATAAATACTTGGGTATGCCATAAACATTTATATCCCCGTTGCATTCCTTTCCTTGTCTAAGGGTTATATATATCACATTGCTTTTATTGAAGTATTATTATTTGGTATCTACTTCTTGTGCATCTATTCAAAACATTTTGTTGCTTAATATATTCTAATGTTCAAATCTGGTGTAGCATTAATAAAAAGACTGCAAGCAAAACAGGGGTCAACAAAGATCCATGCTTTATTTCACTACTCAATGGTCTCTATTTGCAGAAAATGGAGTTTCAGGAAGAAAGTTAGAAGTATGCTGGTACTGAAGTACAGATAATTCATTTTAGTTCTCTGTCTTGGAGAGAGATGTTTCCCCATACATTAGGGTATGGTGCCATCTTATGGTTGCTTTCTTTCTACTTTTTAATGTTCAGCAATTTCATGAGTTCTGTCCATGAAGACATGAGAAGGGTAAAGGAAGTTTTAAAACAAGTTTAGAAAGTAGAGATTGAAAGAGAAAGAACAGAAAGCACCCAGATAATGCACTTCTGTAGAGATTTTCTATTTCCTTTCAGACACTAAGGGTGAACATAATGTATAATAGCTCTGGATATTTTTCCCTAGCTAAAATGAAGGATAGTTTATAGCAGCTGATCTTTTGGTGACACCCAAGAGAATCTTGTCAAGGACTTCTTTCCCAGGGACTGTGGCTTAGGGGTATAGCATCTGCTTTGTGTACAGAAGTTCCCAGGTTCAAACCTCAGCACCCCGTTAAAAGGACCAGACAACAGGTGACGTGAAAGTCTTCTGAGATTCTGGAGAGTTCTACCAGTCAGAGTAGACATTACTGACCTTGATAGACCAGTGGTCTGATTCAGTATAAGGAACTTGTATGATCATTGCATGGAAGAAAATTTGTATTATTAGTTCTGTTACTCATTTCCCCTCATTGTAGCTGCAAGCCAGACTGCAGTTAAATAGGAGGAATAGTACAATCCTTGGCATGTTTGGTATGTCTACTCTGAAGTAATTCCTAATATATTCAATGACTCTTACTCCCAGGTTATTATACAAAGGATTGCAACCTTATAATAGGAAGCCTAATACAAGAATAATTTGCAATCTTAAATTTACTATACCAACAGTGCAAACCTCATCAGAGTTATACCCCTCTAAGTCCATTTCAGACTTAGAAGCATGTAACTGTGCTGTGGACTGAGTTATAAATATACTTCCAGGCAAAAGTGAACATAGTTATCATGTAGATAGTTCCAGGTGGACTGCTATGTTGGTTTGAAGTAGTAGAACAAATTTTGAGTCCAGTGGCACCTTTAAGACCAATGAAGTTTTATTCAAGGTGTGAGAGCTTTCATGTCCACACACCATTTCCTCAGATGGTGCCACTGGACTCAAAATTTGTAGTCATCTTATGTAATAATTGTAACCTGTATTTTGCTGTGTGCACATGTGCTCAGTACACCTTCATATGTGATATCTGAATGCAGGCTGCGTGTTATTTCCTGCACAGATGTTCTTCTTTCCATGTAGGAATTTTCGGCATAGGTGAAGTTGTCCTGTATCTAAGAGCAATGTACTTACGAACAACATTCCTATTGATGGTTATCTTGCACTGAATACCTGAGCCAAAGATGGGCCAATTTTAGTCTTGTGTGGTCTACTTTTTAAAAATCCAAAAATCCCAGTGGAACACCACTAATGTGTTTGATTTACAAGAGCACTTGCTAATGTAACAGTTAAGTCTTAGCACTTAAGACATAATTAATCTGTGTTAAATGATCCTCCTATTCCTTGTAAGAATAGAATAAGTGCCCACCTGGATCCGATTCAGGCTCATATAGTCCTGCCAGGTGCTAGTAACTGGCCAATGGCTATTATTAGACCATGGTTATCAGATTATAATATGCAAGAATTTCCAGAAGAGGGAGCATCTAATTTTCCCCATCCCTGCTGATCTCCAAAGCCACTATGATAAGTCAGGGTTGCCAGCCTCCAGCTGGGGTCTGGCGATCTCCCTCTTTTACAACTTATCTCCAGCTGGCAGAGATCAGTTCCCCTGGAGAAAATGACTGCTTTGAAGGGTGGACTCTATGGCCCTTCCCTTCCCCAAACCTGCCTACTCCCACATCCACACCCAAAGTCTCCAGGTGTTTTCCAACATAGACCTGGTAACCCTATGATAAATGTTGTCTTGGGGTAGTTAAGTGATAAGGGAGTGGGCTAGAAGAAAAAAACACATGCTTTCCATTCTAAGCCCCACAACACTTATTTATTTATTTATTATAAATATTTATTTATTTATAATAAATAAAAATAAATAAATAAACACTGGGCAACCAGCAGAGGTAGGCCCAGAACAGAAACACAAACACACTTTCCAGTCCAAGAATTGTGCTACCTTGGCCAGGTGATAGGAGGAAAGCATGTTTAGCATGATTTTCACTTTAAGCCAAGACCCTGACTATTTGGCCACTGAGGAGGGAGGCTTAGAGTAGAAAGTGCAATCTTTGTGCTTTCTGTCCCCAAGCCTTTACCCCCTGTCATCACCAGTCATCTGAGCAAGGGACTTGGAAAAGAAAGCATGGTGAATGTCCTTTCTACTCCAAGCTTAGTCTCCTTGATCAGTGAGATCTCTTTCCGTTTTCACACACAGCTTACCTCGCAGTCCCAATCCTGTTCCCTCCGCAGCGTCAGGTCGGATTTCCCACCATCTGCGCCGGAGTTACAGGAAGTGCCGCAGCTTTTGCGTAGCAAACGTAAACTGCTAAAACCCAGTTTATGTTTGCTACGCAGAAGCTGCGGCACTTC
The DNA here is from genome assembly GCF_032191835.1 of Heteronotia binoei. Classification (NCBI taxonomy): domain Eukaryota; kingdom Metazoa; phylum Chordata; class Lepidosauria; order Squamata; family Gekkonidae; genus Heteronotia; species Heteronotia binoei. Next base: position 59,817,393 of record NC_083227.1, read on the forward strand.
CTGTAACTCCGGCGCAGATGGTGGGAAATCCGACCAGACACTACAGAGGGAACAGGATTGTGACTGCGAGGTAAGCTGTGCAAAAATGGTAATTCTTATTTACTCCCTCCCCCCCCCCGCTTTTTTGCTTGAAATGAAATATCTGATCTTGCACAGAAATGAGTTTTCAGTTTCTTTCTTTCTTTGTTTAAATGTTTATGCCCTGTCTTTCCTCTTGGCTCAAGGTGGCTTTCAAATAACAATCAAAACATTACAGATTAAAACCAAACAAAAATCTCCAAATATAACACCCCTCCCCCCAATAAAAATGCCTGTAAAATCAAATTCCTTCAAAAGGACAAGAAGAGCCTTCTAAAGATATACAATGGTCCACCCCCACTCAGGTCTCCAGAGACCCCATTCTACAGTGTGAGAACCATGATGGAGAAGGTCCAGGCTCTGGCTGAAACCAGGTGGATCACCTTGAGTAGGGAAACAGCCAGCAAATGGCAGACTGATGACTGTAGTTGGTACATGAGAACATATGGAAGGAGATGGTCTTTCAAGTATGTGAGTTCTAGGCTTGATGGTTCCTGACCTTTGGATAGCTAGGATTGCCACCCCCCAAGTGGGACCTGGGGATCCTCTGGAAGTACAACTCAACTCCATACCTTTTTCCCACTGTGGATCCTTTTTTCCACTGTGGAAGCTGGTCTTTCATTCAAGAGAAGTCCCATTGGTACCTATGGAAGAACGTTCTTAGGAATTGTATAAGACTGGTTATGACCTTGGGAACGTCACACTATATTGGAATTGTATTTTCATCATTCATGGACTGTGATTGTATTGTAGTATAATCTTATAGTTTTAATACACCTATATGTTATTTATACTTGGGACCTACCTGGAACTGGCAACCTTTGATAAGTGACATTATACCTGTGTTATAGTCTCTTGTTGAAGTTTTTATTTTCCTTATAGAACATGCCAATAAAGTCCTTTGTGAGACTGAAAAATTACTGAAATTCCTATTCAAACAATCGGCGTGAACACATCTTTATTTGGGAGGGGTGAATCTATTTGTAATTCAACCATGCTGCAGCCTCAGTAGTACTAGATATTCTTTTGCAACATAGCCCAAAATAGAGGCACTATTTTGCAAGATGTTGGGGTCTTTCACACGCAATTGAATGTCATTCATCTGTCACATGGCCTCTCATCCCCCAGACTACACAGCAAAAAGGAATTGAAGCGCAACATTAACTGCAGCATCTGCATCAAATACCAACTTCTTCTGCAAGCAGTGGCAGACTCTCAACTTGGAACCCTGTGGAGGCAGTATGGCTTCTCTCTGTCCCAGTAAATGACCTCTCTTTGTCCCAGTAATTAATTACAGAATGCTAAGAACCAAGGATTCCCTAGAGCAAATTAGAATGGAATCCAGTTTTACTGAGTAGTTGTATGTAAGCTATTAATAAAAACAAATCAGGGACTGTGTTTCCAGACATTTCAGATACAAAGTGCTGTGAAAAGACTATTTGAGTTCAGATTCTCTCTGCCGTTCATTTTGCAGTTATCTTGAATGTATTCAAGCTCCTCAGTGCACAAAGCGTTACTTTTGTTCTGTCAATTCAACCCAACGTGAACAGCATTTTCTGTTCAACTGGATGTGAAATTCCTTAAATACTTTAGATGTTCTTCTAACCACTTGGCTACAAGAGGTCATACTGTATCATGAAGTTTGAGTAGGGTCACCAAAAGGCATGCAGAAAAAAAAGTCCTGTCCTTTTAAACAGAGATTTAAGGGAATATTATTTAGGTGATATTATTTACCTGCATGCCATGACAATGTCATCATTTCTGGATGCATGCGGAGTGACACTGCCAGCTTTCCCAATTTCCTACAATTTTTTTACCCTGAAGGCAAGCTGAGAAGGGGTGGAAAAACATTCTCTGGGGATAGGGGATATCCTCCCTCCAGCAGTTTGATGCAGTGGTTAAGAGTGGTGAACTCTAATCTGGAGAACCGGGTTTGATTCCCCACAACTCTCCACATGCAGCCATCTGAGTGACTTTGGGTCAGTCACACTCTCTCAGAGCTGTTATCTCAAGAGCTGCTCCTTAAGAGCTCTCTCAGCCCCACCTACCTCACAGGGTGTCTCTTATGGGGAGAGGAAGGGAAGGAGGATGTAAGTCACTCTGAGGCTCCAAATGAAGGGCAGAGTATAAATCCAGCTCCTCCTCCTCTTCTTCTTCTCTCCCCCCCTATTTCCACACATTATGACTCTATTAAAGAGACGTTTTTCTCCAGAACTACTTTTAGCCCTATGTTAGAGCTAACTGCAACTCCATTCCCGACTGCAATTGGAAAGTTGAACTTTAATTTAATGTACTGTTTGTAAAGGAACTCTCTTTCCTCTTGAAATGACAGAACAGTTGTTACCAAAGGAAATGTAGGACCTCTTCCCTACAGGAAATGTAGGGAAGTGCACTTCCCTACAGGAAATGTAGGACCTGTTTCCCTGTTACAGTGACATAACCATTAGTTCTAAGTCTCAGAGCAAGAGTTTATGTGAAATAGCACAGAGCCACTGGGGGATAGTGGTTAAAATGTCTATGACTGTGGTATAATGCAGATATGTACTTCTCTATTGCATTATTCTTTTAATCTCAGCCTTCTTCAAAGGAACGCAAGGCAAAGTCCAAGGCTCTCCTACACAACAGCCCTGCAGGGTAGGCTGGGCTGACAAAAAGGGGCTGCTTCAAGGTCACCAATGAACTTGATGACTGAGTAGAAATTTGAACTTGAGTGTCCTCATCTGACACATTAACCACTACACTGGAGTGGCTTTTGCAGAACTTTGCCATCTCAAGTGAAATGCAAATGTATGGAGAAATTCACCGAGACATCAAACATCAGCTGTTTATTGCAGTGTGTGATTTTGCTGAACCTTCTTCCTCAGGTACATAATAAGAGATCATCAGTTCATTATCTGTGTTAGACCTGACGGCAATTAAAATCCATACATGTGTCCGTGATGGATGCCCATGCCTTGTAATCTATTTATGCTGCTTTCTTGTAGCCAAGGCTTTTTTTGTAGCAGGAACTCCTTTGCATATTAGGCCACACACCCCTCATGTAGCCAATCCTCCAAGAGCTTCCAAGGCTCTTAGTACAGGGCCTACTGTAAGCTCTTGGAGGATTGGTTACATCAGGAAGGTGCAGCCTAATATGCAAAGGAGTTTCTGCTACAAAAAAAGCCCTGTTTGTAACTCTTGTTAAGTCTGTTCTTGCTCAGTGAATGAGAGGCAAGTCACTGGACTCTCCACCTTTGTATACAGGGATTTGTCCCTATGAGAACTCTCAGAAACAACCAGGCAGATGGTCAACTGATAGGGGTTTTATTAAAAATAAAACTTAAAAAAATAAAGGGGTACACACACAGTAAACACATGTAAAAACAAACCAGGAAAAGCAGGCAGAGAAAGGGAAAGTAGTTTATGGGAAGGGTGATATTTACCAATCCTGAAAAGGTCCATGGAAGCAGCAAGTCAAAGAGGGAAAAAAAGGAGATTGGATTTATACCCCACCTGTCACTAGGAGTCTTAGAATGGCTTACAATCTCCTTTCCCTTCCTCTCATGACAGACAGATACCCTATGAAGTAGGTGAGGCTGAGAGAGAGCTCTTAGAGAGCAGCTCTGCTGAAAAGTTGTGGCTAATCCAAGGTCACACCAGCAGCTGCATGTGGAGGAGTGGGGAATCAAACCTGGTTCTCCCAGATTAGAGTCAGTGCACTTAACCACTATACCAAATGGCCAGCATTTTAGGAAGTGTGAGAGAAGGCCTTCACACAAGTGGGAGTATGTGGAGGATCCAAGAGATCACACACCCAGTTGGGCGACATATTTATATGGCAAAATGTATCCTGAGGCATGTTTACTCACTGACAGAGGACACTGACTTGATAGACAAAAAAGTATGAGAGGTTTGATGGCTCTGCATGCACCAGATGGGAAGAATAATTGGGAAGGTGAATAAAGTGTTGCTTAATCACTGCTTAATCAAAGTAATAGGTGAAGGGGAAGTTAGACTGAGATGTTGATGGGATCAGGGCCAGCCTGAGGGCCCCCCGCCGCCACCCCCCCCCAGCGCTTCAAATCTCTCACCTGCGCCACTGTGCTCACCCGCCCCCTCCTTTCCTTCCTGTCCCATACCCCCTCCGCAGCGCTTCAACCCCCCGGGCCATGGTGAGGTGCTTGCCTGCCCCCTCCTTCCCTTCCTGTCCCATTGCCTCCCCCCACCCCCCATGATCACAGTGCACTGCAGCTGACTGGGCAGGAGGGAAGGCAATGGGACAGGACTGGAAAGGGAGAGGGCAGACACGCACAGCCAGCAGGGCTGGGGGGAGGGGATGGGACAGGAAGAAGAAGAAGCAGACACGTGCAGCTGGCAGGGCTGGGGGGAGGTGACGGGACAGAAAGGGGAGGGGGCAGACACGCACTGCCGGCAGGATCTGGGGGGAAGCCGATGAGATGGGATAGGAAGGGAAGGGAAGGAGAGGGTGGGTGGTGGGGGTGGTGGAAGAGGAGGAGGCAGGCATGCTGCGGCCAGCAGAGCCCAGGCGCAGTGTGGGGGTCTGAAGCGAAGGGACGGGAAGTGAAGGGCAGGTGGTGGCAAGCAGGCACGTGGGCAGAGGAAGCAGGCAAACTGCGACCGGTAGTGACCAGGTGTGGTGATGTGATCATGCGGGGGATGGGGAGGTGAAGGAAAAGGAGGGGCGGGTGGTGGCAGTGGTGGCAGCATGGGTGGGTGCGCAAGTGGTGGAGGCAGCAAACTAGGTGCTTGCCTGGGGCACCGGGAGGGGTGGGAGCCCAATTCGGCACCCCCACCCTCCCGATGCCCTAGGCAACCGCCTAGTTTGCCTAGTGGGCGAGCAGGCCCTGGATGGGATTACTCTGAGTGAATCAGTGAATGGGATTACTCTGAGTGAATCAGGACCCATTGTCCTAAAGTCCTGCATCTCTCCAGGGCAAGGAGGGGGTAGTAGCTAGCTCACTGACTGATTTCCCATGCTGATGCCTGGATGTCATCCATCTTGGTTCATTTTGGCCCAAGCAGTGCCCTGCACTTGGTAGTGGGATGATATTAAGAGAGGTGTTTCTGGCTCTTTTAACCTGTAAACTGCACCTCAATGGAAGAAAAACATTTCCCTGGAGAAAGTAGCTGCTTTGGAGGGTGGGCTTTATGGCATTATACCCTGCTGAGGTCCCTCTCCTCCCCAAACCGTACCCTCCACCCACAAAATCTCCAAGAATTTCTCAACCCAGGGTCTTAAAGAGCCATGACCCACTGAGAGGTTATTTTCTTGGTGGCTAAACGGTGTATGGCAAAGCTGGAACAAGAGCCAGTGTGGAGTGGTGGTTACAGTGTCAAACTAGGAGCCGGGGTACCCAGGTTTGTATCCGCTCTCTGCCATGGGTGCTTGCTGGGTGACCATGGCCCAATCTGTCTATCTCAACCTAACCTACTTCACATGGCAAAATAAAGGAAGCACAAACAATATTGGCAGCTGCGTTGTGTCCCCACTGGGGAGGAAAACAGGGTATGGAAAAGAGTAAGTCCTTGCTGGTGATGTTCTGACAGCAAGAGATTCATGCAGGCCAAGAGAGAAGTCTAAATGACCTGCCTCAAAGAGACCAGGGGAGCATCTGGGCAACAGCTCATGGTATATGGAGAGAGAGCTTTCCCCCTTGCCCTTCCCTGACTTGCTTTTCATGCCACCAGCCCCTTCCATCTGTTCCTTTGTTTCGACTTAAACCTTGGCTTATCTCTTGTCTTCCAACCCACAGGTGTGCCTTCTGTTGCTGCGGCACATTGTTCTGTCACCATCCCTGACCTGCTCCCGTATTTTTCATTCCTCCCAGACTTGGAGCCTGTTTTCAGTTTTTCCTTGCACTCCATTCCATACCACCTCTGAATCACACCCCAGTTCTGACTTTGTCATTTTATTTGTGGTATGATTTGTCTCACATGGTCACTGTGAGTTCTGTGCTTCCCAGATGTTCATATAAGAACGCAGAGATGTTGGCTTAAGGTAACGTTGGCCCAGTTTCCAAACAGAGCAAAGCTTGCTGGGATTGTTTCAGTTGGCAAAAAGGGCTTCAGTCTTCCCCTCCTACATCATTTTGGCCAACTGAAATGTCTCCAGAGAGTGGCTGTTTGCTCTGTTTGGAAAATTATGTGTACTTTGTATCATTAATGTATCCTAATATCTGTTGTAATAAAGGAAAAGAAGGAGATGTATGATGAACTACAATATGTGGTATTTGATTTTTAAAAACATAATCTGATAGGTTTGTTACACAAAATTGTGATTTACTATTTTTAAAAAATCATCAGTCCCCTCATAAATTATGCTCTACTTTTCTTTTATAGGCTTCTGTTGAGCTCCTTGAGGTGTGATGGATGGTTCATACATTGGTCTTTGCCTTCATCCTGTCTGGACTCTATGATTTATGGAGTTTTATTGACAGCAGTTCTAGTGGAAACCATTTCTCCTAGCCCTCTTCATTAAAGATAACGTGTCATATACACTGATACTGAAAGCAGACAGTTCAGAAAGGTTGATAGAGAAAATTAGGCATCAGTAAACCATGAAATACCACTGACTGGCTTGTCTGTGGCAGAACTGCTTTAGAGGGGCCATAGTGTCACTCTATGAGAAGAATACAGATCACTGCTCACTCAAGAGACACAAGAGCATTACAGGAGGATTAAACATTTTTGTTAGCCACGAATCCTTTGCCTACATGGCAGACAAGGGTTGCCAACTCCAGGTTGGAAAATTCCTGGATATTTGGGGATGGAGTTTGAGGAGGCAAAGGGATAGGGAGCGAAGGGACCTCAACAGGGTATAATGTAGGTGGGCTATATGGCATTACACCCTGCTGAGGTCCCTCCTCTCCCCATCCCCCAAATCTTCAGGTATTTCCCAACCCAGAGCTGGCAACCCAAATATAATGTCATACAGTTTAAAGTAGCAACTTTTTCTAGGGGAACTAACCTCTGTAGTCTGGAGATCAGTTGTAATTCTGGGAAATCCTCAGGACCCGCCTGGGGGTTGTCAGCCCCGTGGCAGATGAATGTCATTGGTGTCTATGCATGCAATACATAATCAAAATGAAGGCTGGAGCCACATATGAAAGCCAGTTCCAAACCATGCCAAACAGCATTCTTTGGTATTACTTCCTCATGTTCTCCTAGACTTGTTGTAAAGCTCTGTGCTTGGAAGAGTTAGATCTAGCAGATCTATATTACAGTGTGGGTATAGGGATAGTCTCCAGCTTTCCAAGGAAGACTATCTCAAGTAAGACAGAAAAGATTTATTCAAAATTGATGTAATACACAACATAGGCCCAGAGGCAACTCTGACTATGGCAGCCTAGCTGGGGTCGCCAGCTTTGGATTGGGAAATACTTGGAGATTTTGGAGACAGAGCCTGGCAGGAGGTTTCAGGAGGGGAGGGACTTCAATAGGGTTTAATGCCATAGAGTCCACCTTCTAAAGTGGACATTTTCTCCAGGTGAACAGACCTCTGTTGCCTGGAGATCAGTTGTAATCCCAGGAGATCTCCACCCATCACCTGGAGACCGGTAGCCCTAAGCCAAGGATTTAGGACATTCTGGAATTTCCTGCTTCTGAAACTACTACTAGAAGTCAAATAGTGTTATGTTCTACTTAACTCTGGTTAAATAGTTTATAGTTTTCAGGTTAAATTAAGATTAATTACAAGATACTTGTCTGCTGTAAAGCAGCCTAGCATTTTACTAGCTCTGCTGGCTAGAACTAGTTAGATCTTGTTCTGTACTGAAATATAAAGTATTCTTCTTAAGGTACCTCAAGACTCCTGTTTAAGTCTATAAAAATATTTTGAAGACTCATATTCTCTCTAAGTAATCTTACAAAACATATCTTTCTCCAATGTGTAATTTTCCTTTCCTTCAGATAACAAAACGCTTCAAATGTGTGCCTAACTGTCCCATACTTGCTCTCTTGTAGGGTTGCCAGCTTCCAGGTGGTGGCTGGAGATCTCCTGGGATAACAACTTATCTCCACCTTTCTCCATACAGTTGGCAGCCATGCCTGGAGATGGAAGTGTCCTCAAGGAAGCCTCAGAAATGAGGTGGTTGAACAGGGGTGTCAAACATATGGCCCAAGGGCCACATCAGGGTTCTTATCAGGCCCGTGAGCAACTCACTGTCATCTGCTTCCTTCTCCCTCTCTTGCTTCCTTTTGCATTACAGCATGCTTTGCCAGGCTTGCTCAGTTGCACAGGAGCTGCAGAGCAAAGCTTCTATTTTCTCCATTGACTGACCAGCACATGAAACAGCTTATGTAAAAAAGCTCATAATGCCCAGCCATTTCATGTTTTCCTTTGGTTCTTGGGCTCAAAGCATTGACCATGAGATTTCTATAATTAATGTCAATAAATCAAGAGTAGGTTTGCAACTTACTCTGAACAGCATACTCAAGATTGCTACAACACAGACATTGTTTCCAGATTTTGATGCAATACTTCAGAGCAAGAGGTGTCAGTTATCAGAGACTCTTAAATAAACAAAGTCTTTTAGGCATATTTTATTTTAAGTATATTTAATTGTGTTTGTCTGCATCCCTTTTAAAGTTTATACAGTATCTTCACTACCTGACATTACATTTTATGACACAAATAGCCTGACCCGACAAGGTCTCATTTATGTCAGATCCGGCCCACGTGACAAATGAGTTCAACACCTCTGTAGAGTCTTGGATTGAGAAATAATAGAATTATTACAATGATAACTGTAAATAATAGTAAACTGAGTGGCTGGTACCAATAATAAAAGCAGCAAAATCAACTCACCCACAGACCCGTTTAGATTTTTGTGTACTTGGGAGATTCACCCCAATATGACTTTTGTCAATTAACCAACAGGGAAAAAAAAACCCACAAAAATTATGGTGTCTAACTATCCACTAGGAAGCATGGCATGGAATGCTGAAAGCAGTTGAAAATCAGTGGAGAAAATAACAGAAGATGGGGAGATTGGGAGGTTCAAGCTCTTGAAAGTGTATAGAATTCTATAGAAAGAAATTTGAGTGGGTGGAAGGAAATTTCTAAATTATTTATATCCCTTTCCCCCAGTTTGTTGGGATCATTGCTTGATCCTATTCTTGCAGAAGCAAAGCTTAGGACTTTAGAATTCCACTTTTATAGGTTTAAGCAGTATACAAAGTACTTTGGTTTAGGAAGTATTGTTCACAGATACTCAACCCAATCTCTGTTGTCTATCCCATTGACAAGAGGCACATTTTACAATCTGTTTCAAGTAGTATGAGATTTCTGACATGATTTCATTCTTCATTAACTTGTCAAATTAGGAAATTAGGAGACTTGTCAGATTTAAGTATAGTTAAGAATGATTTGTTAAAAATAAAAATTAGGGATATCCCTTATCTAATTCTTTTATGCAATGTCCCTTATCTCTCTCCCCACCACTCCATCCTAAGAGGAATCATTAAAGGGAAAAGACAAGAAAATGAACTGTTTTAACATTCAGAATTACTCATTATACTTTTTCATCAAAGAAAAAAGAATAAGTTTAAACTGCTCATTATACTTTTTTTATTAAATGAAAAAAGTAACTTTGACATTTAGAAATTTGGGAAAATGTTTATACAAGTAATTCACTATGTCAGTAATTGTCTCTTTTGTGCATTCAAAGATATTTGTGTTCTACCAAGATGGCTTCCCCCTCCCCCCCTTTATATATAGCTCTTCAAGCGATCTCATGGCAGAAGTAATACATACAAACTGTTCTCCTCTGTACATCTTCCAGTTGGCAGAAGCGGTGCACTGACACGGCCTGTAGGGAGCTGTCATTCCTTTGTAGCCACCATGTACAAGGACAACATTTAATTAATTAGTGCTGATAGAAATGTGTGATCTCTTTGAAGCTTTCCTTTGAAGAATATGTAGGACATGGAATTCAGGAGATGAGTGAAAGCAAACTTTGGAATTGTAACAACTACAGACCCTTAAATAGGTGGTCCCTTGCTTCTGTTTCTCACCCTCTTAACGGCTAAATCCTGTTATCCAACAGAAGCCTTCAGATCCAGGGTAACTAGGGTTGCCAACCTCCAGGGGTGACTGGAGATCTCCTGGGATTACAACTAAATAATCCTGTTCAACCAGGCTTTTAGTTGAGCTGGTGGGTACCCAATTCATAGAATCATAGAGTTGGGAGGGACACCCAGGGTCATCTAGTCCAACCCCCTGAACAGTGCAGAAAACTCACAAATACCTCCCTCCCCACACCCCCAGTGACACCTGCTCCATGCCCAGAAGATGGCAAAAACAAAACAAAAAAACCCTCCATGATCTGATCAAACTGGCCTGGAGAAAAATTGCTGTCTGACCCCAAAGTAGTGATCAGCATTCCCTGGGCGTGTAAGAAAAGCCACGAGAACTAAGCACTGATGCAACCCATTCTAACCCTTCCTGTGCAGGGAGACCAATTATTTGGTCTCCCCACATAGAAATTGCCCTGCCCATTTGTCCCATGTAGAGTTTTGATACAGTATGAGTGGTATACTCCAGCTACCATCTGTCCAGTTTATTTGGGGGGTGGGTTCTGAATTCGTTCTATCCATTCTGAATTTGTTTTACCCTTGTTGCCATCTTTTAATTGTTCTACTGTTTTATCTGTTTTTAAAGATTATATATTAACTGGTCTTTAATGTTATGTAACCTGATGTTACCCACCCTGAGCCCATTTCAAGAAGGAACAGGATATAAATTTAATAAATTATAACTAATCTTTAGAGTGCAGGAGTTAGTTTCCCTGGAGAAAATGGCCACTGGAACATGGGCTCTATGGCATTATACTCTACTGACGTACTTTCCTTTCCCAAACCTTCCTCTCCCCAAACACCACACTCCAAATCTCAAGGAATTTTACAACTCAGAGCTAGCAACCTTAAGTATAATGGTCTCAGTACTACTGCTGTGCAGTAACTCATTATTAGTTAGCAGGCAGGTAATATGATTACTCGAACAGAAACTGAAGAACATCTGGCAATGCAGAACTTTTTCGAAGTTCTGAGCCCATGCTAAAAAAAAAAGGCAATTTTCTTTCTTTCTTTTTTTAAAAAAGTGAACATTTTGATAGAAATTTACTGGTTGGCTATTTACATGTAAATCAGTCTTTTAGCTGTATCATAAAGGCAGAAAAGCACTAAATTGAATGTGATAATGTAGCCCCTCCCACCCTAAACTCATGCTTATTGAGAATTAGATAAGGTATTTGCTTTTTAATGCTTTTTCTAAATGTACACCTAGAGAATTTGGGACAAAATTAAAATGGTTTTCTTTAATAGAAATTAATGTTACATCAGTTATATTCTGCCTTTCTCATCAATTGGGAAGCAAAGTGGCTTACATCATTTTTCTCTCCCCTGTTTAAGAGTGTGGGACTGGCCTGTCACTCAGCAAATGTCCAAGGTAGAGAGGGGATAACAATTGGTATCAGTCTGTGCAAATGTCTTGATGGATTTGCCATCCTCTAAACTCCCTTTCCGTTGTGAATAAAATGAGCCTGTTTGTCTGGGTTGTCAGACCCCAAAATGCTGTAGTGATAGCAATCAGACCCCTCCCGCAGATGGGCAGTTTAGTACTTAGAGAGAGACAAACAGCCCTCATTACTATCACCCCCAAATCGTATGTGCACTGTACTGCCTGACTTAAATGTGAGAACAAAAAAGAAATGACTTGAGACAGTAAAAGGATGTCAGCCAGAAACAACTCCAGACACATATATCGGAAGATGAGCCAAAATGGTTGGCCAGCTAGCGACCGTCTTCCCCATCCTAAAAGGTGCATAATTTAAATTTTAAACAATGGATCTTCCAAGAAAACAATACCTCATCTTGGACTAATCCTGTCACATGCCCAGTCTCACTTCCCCCTCACCTGTTTGCTCTAATCAGTAATACTTAACCCTATTCACCAAAATCTGGTAGTTTTCCTGTCTGATTCTCATTCCTCTCCCCCCCAATAATGTCATCAAGAGACATTAACACCCCGGTGATCTCATCAAGGTTTCCCAAGACCATTGCCATCCTTGAGAAACCCATCATATCATTGTTTAGGGGGCAAACACATCAAACAGCCCCAGGGAAAAAATTTCCTATAACTATAGCTCACTGCTCCATAGCAGTAAGTGTGTTCTTGGCACCATACATACACCACTACTTGCATGTGGGTCCTCTCCTCTTCTTGGTGAAACACTGGCCATTTCACTGCCCTCCGTGGACCTCGTTCTTCTAGATTGGTAAATACCACTTCTCCAAAATATCTCTCTTGCGCCCCCCTAATCTCTGTTTAGCTAGTTTGTGTTTTCTGTTTGTGCGTTTTTGCCCTTCTATTGTTTTTCAATAAAACAACTTCCAGTTGAACACCTGACTGGTTTATTTTGAGAATTCTCCAAGGAAAAGTCCTAGTATGCATAGGTGGAGATCGCAATTACCCCCTCTTGCTGTGTCTCCAAATAGGAGACCACAAATTTGGATAACAGATAAATGGTGGAGAATGCAGGCACCACCCTGCACCTCTAAGCTTCATGACTGCACATACGTGTCTCAGAGTGCAGATGTAGGGGAACTTCTGCAGATAAAGTTGCAGGAATGTGACTGCATGTGTGGAACTCTGTGCTTGATGCTTTAAGATCGACTATTGGGTTGGAATCTTTTCCTCCTTTCATCTCTTGGGCCTGTGTCATTCAGCTTCACCTTATTGGCCCACGGGTTTGTGCAAGTGGCCATGAGGTTCTTTAGAACACAAGGGGGTAACATATATTCTAATTTGTCACTTTTTGCTGTCTTGGGTTGATCAAGATTGGATTGGAGCTAGGAAAGAATCCTTCTAAGACTTAGGTAACAGAGCAGGAGTCCCTTTAAGATCTAGGACTCCCCAGAGTCAGCTGCAGGGGGGAACTCCCAATGCTGTCCATTTCACAGTAAAGTGCAGGGGGGAACTCCCAGTACCATAACTTTAGTTCTCAAGGGTAGCTCCCTCTGGGGAGAACAGATCTGGGCATCTGCCTTGGTGACAGGCACCTTAGAGTTTAGTGATTTTCCTGGACTGTGACACAAGGTACCCATCCCTTCCCAAAATGTTGCACTTTGAATTTGGACCAGTTAGCTCAGTTTGGTTTCTGATTATCTTCCCCCTGCCACTCAGCAACCCTCAGCAGAGTGACAGCTGTAAATTCTGGCAAGGTCATTTCCTCCCTTGCCACTCTACCAGATAGTAGAGCCAAGGTCTCTTTAAAATCTTCCCCGTACCTCAGACAAACGGCTCTACTTGGGTTCACAGTCCAGGGAATTGAGCTATGATACACTGATCCATTAGGAGCCTGAGAGCTGAATGCCAATTTCGTGGGCAGAGGTCTCCCTGATCAGGAGTTTCCCCCCTTCTTCCACCCAAACATTTCTCTCTCTGTGAGCTGTAGAGTCCTCACAGGGTCCCCATTCAGGTTTTAGAATACCTGAAGTCCCGAACAGCAGTAACTAAGTCCTCCTTCACAAGCTGTAGTGTCCTTGTGTAGGTTTTAAATATCCTTGGTTTTAAATTACCAAGTACAAACCCATCATCATGTTCAAGCAAGCCCCTGACTTGGACAAATTAGAAAAGTGGGTAGTCAAGAAAGGCCAAAACCAAAAGTCTCTTTCAGATGCCCTGATCCCCTGCAAAGACTGCATGATGCCTTCCAGGCGCAGAGTAACAGTAAAAAATGGTGAGAGTAAAAAGAGAATGAACCATTCCCCAAAGAATAAGGGGAAGAAGATGCACATGGGGGCTAGAGCCATTAGAAGTAATAATTTGCTGCTCCCATTCCAATGGGGGTGTGTGCTGATTTCTCTCCAAGCCTTTTGTACTGGTACAAAAAGGGAGGAGAAGGCAATTTTAGTCAGATCCCTTCTTTACCTCAGACCCTGCCAAGCTGCATAGTTGCTACAGTTGTTGGGTTTTGTTTTGTTTGGTCTGGATCCCTGGCAATAGCTTTTCACAGGTCACAGAGAGTCCCCAGAAACAAGGCCATGCTGTTTTATCTTCTTTCAAGCTTCCCAGGAGAAAAGCAGTGCTACATAGCAAAACTGTGCCAGCTTGAGCTGTATGATACAAATTTAAACTCCACTGGAGCTTAGGGCACTAATAAATGGATTCTTTAGTAGTCATGGTATTGGAAATGGTGATAACCAAGGCATCCCTCTATAAGGGAGATTTCAGCATAAAACTATATGCCATGCTGACAAAATTATTGTGAAGAGAAGGCACATGCCATGGTGTGGTATAGCTTATAAGGATGCAAAAGGATTCACTTGTTAGGCTTTCCATATATTATTTTCTGAAATCATCCTAGCACCGATAAAACAGTGTTGCACTTAACCTGTAATCGTTGCTCACCGATTCTGTGCAGGCACATATTGGGACTATGCAGGTGCTGGCCAGCCACCAGAAGATTCCCTGCCAGCTTTTCCATCCCTCTCTATAGAATGCTGAAGGGGAGCCCCTCTAATAAGAACATAAGAGAAGCCATGTTGGGTCAGGCCAATGGTCCATCCAGACCAACACTCTGTCACACAATGGCCAAAAAACCCAGATACCCTCAGGAGGTCCACTAGTGGAGCCAGAGCCACGTTTTCCCACTAAAAAGACCATATGCTCCTAGGAGGGGCTCCCTTCTTTCCCCCAGTTATCCAGCCACAAAGAGCACCCAAAACTCTTAAGAGAGCTCACAGTGGAGAAAGAGGGAGGGAATGTGTGCCTGCACAGAAGACAACTTGATGAACATCAGTTGCAGGTAAGTGCAACACTGCTTTCATCTTCAGCCTTCTGTACAATCCCACACTAGGAAACTAAAAAGCTACTTACTCAGAGGTGGGTGTGATGCTCTCACTGGAAAAGAGAATGCAGGACAGCTTTTCCAACTGAGCCTCCCTTCTGGCATTGACATTGATTGCATAGTGTTTCACGAAGTTAACCAAAGATTATTCATCACAGCTCTAAAGATGACCATCAGTGGGACGCCACATGAGAATGCAGCCAACACAGCCTGTTCCCTGGTTGAATGTGCCTGAACCTTCAGCAGACACAGCTGTTTGGCCTGGTCATTACACCATCTAATAGCTCTTGTGATCCACCTAGAAATGATCTGGGAAGTGGCTCTGCCCTTTGAAGGGTCCAAATAACACACAAATAAATACACAGATTTTCTGAAAGGTTCTGCCCTATGTAAATAATACAAATTGGAAAAGGGAAGAAAACAGGTAAAACAATGTTCTGCAACAGCTGTAACAGGAGCACAACTTTAGGCAAAAAAATTCAAACTCAGTCTTAGTACCACTCTTCCGGCATGTAACTTTATAAGTGAGAGTCTGTCCTGAAAGCACTCAACTCCTTAACCCTCCTGACTGATGTGATAGCCACCAGAAAAATGACTTTCACTGACAAAGCTACCAGGGAAAGGTAGCCATAGGCTCAAAGGACAAGGACTGTTGGTGAACTATGGGCATTGAGGGTGAGAATATATTAACCCTTTGAGGAACAAATGTGAAGACCCGTGGGAAAACAGGCTCTTGTCCTCCACCAGAGCGTGTGAAGCTGATATGGCTGCTAAGTGAACCTTGATGGAGGACACTGAAAGGCCAGAAGCCTTGAGGGACAACAGGTAATCAAAAATCAAAGGAAGAGGACACGAGTTGGCAGGGGTTCCTTAGAAACTGCCCATATGGGGAAAAAACTTCCATTTGCTAGTGACCAAGGAAGAATGGCATTAAGGAGAACCTAACTAACTTCAGTTCAGGGTGGGGGTTCAGCAGACAGGCTGTCAGGCACAAGATGCTCACTTTATAAAGTAGCATGGGGGCATGGTGTAACAGGTCCAGAGCTATAAAGAAAGGTGGGGACATGGTGTAACAGGTTCAGGACTGCAGGAAAATGTAAGAGTCTCTCCTGTATAGTCCAATGTGAGAATCTGGAACCACATCTGTTTTAGCCAAAAAGAGGCCACCAGAGTGTACCACATCTGCTCAGCTAAGATCTCGATTAGCACCCTGGGGATTAACAGAAATGGGGCCAAGTTATAGAATAGGGACCCTTGCAATCTGGTTTGAAATGCATCCCTTACTGGCCCTAGGGCAAAATTTCCTGGCCTTGGAATTGTTCCTTATGGTGAACAAATCCACTGCTGG
The DNA here is from genome assembly GCF_032191835.1 of Heteronotia binoei. Lineage (NCBI taxonomy): Eukaryota > Metazoa > Chordata > Lepidosauria > Squamata > Gekkonidae > Heteronotia > Heteronotia binoei. The sequence goes on from NC_083227.1 coordinate 59,833,668, forward strand.
AGTTCCCCAATGAGCAAAAGTTAGCAAAAGATGACACAATGCGATGGACCATTTGTGATCTGAGCTGCTCTGGTGTTCTTGTACCCCTCAGTGTGAATGGCCTGCAGCAAAGCCCCAAGAGCGACAACCAACTCCCAAATAGTCATTGCTTTATGGTAAATCCAGAGGGAGACTGTGTCCCCTTGATAACTGATATAACACATAGTTGTCATGTTGTCTTAAATGGTCCTGGACAAATGCTGAAAATGAGTTAAGGGCATGATGAATAGGACACAACTCTAATAGGTTAATATGTAAATTTTGGGGGGGAGAGAAGCCACCAGCCTTGAACTCAGAAAGGTACAAGTGCTCCCCAACTCTAATAGGTTAATATGTAAATTTTGGGGGGGAGAGAAGCCACCAGCCTTGAACTCAGAAAGGTACAAGTGCTCCCCACCCTCTAGCCAAGCATCAGTGTTGATAGGCACTTGGGGCCACTGCTGCTTGAAGGGGACCCCAGGGGACAATACTTTCTAGCAGCCACCAAAGCAACTGTTGTACCCTGTAACATGGTAAGGAGAATATCTGTCTCTGAAAGTGTCTAGTGGGGTTAAACCTCCTGACAAATCAATTTTGGAAGGGCCTCCTCTTGAGGCATGCATATGGGAAAGTAGCTACTGTATGAGCCATAAGGCCCAGTAACTTTTGAAAAAAAGAGGGCTGACTGGTAGCATTTTCTGGACACATGACACACCACAGGTCTTATACGAGTTGCTCTACCCTTGGGAAGAAAAGCCCTCCCCATTGAGAGAACCAATAAATGATGCCTGTTGGACAGGAATCAATTTGGTCTTCAAAGCTGATCACCGGGCTTAATTTCTGCAAGGTCTCAAAAATCAAAGAGACATACTGTAAGAGAAGATCCCTAGAAGGGGTAGTAATCAGCCAATCATTGAGGTAGGGGTAGAAGGAACAGCCCCGAGATCTAAGATATGCTATCACCACAGCCATACACATCCTAAACACATGTGAGGCCATAGCAAGCCCAAAAAGAAGTACTGTATATTGGTACACCATGCCTAAGAATTTAAATTGCAGAAACTTGTAGTAATCTGGGTATATTGCCACATGAAAGTAAGCATTGTTCAAATCTAGTACAATGAACCGGGTGTTTAATTCCAAAAAAGCCACACAGCAGAAAAAGTTAACATTTTAGGCTGCAGTCACACGTAATAAATAATCCACTTTCCAACTGGATTTTGCCAGTTCACATAGTAAAATCCAGTTGGAAAGTGCACAGGAAGTGGATTGAAAGTAGATTATTGTGTGTCTGACTGCAGCCTTAAACTTTTTAACAATCAGAAAAAAGATTAAGTTTCCTAAGATCTAGGATGCGCTATAGCCCCTCATCCTTCTTTGGGCCCAGGAAGAATCTGGAGTGGAAACCCTCAGAGGTGAAAGAAGGAAGAAGTTTCTCTATTGCTCTCTTAGATATGAGTTACAGGAGGCCATGGAACTGGCCGAGTAGATTCTGAGACTGGAGTTGGATCTGAGTCTGCAAGATTGACTTTGAATTAGCCTCCATCTCACCCCATGAACAGGATTGAGCTGGGGATTACAGGTGCGGCAATGGGTTCTCAGTGTCAGGATTTCCTGACGCTGGAACCAACTATTTTGGATCCATTGGAACCAATGAGGGGGCTGAGGCTGGAAAGTGCCTAGAGGCCATATGATGCTTATCACAGTGCCTCTCTTATGGTATGGATTTTGCTCTAGCCTTCGTAGGGGCAGTTCTAAAGCAGAGTGAGACTGCCTAGGTATTTCAGAATGATGCTGGACTGGAACTGAACTCAAACTGGAGCTGAACTCTGATAGAACCAATATGATCAAGGGAGGGTATGATGGTTGGCTGATTGAGGCAGGAGATGTACTGGCAAGAGTATGTTGTCATTCCACCAAAGTGGAGCTTTGCTGTCAAGCTCTCAGGGCATGAATGGGCTTCTTTCCAAAGGCTAGCCTTAAGTTGTGCTGCTGTGTCAGACCTCACCTTCAGCGTGAACTGGAGGCAATGTTCGCAGCTGACTGTATTGTGCCCTTTGCTAAGGGAAAGGAGGCAGAGGGAATGCCTGTCAGAGTGGGCCATTTTAGTCCCACATTGGGAAAATGTCTTTAAAAGTGCCTTCTGGGACATAACTGTACTAAGAAGCTCACAATGAAATAAGGAGAAGATGGCAGCAAGAAAAGAACTGAGGGAAGGGAGTGTCAGAACTTGTAACTTTGATTTCTTTGCTTTAGCCAGACTGACTCCATGTTGTAACTTAGAAAGCTTGACAGCGGTCATTGACCCGGGCCTCTCTGCTATGCCAAGTATTTAGGGCAGTAAGGCAGGCGGCAGAGAGTCTCTGCTTAACATCCACAGGTGCCCTTTGAAGCCAGGCCGTTTGGCCTTCACAATAGGGGGGCATCCTCCTTTGCTGATAACGAAGGCTGGGAAGAAGAGACGACCGTGTGAATTATTGTTTTATTATGCTTTGCTGTGGGCATAAAATGTAACCAACTGCCCAGAATCGCCATTACTGTTATTTCGTTACTATAGTACTGTAGTTCATTTAATAAAGATCCTAACTTGCAACAAGTATTGGACTCTTTTGAAGTTCATCCAAGTTCTGACATTATAACAGTAATCCTTTTGTTTGGGCTTATCGGAACTGGGAACCTGGCCCGATGGCGGCACTGGCTCCAGACAACGGAGAGCCCAATATCCCACCCGATGAGGAACCCCTCGACCCGAAGGTGACTGGAGCGAGGAGGAAGATTAAAGTCCCCGCGCCGTTTTCCTTCGACGCCTTCCCCTCACGAACCTGGAGCCCGAGGAAGTCTACGGCCGCTATGGAGGCCGCGGAGCAACGCTACCGACTCATCGCCACGGGCGAGGGAGAAGGGGACGAGGGCGAGCCCAGAGACGAGGGGCTCGGAACTTATGGCGGAGGGGACCCGATCCGAACACTACGCAACGAGTTGTTCGATTGGGTGAGAGAGATCCACGACGAGGTTCATGCCTCCAGGACCCTGATGGCAGAGGAGATGCAGCAGAACCTGGGAGCAGTCCGCGATCAAATACGCACGCTCCAAAAGGTCGTGGCAGCAGGACAACTCCCGGGGGGGGGGACCGGCTGGCCCCCCGGCGGGCGCGCTGGCCAGGACCCCGGCAGGACCCCTCGCGGGACTGCCGGCTGGTCCGCTGGTAGGACCCCCCGCTGGGCCGCCGGCTGGCCCTCCGGCGGGACCCCCGGTTGGGGCCCCGGCCGGTCCTCCGGTAGGTCCCCCGGCTGGACCGCCCACGGGACCGCCAGCCGGCCCTCCGGTGGGACCCCCGGCCCCACCACCCGGTGGGCCGGTAGCTCCGGTACTCCCGGCCCCCGTCGCCCCGGCCGGAGGGGACGGGGGAGGACACCGAGAGCTGAAAATCACCTTCGACGGGGACGGAGAAGCGGTGGAGTACTTCACGATCCAGTGCAACACGTTTTTCACGCACTGGGGAGCGGGGTACCCCACGGAAGCAAGCCGCGTAGACCACATCGCCTCCCGACTGAGAGGACCGGCTCAGAAATGGTACATGGGGCTCTATACGGGACGGAAACCCGAGCTAGCCACCGTGGCCGACTTCCTACAGGCGATGCTCCGTCAGTACGGAGACCCGCTGCGAGAGGAGAAAGCCATCGCGGCCCTACAAAGGATAGAGCAAGGCAACCGCACCACCTGAGAGTACGCTACCGAATTCATGGGTCACTGCGCGGCTGCCAGGGGATGGAATGAAGTAATGAAATACACCGCGTTCAAGAACGGCCTGAACGCGAACATCTTAGACCGGTGCTACCACCAGGGAAGACCAGACACCCTGGTAGGATGGATCCAACTAGCCGGGGAAGTAGAGACTGACCTCCAGCACGTCGGGATGCGACGCCAGCAACAAAGCAAAAAGGGAGGGAGGTCGAGCCCCTCGCCGAGCAAGACGGAGGGGAAGCGGGGCCCCGCAACCTCAACCCCCTCGACCGCAGCACGGAAGTGCTTCAGGTGTGGGGATCCGAACCACCTGGCAGCCAACTGCCCGGGGAAGCCAACACCAACTCCGACGCAGCCCAAACCGACGCCCACCGCACCGAAGAAGAAAGGCGGGCGAGCGAAGGAGCCCAGTCGGGGCACCGTCGCCACTTCCTTGGCGATTGACGAGGATATTACCACCATAGAAGAATCCAGCGAGGAGTCCTGGGATCAGGAGTCGGCGGGAAACAACAGCGACCTGCTTTAACCAGTGCCGCGAGGCAGGTCGATAAAACGCCGGCACTACTAACGGTGAGAGTTACCGGGGGGCTATTGTTCATGGCGGTCACCCTTTTGAACCCCAACTTGAAAAGATTTATGCACGCCCGGGCCCTAATTGACTCTGGGTGCACGAGGGACATCATCACCCCACGCTTAGTGGAAGCGCTAGGGTTAGCCACATCTCCCCTTCCTCACCCCATCCAGTTTGAACAAATGGACGGGTCACCCATGAGGGGGGAACCGTGCACCCAAGAGACCCAGGCCACACCTGTGGGGACCGAAGAACACTGGGGGGTAGAGACTTTTGTCATAGCCCCTTCCTGCTCCTTCGATGTGGTGGTGGGATCGGGATGGCTAGCAAGACACCAACCGGACATTCGATGGGCAGAGCAGATCGTGCGGTTCCCGGACTGGCGGTGTGAACACCACCACTGGAGACCCGAGTGGGGCCCGAAAGCACCCCCGCAGAACGAGAGACTTTGCCTCACCCTCGAGGAGATAGGATCGATCCCCAAAGAATACAGGGACTTAAAGAAAGCCTTTAGCGAGCGGGAGGCGGACGAACTCCCCCCACACCGCCCCACAGACTGTGCCATCGAACTCATCCCAGGGCAGACTCTACCAAAGGCAAAGTTGTATTCCATGGGTTGGGCAGAGAAAGCCGAGCTAAGAAAATTCATTGACAAAAATTTGAAACGGGGCTTTATTCGACTGGCCACGGCCCCCCATGCAGCCCCTGTACTATTCCGCAAGAAAAAGGACGGGGGGCTTAGACTTTGCACAGATTTTCGCGGGATAAACGGGATTTCTATGTCCAATGCTTACCCGATCCCGCTGATAAGGGACCTTTTGAACACAGTGGCCGAGGGCAAGATCTTCACTAAGCTCGATCTCAGAGACGCGTACTTTCACGTGCGGATTAAGGAAGGAGACGAGTGGAAGACTGCGTTCAACACCCCTATGGGACAGTTTGAGTATCTCGTGATGCCGTTCGGGCTCCAGGGAGCGCCGGGGGTTTTCATGAACTTTATAAATGAAGTGTTGAGATAGTTTCTGTTTAAGGGGGTGGTGGTGTACCTTGATGACATCATTATCTATTCAAAAGATCTTGAATCCCATGTGCCGCTCGTGCGAAAAGTATTGACTACCCTGTGTGAGACCAAATTGTATGCCAAACTGTCTAAATGCGAATTCCACAAGACGGAACTAGACTATCTGGGGTTCCGAGTGTCGGGGGAGGGACTTGCTATGGATCCGGCAAAAATCCAAGCCGTTCTAGATTGGGAACCACCCCGAACCCGACGGCAGTTACACTCTTTTCTCGGGTTCGCAAATTTCTACCGCGGATTCATTAAGGGGTTCGCCCGGGTGATGCTTCCCCTCACGGAGCTCCTAAAAACGAAGGGGAGGGGGGAAGCGGCAAAAAAACCCGGGGCGCGCTTGGTCTGGACACCGGAATGCCACCAGGCTTTCCAAGAGCTTAAGCAACTCTTCACCTCTGAACCGATACTGGCTCACCCCAATGAATTAAAACCCTTTGTGGTGCAATGCGACGCCTCCGACGTCGCCGTAGGAGCCATATTGATGCAGAGGAACGAAGAAGGGGAACTACGTCCCTGCGCCTATATCTCCCACAAATTCTCAAACGAACAAAGAAACTGGTCGGTGTGGGACAAAGAGGCTTTTGCTGTAATGTTTGCCTTGAAAACTTGGAGATCCTGGTTAGAAGGAGCCCGAGTCCCCTTTGAAATTTGGACCGACCACAAAAATTTGGAAGCACTCATGGGCCGCCGTAAACTAACGGCCAAACAAATCCGGTGGGCGGGATTCTTTGCAAAATTTGACTTCGTGCTGAAACACATCCCAGGCACTAAGAACTTCTTAGCTGACGCGCTATCGCGCATGCCCCAGCACGAGAGCCAACGGGAGGAAGTAATCGACTCGCTCATCCCCCCTTCAGCAGTCGTGGGAGGGGTCACTACCCGTTCAGGGAAAAAGACCGGGGCCCCAGAATTGCCACAAAAGGAACACTTTGCATCAGAGGCAGACTTAGAAGGAGCAGAGCGCCCCGAAGGGCTCGAGCAGGGGGAGGGTGGACTTTGGCTCCATAAAGGAAAAGTCTATGTGCCTAAGTCTATGAGAAAGGAGGTATTAGAACAGAGCCACTCCAACCGCCTGGCCGGTCACTTTGGGTATGTGAAAACTCTCCACCTCATCACCCGACAATTTTGGTGGCCAAAACTAAAAAGGGACGTTTCTGAATTCGTGCTAGCATGCCCCACGTGCATCATGTCCAAACGCAGGGGAGGAAAGCCCCCCGGCCACCTCGTCCCTCTCCCCACAGCCAATCGACCATGGGCCGTTGTGTCGATGGATTTCATAGTGGAACTCCAAGGGAAAACCGTGATACTGGTGGTGGTGGACACTTTTTCAAAGCAAGCTCACTTCATCCCCTGCAAGAAATTACCCACCGCTAAAAAGTTAGCCCAACTGTTCTTTAATCACGTGGTCCGCCTACACTCATTCCCCGAGAAGGTCATTAGTGACCGCGGGCCACAGTTCGTTGCCAACTTCTGGCGGGAGTTTTGCAAACTAGCTGGCATCGAACAAGGTCTTAGCTCAGCCTACCACCCGCAAACGGACGGACAGACAGAGAGAGTAAACGGGCTTCTCGAGCAATACCTGAGGTGTTACGTTAATTACCAACAAACCAATTGGGTGGAGCTCCTACCATTCGCAGAGTATGGATATAATAACAGCCTCCATAGCTCCACCAAAACCTCCCCTTTCCAAATAGTCAACGGCTACGAAGGGAAGCCTTTCCCAAACCTTCCCCTTCCGGCCGGACCAAAAGAGCCCACTTCTTGCCTCCAGTGGTGGGAGGGGATAAGGGAGGGGTGGAAAGTGATCCAAGAAAACCTGGAAGAAGCAAAAAGGGAGTATAAGCGGTACTTTGACAAAAAGCACGCCCCGCAGTGGGAAATGAAAGAGGGAGAGACAGTGTTCCTATCCACCAAAAACTTGCCCCTTCCACAAGGGTGCCGCAAGCTTGCCTTAAAGTATCTGGGGCCATTCAAAATAAAGAAAGTTATCAACAAAGTGACTGTGGAACTGGAGTTACCTAAATCCCTAAGTAAGATCCACCCTGTTTTTCATTGCAGCCTTCTTCGCAAGGATCCTGGAGCTACGCAATTCCATCCTCGCCCCCCGGAGCCGCCTCCGACATTAGTGAAGGGTCAGAGTCACCATGAGGTGCTAGATATTCTAGACTCAAAGATCCGAAGGGGGGTGCTGTACTATCTGATAAGGTGGAAGTATTTTCCCCCTAGCTGTGATGAATGGGTAAAAGCTACTGATGTATCTGTGCCGCAATTACTCAGAAAGTTTCACCTACTGTACCCACACAAGCCCAAGCCGAAGAGCTTAGGGGGGGCAGTATGTCAGAACTTGTAACTTTGATTTCTTTGCTTTAGCCAGACTGACTCCATGTTGTAACTTAGAAAGCTTGACAGCGGTCATTGACCCGGGCCTCTCTGCTATGCCAAGTATTTAGGGCAGTAAGGCAGGCGGCAGAGAGTCTCTGCTTAACATCCACAGGTGCCCTTTGAAGCCAGGCCGTTTGGCCTTCACAATAGGGGGGCATCCTCCTTTGCTGATAACGAAGGCTGGGAAGAAGAGACGACCGTGTGAATTATTGTTTTATTATGCTTTGCTGTGGGCATAAAATGTAACCAACTGCCCAGAATCGCCATTACTGTTATTTCGTTACTATAGTACTGTAGTTCATCTAATAAAGATCCTAACTTGCAACAAGTATTGGACTCTTTTGAAGTTCATCCAAGTTCTGACAGGGAGCCCCTCCTAGAAGCATGAGACTTTTGGGCAGGAAAATGTACTCTGGCTCTGGGGAGGAAGGGCTGGGAAGGAATCTTCTGGTCGCTGGTGTGGGACTGCACAGAAGACTGAAGAGGAACAACTGTTCTCAGTAACATTTGGTGGGAAGAGTGAGAGGCCGTTTGGAGCAAGAACCAGTTTGGTGTAGTGGTTAAGAGCAGTGGACTCTAATCTGGAGAACTGGGTTCAATTCCCCACTCCTCAACTTGAAGCCAGCTGGGTGACCTAGGGTCAGTCACAGTTCTCAGCCCCAAAAATAACCCTGGCAAAAGAACAAAAACAGTGCTTAATAATGTAATCAAACAACTCTGAAAATGTTGAACACAGTTCTTATTTTGTTTATACTACAACACAGTTGCTTTCCCTTTTTAATATATTAAAGTTACAGGCAGTTGATACAACTATATTATAAATTCACAGACTCAGTTTCAATTTCAAAACAGTAAATACAAAATTGCCATTCACATGAAACAAGAGAAAATAAATACAAGGTTCCACTCTGCGGAACTGAGTCTGTGAATTTATGTTATAGTTGAATCACTTGCCTGTAACTTTTATTAGAAAGGAAAGCAACTGTGTTGTTGTATAAACAAAATAAGAACAGTATTGAACATTTGCAGTTGTTTGATTACATTATTAAGCACAGTGTTTGTTCTTTTGCCTTGCTTATCTGTGCTTCTCACTTTGTGTCCCAAAAATAAACCTAGCTTGCCACAAAAAGAGCTCGAGTTTCAGACTGCCAGACAATCTTCAGATCTCCTAGCTATACTACACCTACTGCCATATGACAGCTATTATTGATGGGAACAGTAAAATGTTCAAGTACTACAACAATCCAGTTCTTCTGCTGAAACAAAGCTAGACTACTAGTAAGGGAGGAATACCAAAGTATACACCTAGATACTACTGGTGTCTGTGAGAACAATAGCCACAAACAATGTCTCGTTAGGAAGACCTTGGGAATTCATATAACTAATTTTTTGAATGCCCCTGTGTATGTCACCTTGATGTTTTCCTAACAATGTTTAACCAGCTAACAGATGTTTTGTATTCACCTACAGCAGATTCATGGCTTGGAAAACCAGGACTGGGTCAAGAAAAGTCCCCACAAATTCAAAGACAAAAGCTGTCTAAAATACCCTATGAAATAATATTCAAACTGAGGAATGAGCAAAACCATAAACTGTCAGTGCAATCCTAAACGCTGCTAATTTTAAATAAGGAACAGAAAATAAAATGGAAGAAAAAAACTACACATTTGGGGGTGGGGGTGGGGACACACACACAGGTTATGAGAAATATGACCTTTCTCTATAGCCTAACTCAAATGTTTCTTCAGATGAACTGTGTGCTGCAAAATTATGCTTAATTACTGCTGCAGAAGCCTCTTAATTAGGATGCCCCAGTGGACAGAGCTTTCATCCTTATTAAAAGGAATTTACAATTAAAAGGCATTGTGTTAACCATAATGCTGTTGTCTGGGGACCTCCAGAACTCTCCATGTAACTGCAGAGGCCCATCTCATCTCATTGGGAAGAAGCAATGAGAGAAGCAAAAGCTCTCTGTGTGCCTAGGGCAAGGGCAACAGTTACTGGAATGAAAGCAGCATGGTGCAAAAGCCCGTTGTGTAGAGCGGAACAGTTAGATTTGAGTCCAATAGCACCTTAGAGACCAACAAGAGCTTCAGAGTTGTGCTGTGGAAGTGCTGAAGCAAAAGACTGAATTGTCAAGCACACTAACACTAACAATCCAAAGCACATTTATTTAGAAGTCATCCCACTGATTTCCATGAGAATCCCTTCTGAGCAAAGGAGGAGGCGGAAGGGCATCTCGAGAGCATCTGACCATAAATCAAGTATTTCTAAAAGTTGCTGTGACAAGTTTCCTGTGAATATTCTGACTCTTCCGGAGTGCAACTGAATTAAAGCAAGGATGAGAACGAAAGATAAAGGCATTAAAAGTTACTGATTTGTCTGCACTTCTCAGCTCTGGGAGTTACCAAGCTAGGAACTGGAAGATGTCTCTTACGGAGGAGCTTGTACTATGCTAAGTAGCTGTTACTAGCTTGAGAATTTGGACTTTCAACTAATCCCCCAAGAATCTCTTGCCAAAAATAAAAGTACTTACAGAGTTCAAAATTTTAATCCTTTCTCATGCAATTAAGGGTGTTTAATGTGGTGAAAATGGTCCAAGAGCATGGTTACTATCTTATCTGGAAAGATCTATAGACAACAAGATCCTGTGTCTGTATCTGCATTCAAAATATCAAATCAGATCACCATTCTTTTTCATTTGATTCTTTCTCTTATTTGCTTCTTCAACCCTGATTCTGGAAACAGCTGGAGATATGCTGTGCTTTTACAGTGTATTTGGGAGCAAAACACCCGTAATGCAGTAAATGTCTATTATGTAAATGGTTGGTAGGACTGGGACCTAGAGAATACCCTCCACTTGAGCATTAAATTTTTTGAAAACAAGACTCAATGATCAATGCAATGACTAAACATATATATATATATGAGTTTATAAAACAGTTGTTTAATAATGCTTGTTAAATGCACAAGTTTTAATTCATAAATACGGATGAACTAGTACAAAAATTAAAAAGGGGGAAACTGATTTCTTTAGAAATGTATTAAATTCCGATGGCCGCCTCTCATATGATCAGATGGGTTGATATCAGTGCAGTCAGAACAATTTCCAAACACTAATGCTGATCTACTAATGCTGCCTTAGAGGGATGTGCCTTCCCTCCTACTTGGCAGCAACTTCTTGAGAAACTAAATAAATCTTTGGTGCTGTAATAAAACATATTGAAAGCTCCAGTAATTAATATGGGAAAGAAGGGGAAGAAAACCACACACAAAAGCTAATGTTGAAACTTCCACATTCATGCTGCAAAGTGTAACTGACTTGTTTCTCTACAGTTGGGGGGGGGGGCACAAGGTGCCATTATAGCCTGTAACTAGATCCAGTTGAACTGGTTACGTTTACAACAAAATGACTATGGATTTGATACTGACCTTAAATTGGTGCAGAACACATCTGATATGAAAACTGGACAGGAGGGCAGGTGCGGGGGGAGGGGGGAATGAAGGTCTGTTTTGCAAACGTATGCTAAAATGCGACTGTGAAACTTCCTATTTCAACCGAGAACACAGTGGAGTGTTCTTTTAAAAAAGAAAGCTTACATAATGCAAAATTATCCACCTTTTCCTACAGAAAGTTTACTCATTTAGTTAAATAGGTGTGTTGAAAGAAACAGCTTAAATTAAACACTGAAGAACCAGTGTGCTGCAATGAAGACAATGGCAGTGAGTGAAAGAGGGCTGCCACCAGGGGTGGAATTCTGCAGAAGCTCATTTACATATTAGGCCACACCCCCTGATGTAGCCAATCCGTGTAAGTTCTTGGAGGATTGGCTACATCAGGGGTGTGTGGCCTAATATGCAAATGAGTTTCTGCTAGAATCCCACCACTGGCTGCCACATTTGTGGGGGAAGCAAATCACAGTCACTTGATTGAGTCTGCTGGTGATGCGAAGTGTTCCCGTGGAGCCTGCCATCGGGCTTTAACCAGCCCAAGGATTGTTCAAGGGTTCCTGCCCCCCACAGCATTTAAAATGAAGTACCAACAGAAACCTAGTATCTCTTTATAGGCTCTCTCTCTCTGCTGAGTGATTATTAAAACTTATTATTATTTTGCAGCATGGTTATCATCAGTGCATAACCAGATGACCCTGAAATCAGTGCACTCAGCACAGCTACTGTGCAACCTCCCATTCATATCCAGTGAACTCTTCTTGTTGGATTTCTCCCATTCTATATTAGAAGTTAACACAGTGCAAATTTCCAATATCTCTCAGGACAATCTATGAGTAGATTTTAACATGACAGGAATGTCTCATAATAAGGCTCACAAAAAACCCGCCAAATCCATGGTTCAGTAAATACACCACGGTATGGGTCTCTAAGTACAGCAAGTCTAAGAAAAGCAGCGTCTCATGCCTGTGCATATTTGCATTTAAACTAAGTACAGTAAAGCTAATTAAAAACAAGAAAATCTTCCACCTAAAAAAAAAAATGCAGTAAGGTAATTTGAACAGTGATTTTTCTTTTGTTGTGAAGTCCAAAGAAACATCCTGATCAGCAACTGAGGCAGCAATTCTCTTTCCTTTTGAGCACCAGCGATTGCATGTGAATAGAAAGAGACCTAAAATAACCAGGGGACTGTGGTGCTTTTGCAAAATGTACTGTCCATCTTCTCACTGTGATGATCTTCACAAAAATAATTATTACAACACGAGTTCAGTACTGTTAATGTCTTCCACGTCCACCTTCAAAAGCATGATGCTCTTTGTGAGCTGGAAGACAAAAGCAATCTCAGTATTAAACCGCTGGCAAAATTGTACGGACAGCAAACTCCATGTACTCTGCACGCCAATACCACTTACGTTTATAAAAAACAGCCTTAAAAGATGTATGTGGCAGAAGTTCATAGATCTTTTCTAGAACTGTTGCTTCGCTTGCTAATGAGGCATTTACATTCCACACTTGAACAACATCTTCCCGGTCACGAACGCTGACACTAACCCCTATTACTTCATCACCTGTCAAGAGAAAAGAGTATCATTATTTTTAAAAAGTATCCTTAAGTTAGAAACAAGATTGGATGGTTTTACCCTCAAATCAAAGGTGAAGCAAGAACACTAAGCTTGAACATGAGTTTTGTTGAAAGAAAGTTAATGTATGTATTTTAGACACCACTGTAAAACTTCTACCAAGAAGTTATACAGTCAGTCTTATTTCTGCCAGAATTATTTTTGACAGGAATGTCAACCATTCATATGGAGATCTTAGAAATATATATTTCCAGTATGTTATAACAGTGGGATTTTATGTTTGCTTGCTCAAAACCAGCATGGTGTTTGAGATCTGGGAGACCAGAGCTCTTTAGTTTCACAAGCCTTTCCTAAGTGAAAACAACAGCAGCATGAATGTGATTTTTTACTATGGATGCCAGAAGTATTTTTTTTTTGCCACTGTGAAGGCTCTATAACTACATATATGTGCAAAGTGCAAAGGACACTGATTACTGTTTGATACAAAACTGGCCTTTGACTTACTATATGTGCAGAATTTAACACAAGGAGCATTTAGGAAGCATCTAGATTATTCTTTCTAATGGTAGCAAATAATAAATAGTCAGATCCCTGGTCTATAGAGATCAGTACTGTCTACTTTGTGTGACAGTGGCTCTGTAGGGTTTCGTATCACCTACTACCTGATCTGTTTAACTGAAGATACCATGGATTGAACCTGGGACCTTCTAAAGGCAAAGCTGGTGCTCGACCAATGCTCTCTCCCCAAGGGCTTGCTACTCAAGGAATCAATATGTCAAAGATGCATTAAGGACTGGTTGCCAAATCTGGCTTGGAAGATTTAGGGATGATGCCTAGGGAAGGCAGTTTGGGGAGGAGAGGAAGCTAATGTGATACCACAGACTCCACCCTACAAAGCTGCCATTTTCTCTAGAGGAACTAATCGCTGGACAAAATCTGAAAGAATGGACTATAGCTGAAGAGACATCTCAGTTGGACATAAGGGTGCCTAATTATTTTGATTTGCATTTGATGATGGTATTTGGCAAAACTTTTTTGTCACAGTGTTGTTTTTACAGTTAAGTACAACTGTTCTTTGGAGGCTCCGGTTATGAAGGCTGCCAAGCTGGCGTTTTTCCAACTGTACCAGGTTAGGCAATTGACTCCCTGCCTGTCTTGCCCTGACCTTGCCACAGTAATCCATGTAACGATCACTTCCAGGATAGATCTGTAATTTGCTCTATGCGAGCCTACCCTTGCACTTCCATGCAGAAGTTTCAACTGATCTAGAACACGGCTGCATGGGTCCTTACGGGGACCCCTTGTACGGCACATTTGCAACTTGTGCTGTGTGAGCTGCAATGGCTTCCAGTGGAGCACTGTATTATGTAAAATGTACTGTTTTTGACCTTTAAGGCCCTTAGCAGTCAGGGACCTCTTACCTTTGGAACTGCCTCTCTCAATATGTCCCTGAAAGAGCTTTAGGCTCTCAGACTACGAACCTTCTGGTTGTCCCTGGCCAAGAGAGATCTGGCTGTCCTCAACTGAGGCCAGGGCTTTTTCAACCATGGTCCCTGCCTAGTGGAACTCTCTGCCAGAGGACATCTGTACTCTGTGGGAATTACTGTCTTTTCCCAGAGCATGTAAGGCAGAGATATTCCACTAAACGTTTGATTGAAGGCAACAATCGAACAGTATATGACCTAATACTCCTACCTTCCCCCCATCCCCAACAGCCCCCTCCCCAGGTAGCTTCTGGGTATTATTTTTTTCTGCCATCTTGGAACATGCATTGTGCTTTTTTTTTTGGTATATTATTGTTATTTGAATTGCTGGTTTTAACTTGTATTAGTTTATTGTTCTAGTTTTGTTGTTCACCACCCTGAGCCCTGCATTCAGGGAAGGGTTGCCTATGAAATCCAATTTATAAATACATGCATAAATAAATGGTGCACGGTGCAGAACAAAAACAAACGGGGGCGGGGGGGGGGAAAGCAATTTCTTACCTCCGGCACAGCGGTCTGCAAACTGTTCCCCAATAGTTGCTAACAATAACTCTTTCCAAACTGCGGACTAACAAAACAGAACGTGTTTAGATTAGGTATGCAGCCTGCACTGTAGTACACTAACTGTGTTAACAAACACTGTGTTATTATAGTATGTGTCTTATTATAAACTTCACATTAATTGCAATTTGAACATCAAATCAACTGTGTATTTTTAATCTGAATATATCCAATGTTTGTTAAAAGCACACTATTATAAAATAGGCAAAGGTAATCTCCTCTGCCCTAGTCAACCCTTTCCTCCACAATTCTCCCAAAAAGGAAAGACTACAGAGCTCCTTTCTGCTTTATTTCTGTAGACAACTATTACAAGTCAAATTCCGAAAAGCATAAACTCACTACACTGGAAACAAAATAGATTTCAGGAGCAGCTCTAAACCCTGTCTCTGAACAATTTAGGAAATCAACTAATCCCCACAGTGAAAATATATTGGTGCTGTGCTGGTGTAAGCATCACATACTCTCAGCCTAACCTACTTCACAGAGTTGCTGTTGTGAGAATAATGTGGAGGGGGGGGACACAATGTTTTAGTTTGGTTTGCTTTGGTTCCCCCACTGGGGAGAAAAACCAGGTATAAAACTTAGAAATAAATAAATAAGCAAAAGTCAAAACCTGCAGCCAATCAGAGCTTCCCCAAGCCCTATATAAACCCTAGCCTGTAGCATGTGGCTACATTTCTTTTGCCCTATGTCATGTACACCTGGAACATATATGGAGGGAAATGAAGCCCTGGAGAAAGCGCCCTAGGTTCAAAGTGCCAAGGAAGAAAGGAAATGCTTCTGTAGTACATTTCTAACACTGTTCTGCTCAGAACCCTTGCAGTACTCCAGGGCATAAATAAATCAGGGATGGATCAGAAAGGCTCCAGGTGGCAGTAACTAGCCTTCTGTGTGTAGCATAAGGATGGTGTTTCAGAGACTTCTGACCAAAAGACAATCAGAAGCAGTGATCCATCCCAAGTGATTATATGGAGCTAAACTTTGGCTGTGCCTGGGACTCTTTACAGAGCTAACCCCATGCAGGGCTTAAACCAGGGACCATTGGTATAATATACCTGTGTTTTTTCTGTAGTCCTCCTTGTCCTGATTTATATGGTAGGTTTCACAGCCATGGCTGCTGGGGAATTCCTCACTCACTATGCTGTGTCTGTTGGTGGGCATACCCAGCTGGGTATGTGACAAAAAGACTGAGCTCAACTGTGTGAGTCGTGGGTTCTAGTCCAGCTTCTTCCTTCTGGTTTTTCTGGTTGGCAAAAGGTGAGTTTTGTATTCTTGACAACATTCGTAGTGGTTGGATTCAAACCCATACCTCTTGTTATGTTTCATGGTTGCTTTCCTCCAATGAGCTACAGAAGAGATATCAAGAATGCATTCTGGAAATGTGCACCTGGTGTCCTAGTGTCTGTTTCCTCCTCCCTTTGCAAATGCTCCTGATCGGAACCCCTGAATGGCAAAGGTCTTGGATGTCCTATCAGGGCTGCCTCTGCCAAGTGAGTTGTGGAGGCATAGGATTAATGGGGTCAGTGTGGCTTTCTTCCCTGGGGAAATGAAGTAGGCTTGCAGGAAGGATCCCAAATGGGCTTCTGATGTGTTTTTGCCTCAGGAATGAGGGCTGTATTCCCCTTATTCCCTTGTTGTCTTCTCTGTGTGGGTGGTGCTGCACAAGGCATATTTATTTATAGAATTCACTGTTACTTCCACAGCAGACTTTAAAAGGGTACTGGACAAATTTGCAAAGAATGTGTTAATCAATGGTTGCTAGCCTTGATAGCTAGATGTAAATTCCATATTCAGAGGTGGCATATCTCTTAATACCAGATTCTGGAGGATAACAATAAAGGGGGGGTGGGCTTTGGCTTGTGCCCCTGCCTGTGGACTTCTGGGATATTTGGTCAGTCTCTGTGGGAAACAGCATGTTGGATGAGATGGGCCACTGGTCTGATCCAGCAGGGCTCTTCTTGCATAATGAAGCTAAGAACATCAGTGCAGGTTGCAGTTACTTCCTATAACTTCCCAGGCTCAATACAACATATTAGTGATGATCTAAAAGGTATGGGCCCATTGTATGTAAGTGACTGCCACACTACATGATCTAGTATGACCATAATGAAGAACAGCAGCATGCTATTACCCATTACGCACCAAGTCTGTACTACAGTGCCAAGCAGAGGGCTATTTGGGGGGCTACCCACCAACTCTGTTAACTTCCTTTCCCCTAGAGATTCAACAAGGATAGGATTAAGATGAGGATATGATCACAGATAATTTGGGCTTTAGAATTATTATTTCCCCATGCAAGCCCTTTAAATAGGGCAGATTACTGATGCAAATCAATTAAGTAAGTCAGGCCTTCAAAGTAGCTATGATTAACTCTGTGCTGATGCGCTTAGTAACTGTAAAAAACAGCAAAAATGACAAAAGCAGCAAATCTCCCCCTCCATCTCCAAACAAACCCCAAAGTAGTTGTTTATTAAAAAAAACCAATTTAGGGGCTGTTAAGCATGAAATGACAACATGGACAGAAAGTGATGTCATTTTAAAACAATTCACCACAGAATGCCATTAAAGGTAAGAGTCTGAGCATCCTGTGCAGTCCTTGGCAAAATGAGTTTTCTTGCTTTTCTCAAAACAAAGGTTTGGATTTAAAGAAGCACAAGCAGAATAGATCTTTTTTTGCCTCTTCTGGATTGTGAAGACCCCCAGCACCCTCAAAGGTGCTCCTTGGGGCCCTGACTTGAACAGCCCAAGCAGATCTTGGAAGCTAAGAAGGTTGGCTCTGATGGATGGGAGACCTCGGAATACCAGGAGTTTGGGGCAGGCTTTATTCAGCTACCTCCCTGAATATCCTTCAGGTCTTCAGTAGGGGTCAGACACCAGAGATTACTATGACTTCCAGGCGCACATATGAAAACACACTTGCACATATAAATACAAAAATACCAAAAAAGAGAAGAAAAAAAAGCTACTCCTAAGGATCAGAAGACCTTTGGAAATGGGATAAGATGGGGTGGGGGGCTTACTGCTGTTGTGGAAGTGCCTTCTGCTTACTCAAGAAATACCTGGGATCCAACCATACTTCTGAAGAGTATACAGAGAGCTATATAAGGTTACATGGCTAAAAGTGTGTGTAACATGTAAAGAAACCAACACTCTTCCCACAATGCACAACATAATCTGAGTAGAAATACAGCATACCGTACTGTCTTTCGGGACTTTCATTTTCCACACACCTCCTTTGGCATTGCTTTCCTCTTCCCTGGTTTGTGAGCAGGGAGAAAGAATAATCATTATTCATGTGTTTATACTGGTAATATATACATCACCATAAGCTGCATATATTATTTTGTGCAAGTGAATAAAATGATACTAGGAATGCAATTCAGCATCCTAACGCTTAAGGCTTGGACCCTATGACATTGTTCCCCTTGTGCTTCTATTTGGTTGCTGCAAAAGATTTCTTCCACTGCAGTACTGACTTCCTCTGTTGCCAGGGCTTCCACATGCAAAAGATCAATACTCTTCACGGAGCCTTTTTGCACACAGAAGTGCTAGCCAGAGAGCCACAGGATCCAACCAAACCTCTCTTTTCAACTGGAAAAAAAGAAATTATTTACTTTTTTTTTTTAACCCTTGTGGTTCTGACACAAAGCTCACAAGTGGGTACCAAGGCCCAGTGAGCAAGCCTAAAGACAAGATTTTCAAGGTATAAACTTACAGGAGTCAAAGCTACCTTTGTCAGATGATGAAGGAAGCTCTGACTTTTGAAAAGCTTGTCCCCCAGGAAAAGCTACTGGTGCTACTGGACTCACATCTTGCTCTTCTACTCCTGACCAACATGGCTACCCACCTGAAGGCATCATTAAATCTCAGAAGTCTGCAGCAGGCTTCCCTGAGTAGGATTTTCAGTGTTAAAGGAACATTTGCCTCAGTGCACTCTGATGATACTACATAAACAATAACGAAATATTCTTCAACATGATGGAAATGCAAACAAATCAGTAGTTAAGAGAAGATGGGGGGAAATCACGTTGACTCCAATATCTAGTTATTGACAAAAGGATAGCGCTGGGGAGTTTTAGCAAGGGAAATCTCTGTGTCTGAGTGGCAGGAATCTGAAGGACAAAGTTGTGAGCTACTGCATTAAATTAGTTTGCTCTGGGGCCATTTTTTCCAGAGCTATGACAGAAATCTGTGAGCTGGAGGTTAAAAAATTGTGAGCTAGCTCACACTTAGAGGGAACACTGCTGAAGAGCTATTCTTGATAAATTTTTCAAAACCACTGGAGAACAGTTAAGCATGGGAGGAAGGCAAAGGGCAAGCCTGTTACTTCTTTCCCCTGTTTCTCCCACACCATTAAACAAACAAACAAACCCACAGTCTCCTGCCAGAGCAGGTTCAGAAATAAACGTCCAACCAGGGTCAAAGCTAAAGCCTCCTCTTTTAAATCCTCAGAAATGATATGAGTCAAAAGATGGCTCCCTTTCCCCCTGGGTGACCAGATCATATTACCACAGTGGCTGCCAACTGCTATGACAAGCTACAGGAGACTGAACAAAGTGTCATAACATTAGGCCTGTTTCAGAACTCTATATAAAGAAATTTACCACAGTCATAATTCCAAATTATTTTCAGACATTTTTTTTCTATCGGAATTTTTTTAAGTACAGGAAATAAAGGAAATATGAGGCAAAGTACAGAAGCACACACATGCAGGGGTGCTACAAATCTGTATGGCTGTAATTAATTAAAGATTATGGTTTCTTATATGGAGTATAGCACCTGAAGTAAAATCCTCTTACTTTTATCTAGATGAAAATGCAAATAAAACAAATTTCAAGGGCCCATGCTTAATGGAACAAAGCTGAAAGTATAATTTCTATTAAAAGCTTGGGAAACAGGGGAGGTGAGTTTACTATTTGTTGGGTGTGTGTGTGTGTGTCTAATCTTAAAAGAGCTACTGAACATTGTCTTGGATCTTTACTCTCCGGCTCCATGCCCTTACAGATCTATTCTCCTTAGCTACAACTTTTCTTTTGTTATCCTTGACCAAAAATTAACAAAGAATTAAAAGTTCAAAAGAAGTAAATGGACTACATTGTATATAACATGCAAATTAAATAAAGGTAGATATATGAATTGCACAATTTATTCCAAAAGCAGAACTCTAGAAGGGGAGGGGAGACTAAAATAGATCTCCAGATCCACTCTCTAGGTATAACATGGTCAGAACATACACATTTGTATCAGTCTTAGAAAATGGTATTTTCTTAAGACAAAAATATAGTAATGCCTAATATAATATCTTGCAAAGGCATGCAGCTGCATGTTAATGTGTAATCATAAGTAGCTCTTGTAGGAAAAATTTTATTTTATTCTGAAAATTTCTTTTCTCTAGACATTTGAATCTCTGGATCTCAGATGTGAGCACAATACGCTTGTGCAATTATGTTCTCCAGTTGGCAGAACTAATTATATTTCTACAAAATCAATACAATGACTTAAAAACCCTGCATTAGAACGGAACAATTATTTTATCGCGATATAAATTCTATTCCCACAACTCAACTTAGTAAAAACTTTTCCAGAAACTCATGTTTTAACATTTACTGAAACAAAAGTTTAAAAATAGTTCCTCCCCTGCTCCTAACCACAGATTCTGTAGTACTTTAAGCTATAAATCTGTATCAGAGCAGACTACAGTCTCCAAACAGACTTTCTCCTAAAGAACTGGATGTTTTTGAGAATGTTTTCTCTTTAATGGCAACAAAAGCAAGAACTTATTTTTAAAACTGAAAGTCTATAGGGTGGGTCTGAGCACTCAATTCCTCATTCCAGCAACAGCCTCCACACTTCCACTGGGGTCTTGCACTATGACCCTGCCTTAAGGAGCGGCTTTGGAGAGGATGCAGGGAAATTAGCAAAGTTCTGTTCTGTGAGTGGAGCTTTGCTCCTCTTCTTTGGATTTGAGCCTTATTTTAGGTTCAAAAGTGCAACCAGCAAATTCCACAACTGCAAGTACCAAACTATAATCCAAATATTAACCAGACTGGATGAATAAGAAAAGAAGGAGTGCTTGTATGAGAGATTGTAGTTTCTAGTAAAATAATAACTACAGAGCTGTGATGACATCCATGCTGCCCAGTTTCTGTGTCAAAATGCGAGTGCAGACTGCCTTTTCTTAAGGAGTCTTCAAAAGTAACATGCATCATTTTGAGGAAGAGTCTACAAAACATGGCTTCTTGGAAATAAAATTGTCAAATACAAAATGAACAGCTCTCTTTTCCATCTCACATCCTGAATGAACTTAAAGGTAAAGGTAGTCCCCCGTGCAAGCACCAGTCGTTTTCGACTCTGCGGTGACGTTGCTTTCACAGCGTTTTCACGGCAGACTTTTTATGGGGTGGTTTGCCATTACCTTCCCCAGTCATCTACACTTTCCCCCCAGCAAGCAGGGTACTCATTTTACCGACCTCGGAACGATGGAAGGCTGAGTCAACCTGGAACCACCTACCTGAACCCAACTTCTGCTGGAATCAAACTCAGGTCGTGAGCAGAGGGCTCCGACTGCAGTACTGCAGCTTTACCACTCTGCGCCACGGGGCTCTTGGTGAATGAACTTATGAGTTTATTATAGAAACTATATGATGGTGAGCAAAAGCAGTAAGAAAGAAAGAATCAACCCCTGGAAACTATTCCAGGAATTCAGAAGTGGCACAAGCCACTCTCCCTCCCATAAATACAACATGGATGTGGGTTGCGAGGCTCAACTCAATCCTAGGTCTGCCTACCTTTTGCGTCAGGATTTACCTATGCCATGCTGGGATATCATCCCATCACATAAGCACATGTAGGACTTGACACAAAAAGTAGATGGGGTTAGGCAGGGCTTTTTTTGTAGCAGGAACTCCTTTGCATATTAGGCCTCACCCCCCCCCCTAATGTAGCCAATCCTCCAAAAGCCTACAGGACTCTTCTTGCAGGGCCTACTGTAAGCTCTTAGGTGATTGGCTACATCAGGGGTGTGTGGCTTAACATGCAAAGGAGAGCCTGCTACAAAAAAGCCCTGGGGTTAGGTTAACCAGCTATTATGTGAAGATCTTCACACAAAAGCTGGATAGTCATCTGTTGGGCATGATCCAGCTTTGGATATCCTTCACTGATCAGGAGATTGGAATAGATGGCTTCTAAGGTTCCCTTTGACTCTAGGGATGCTGACTTCCATGGTGAGAGCAGGCTTAACACATTTACCAGAAAATCCTGGTGCAATTCTCAGCTAAATAACTTCCCAAGCCTTGCCGGATGTGGCCAATTCTGCCCCTTCCACACATACAGACTATAATCTTTTTAAAAGAATTCTTATAAACAAGTGGTCTTCCCCATTTCTTGAACAGCAAACATAAGGATTTTTATGAATGTGTCATTTATATATAATGCTTATTATTCATTATTAATATCCTATTATTCATGTATATCGCACATGGAGGATGGGAAGGCTGCATGGTATGACCCAATCTCACCAGATCTCAGAAGCTAAGCAAGGTCAGTACTTGGACAGGAGACCACTAAGGAAGTCTCTAAAAAGAAAGGCAATGGCAAATCACCTTGGCTTCTCACTTGCTTTGAAAACCCCTTGCCGGGGACACCATAAGTCAGCTGCAACTTGACAGCACTGTACACACTCATAGCACATGTAATGTACAACACGATCTACAACAATATTTGGCTTGTTAATTGCACTGGCTCTTTATCATCTGTCATGAGATTGGTCCAATTGTATCTGGCATAAGAATAGGCTTTACTTGTGACAAGAACATACTATGAAAGATTAGGCCAGTGTGGGCATTTCTTAGTTTTCAACAGTGGCATCATTGGAAGACCATATTTCTCAGACTATACGACAATTGAAGTTTCCTGCAGGATTGCAGTATTTGATAAGGCACACTAAGATCACATGATGAATACTGATGTAAAAGAACTTGTTACTGCCTCACCTGTGGCAAGTAATACTGCACTATTTTGCGTGGAGAAAAAAGAAAACAAAAGTGTTACTCGCTCAGTCTAAATGTTTGCTGTTGTGTCATTTAATTTTTTAAAAACTGTGCCTGCATTTACTCAGAGTGCATTTATTATAGAACCAAACACCATTACAGATAGGCTTGACAGAACTCATTTGGGGATTCTGACTGATAAATCAGATTATTTTGCTAGTTTTTACACTTGTTGAAAGGTCCAGAAGACTTTAATTCTTTAATGACATAAGCAGTTGAACTTATGTAGTAAAATAAGCAGTGAAAAGTTAGCTTTTTAGTAGAACACAAGTTGTCATCATCACTTTTCAAAGTAAATGAAAGATCTATCCAAATGTGCATGCTCTACTTGTTGTCGCTGTTTTCTTTTATTGTACTGTTCTTGTAAATTCACTGGCCAATATCCAAAGAGTTACTTTAGGCACATCCAGGGGTGGAATTCTAGCAGGAGCTCCTTTGAATATTAGGCCACACCCCCTGATGTAGCCAATCCTCCAAGAGCTTACAAGGCTCTTTTTTGTAAGCTCTTGGAGCATTGGCTACATCAGGGGTATGTGGCCTATTATGCAAAGGAGATCCTGCTAGAATTCCACCCCGGGTACATCTAAGATGTTGCAAATTCCTCATATGATTTTAACTTCGCAAACCCAAAAATCTTACCACAAGCTACTTTTCAAAACTGCACTGCAACATGAGGGCCCAGGAATACTACGCCAGGACTCTGGATCTAAAGTTTCCCATTGACTGACTGGAAACAATTAAACAGTTTTGTTGGAAACTGGCCTTTGTTGCTGTTACAACACCCAGCAGTCAATTCTGATCATCAAAGACATTTTACTCAGATTGATCCAAGTCTGCAAAGCCTTCTTCCAGTCAAACATATGCAATGGACAAGATCTTACCATATAACATAGATCTTATTGCCTAGGCAAATACGGACACTTGGAAAGTTGAAATGGCACTGAATTCCATGCAAGGATCATTATATGTATTCTAGTATTTACTGAACATAGTATTAAAAATGAAAGCTGTGGTGCCTCCTTTTATTTCAAAAAGTGACACTCAGCACTCAAAGCTGGTTATAATTAGATGTGCAAATATGCTTACCACAACGGCCGTCTTTCTCCACGCATTAAATGATAACTACATCTCAGAGGCAGGCTTGTCACAGCAGGAATATTATTATAAACACTCCAGAAAATCTAAAGAGAATGATAATGGTTTTATAAATCCACATATAACAGAGAAGAGAACAAATTTTTCCTTTCTTGGTTTGAGACATGACCCTGGAAATGTCTTGTGCACCAGCTCTTTTAAAATGAGCAGCTACCGCACAAGGCATTAGAACTATGCCTCAGTGTGTTCCTGTTCTTAAACAAAGTTCTGAAATGGTAAAAAAGATAGTAACTAGCTTGTAAGAAACCTTCTGAAATCAAATGTAGCATTTTCAGTGTCCTCACACGTGAGGGAAACCTGTGAGTTTTAACAAAACTTCTCCTTAGTGCCTTTTTTGACTTTAGGTCCATCCTACCTAAAAACCTTTAGGTCCATCCTACCTAAATACAGGTTGCATTAAGGAGATATAACATTCATGTATCTCTGTAGACTGTCCTGGATGCCTCTCAGTTTAGCAGATGGCAGCGCAGCCTCATTTTCGATACTATAACTTAGTTTTCAGACTTTTTAAATTACAGAAATTTACAATTACACAGAAGAGAAAAATCCACACTGTATATGAAACATTAATCCTGCTAAACAGGTCCATATATTCTGATATTACCATCTCCAAGTTTGTATTTAACTCGAAAGCTGGCTCTCAGACTCTGATAGTGGAAGGAGAGTGCAGCCTACTTTTCAGTTATAAGAGGAAATACAAGGTCCCCTTCAAGAGGACTTTTTTTGTAGCATGAACTCCTTTGCATATTAGGCTACACACCCTTGATGTAGCCAATCCTCCTGGAGCTTACAGTAGGCCCTGTAAGAAGAGCCCTGTAAGCTCTTAGAGGATATGCTATATCAGGGGTGTGTGGCCTAATATGCAAAAGAGTTCCTGCTACAAAAAAGCCCTGCTTTTTTGTATATGCTGACACAAGAAGACAGAAAGAAATAAGTGAGCCTCAGAATTTAAAAATGCTAAAACCAGTTATGTTCCAATTCAGAGAGTGTATGTTGATCCTAGAAACAAGGTTCTGAGACATCAATCAGTGTTGGCCTCAACAATGACAGGCTGGTTTTATGTATCTTTTATGCAGTTTGTCTGTCAGTGTTCAGAAGAGTAAGCAATATGAATTCTGTGAAAGAATCTATTTAATTTTTAACTTTAGGTAAGATCTGGGAACACTGTGACTTTAACTTGAAACAAGTTATTCTAATTTGCAACATCTTAATTTTTTACCTGCACAGTTTGTACTGTATAGATCTTCTTTAAATTTGATGCACATTCAGCCGCTGTTGTACCAGGAAGAGATCTTTTTAAAAAAAGGAGGAGGAGGAAAATATTAATTAAATATGAAGTATGTACTTATCAAATACTTTAAATTGCATATACACACATGGACATATATCACACACACACAATTTTGAATATAAAAACAAAGCGCATGAAAACTAGGAAATCATTTCTAGTTATTTAAAAGAGCTTTAAATATTTAAAAGAGCTTCAAATATTAAGATGTAAAAGAGGGTTGCCATGCTCACTCTATGCAAATTGATTAATAATGTTAAAGTGGCAAAGTAAACATTTGACTAAACAGGCATATGACTATCCTTTCCTGGTGCCAAAGGATGTCACAGATTTGATGATTACTGGTTTTATTCAAAGCTATTTGACTAATACATTCTTTGGGAGCAGCTGGAAAGGAACAATATAATTCAAACATTTTTATTGGTTTTAGTTTATACAGCTATGAAGGCTGAAATCTGACATATAGGCTGCTTAAATCTGATTTAATTCAGTTGGATTTAAGCAGCCAGCAGTAAACAAGACTGCAGGTGAATGTGAAACAAGTAATTGTGAGAGAAATGGTGTATCTTCAAGTTGGTTTTGTCCACAGCAGCTCTTTTATGCAAATTAATTAACAATCATAAAAGATGGTTTGACTTCATTAATATTTTATCAGAGCAACAAAATGTCCATGTTTCCTGTTCAAGGATTACAAAACGTTCTTGTCATGCAAACATTTTAAATAATTTCGCTATTAATTTTAGACATAAACCACTAGATGGCAACATACTACAAATCTAGCATGACCCCACATAATGACTTAAATCAAACAAGTACTCATTGGATAAGGAAGGCTAGTTTAATCAGTAGTACGATATTTTTTTTATTTCAAGAGAATATTTGTTTTATTTATAGAAATGCTGAAACATGGAAAGCCTCAAACCATATGCATTTTTTTTTCTGCACTGACACGCTGTTCAATCTCAACCACACATATAGCCGTAAATGCTTTTTTCATAGATGAAGTTCATGGTAAAAGATAGCCATGGTTATCTCCAAATAAACTATGCCAGTCTATGTGCATGATTCACTTACAGACCTCCCCATAAGTATTTTGGACAACAGAGAGACACTGACCCTGGTGCAAATGTTATCTGCTTGATATTTAAAATTAATCTTCACAAAGACTACAACTGGCAGGCAGCACATCAAGATGGACTTCCCACTATGATCAGTAGAAGGGATACCGTACTGGATTTGGATTTAGTTCTTGCTCAGCCAGCATGGTGTAGTTGGTTAAGAGTGGTGGACTCTAATCTGGAGAACCAGGTTTTATTCCCCCCTCCTCCACAGGAAACCAGCTGGGTGACCTTGGGCCAGTCTCAGTTCTCTCAGGACTCTCTCAGTCCCACCTACCTCACAGGGTGCCTGTTGTGGTGACGCCGCTTTTAGACTCCTTAGGGCAGACAAAAGCAGAGTTAAAAACCTACTTTTCTTCTTGAGAGCCAGAGTGATGTAGCAGTTAGAGTGTCAGACTAGGAGCTGGGAGACTCAAGTTTGAATCCATCCTGCCATGAAGGCTGCTGTGTGACCTTGGGTCAGTCACACACTCTCAGTCTAACCCACCTCACAGGGTTGTTGTGAGGATAAAACAGAGGTGGAAAGAACAATGTAAGCTGTGTTGGGAGAAAGGCGGTGTATAAATGGAGTAAACAAATAAAGCTAGCGAATCGCAAAGGTCAATAAGCATGCTTTTTACAGCTCAGCTGCCGTCCCCCAGGCTGTAAAATGAGAACACTGTTGCTGTAAGAATAAAGAAGATAAAAATGTTAAAGACATCATAAATGTTCTACAGCAGTGAATAATGCTGGTGCAAGTGACTCTCTTTGCATCTTCAAAAAGAGTCATATCCTCAGGCTCCGTAGACGATATTATCTTTCTTATCAGAACCGCCAAGACAAATGTTTATTTGAGCTATTTATCTACTACTAACAGCAACTTCATCATTTCCATACCGACACAAACTGTAGAGATAATGCCTGTCTTCAAACTCTGCAAAGATTCTGCATATTCTCTTTTTGAAATATCTGTGACACTGGTATGAGTTACATTGCTACAAAATAACACATTTGTAAGAGCAGCCAGGGAAAGGAGACCTGGATTTAGTGTCCCCCTCCCAAATAGGTGTTGAGCAATGTCAACATTGCTAGGCATGCACAACCCAATGCTGCACACAGTTCTTTGGACTGGGGTTCTTATTTTTAATTCTTTATTTATGTAGTGGTAAAATATCCAATATATTTATTTGTGGGTGGCGTAAAGCTCTGAACTATTAAACTGTTTTTTTAAAATATGAGTAGAAGAGGCTTATTTTCAGTAATCTGTCTCATACAATACATGCAGGGAACAGAGCACTGCTGAATCATCATAGAGATAAATCTATGGTCCAGCGTCCCTTCCAGGTAAGAGAGCAGGGAACACATGCATAATAAAAGACAATGTGTTTTTAATATTTAACAATCTAAGTGTCACTACTCAAAGCAGTTATCACAGAAGATGGTATAGGCATACTATTTCAGATAATCCGCTTTTACCAACCCAAAAAATTATTGTTAGGCTTATGAGAATCAAAGGATACTGATGAAAATGTCACACTGACAACTAAAGTTTTTAGTTCTTCACTAATTATCTGGACCAACAAGTGGAAAAAAGTATAATTAAGTTTTATGAAATAGATCACAATATGAAAGTCAATCTGGTGAAGTGGTCAGTGTGTGGGACTAGAGTTTGAGAGACCCAAATTCAGATTTCTACTCAGTCATGAGGCTCAGTAGGTGACTTTTTTAACTTACCTAATAAGGTTGTTCTAAAATGGGGAGGGGAGAACGACACAATTCAGCCTGTGCTCCTTGGCAGAAAGGCAGGATATAAATGGACTAGGCAGATAGAACCTCACTCTTACATCTAACATTATTGGAAAAAAGTAGCAAGATAATAAAGCCAGTGATAATCTGGGGACAGTGAAGGGGACTGAGTCATTCTATCGCCCAGACAGAACATATGGAATTCTTAAACTGTTTCATAAGAATGACATACTGCCACATCTCAGCTGGATACACATGGCACAGAAATACAGTTAAGAATAGTTTTATATGGGTCAGTTTAGTGGCTTATCTAGCCATCATTAGCCTGACTCAAAAAGACTCTACTTTCAAAATGCTTCAGAGCAAGAAGTTTTGAATTTGACCATACTGATCTTCAGTAAATATTTTTTTAAAAATAAAAAACACCTAAGTCTCCCCATATTTAAATACACAAAGTAAACTCCTTCATTTAACAATCTTCACACTTGTTCTCAGCCTTGATTGATAATGTCATAGAATCACAGAGTTGGAAGGGACCTTGTCAGAATCCACCTCTGACCCTTCTAGTCTTCAGGCACCTGGCCTAGAAAATTCTTTTCCAGGAGCGTTTGACATCATTTAAGCTTGCTTTACTGGATGTTTTTTGTTCTCTTCTGAGCCTTTGCTGATTATAACATGATAATTTTTTTTAGCTGACTGATTTACCGTAAGTTGTTTTTATTCTTAGTAAGAGATAAGCATTTAACACTGCAATTCTAAACATTGTTATATCCTTCTAAATAAACCCATTGACCATAGCAGGGGTGGCTAAACTTGCTTAATGTAAGAGCCACACAGAATAAACATCAGGTGCTTGAGAGCCACAAGACATGAACATCAGATGTTTGAGAGTAGGCAGGCAGGAAGGAAACAGATGGAGAGGGAGGGAGGGAAAGCTGGAAAGAAAGCAACTTTAACTTTAAATGCATTCTTCAAGCTGTCAGCTGACTTGGCTTGGAAGAGTAACTTAAAGAGAGAAATGCCTTCTCCAACCCAGCTGACAGGGCAGTGGGAGCTTCAAGAGCTGCACAATATCTATGAAAGAGCCACATGTGGCTCCCGAGTCAAAGTTTGGCCACCCCTGGACTATAGCTTGGATCCAATGACTTAAGGTTTTTTTTTTTAATTTTACTTCCTCTGATGGAAAAAAGATGTTCTGTATCTAACAGAGGAAGCAGAAGAAGCCAATGAATCTAACCTGGATCTCCTTCAAATGATGAGATGAAAATCACAATGGATGCACTGTACAACCAATATCATAGAATCAGAGAATCACAGAACCATGAAGTTGGAAGTGGCCATACAGGACATCTAGTCCAACCCCCTGCTCAATGCAGAATCAACCCAGAGCATCCCTGAACGTGTCTCTTCTCTCCCCACCTCTTAGAGTAGTGGCCCGAAATACACTGAGGCATAACTAGCTTAATTCTATTCAGAGCAGATAAAAAGGGGTTTGCCTGCTGCACAAAAACCCATAACTACACCATATCACTGGAATTCAGACATTTGCTGCCTCTGTTGATGGAAGCTCTCTTGTGTCATCATGGCTAGTAGCCATTGATTCTCTCCTCCATGAGTTTGTCTAACCCCTTTTGAAACCATCTATGCTTGTGGCCATCATTACTTCCACTGTCAGTCAATTCCACAGGTTAATTACTTGTTGAGTAAAATAGTATTTCCTTTTGTTTGTCCTGAACCTATATCCCAGCAAATTCATTGGGTGTCCCTAAGTAGGGATGGGCATAATCCAGTTCATGAGCCAAAATTCAGGCTGAACTTGGGCCAGTTTGGAGTCCAGGAACTGATGTTCAGGAAAGGCTCCTTCCCTGTACATTTACTGGATTTTGGCCAGTTAGGTTGCTTGGGCCAGCCACTTAACCAGTTGGTTTTGCACACACATACAAAGGGGGGGGGGGGAAGCAAAACCAAAGGTTTAAATGGCTGTGAGCTGTGAGCCATTTAACCCCTTGGTTTTGCCCTTCCCCTGAAGTGGTCCGGAGCAAAAGTGAATTGTTAAATGGCTGCCAGTAGTCTGCTGATGAACTGTTCCTGGGCCATCCCGACCTGCTTTCTCCTGACCATGGAGAAAGGGGAAAATCCAGGGAAGGAGCATCACTTCCAGGGTGGATCCTGCCTCCCTTTCTCCCGGCTTGCTCCAGCTGCGAGAAAAGGGGAACTGAAGTTGCTGGACCAGCTAGGTTCAGGTGGAGCATATTTAGGTTGGTTCAGGGTTCAGTTTGTGGGCCACCCCAAACTGCCCTTTTTAGGTTCATACCCACCTCTACCCCGAGGGCAAGGAATGCTCTCTCTATCCATTTTCTTTCCCTTCTGCATTAATTTATAAACTAACGTCATGTCCTCCAACCAGCTGCCTTTTTTCCTCAAATGAAAACTCCCGGGTTCTCCAGACATTCCTCATAGAAAAGGTCCTCCAACCCCTTAATCTTCTTGGTTGCCCTCTCCTGTAATTTCCCAGCCCTTTATGATAACCCAACACATTTCAAGAGATATGAACAACACGTTATCTGATGGTCCATCATGTTTCAGGGGACTATCATTTTCTGTATCTGGATATGTCAACTGCAGATTTATCATTAACTTTAGAGGTCTGGAATAAAGTCCACCACTTGGCATGGATGAACACTCCTAACCTCAATAGGAATGTCTAACAAATTGAAATATTACACTTTCAAAGGAACTTACTAAGAAGCAGAAAGTGGAAGAGAGCAGGCAGAGACTCATGTCAGCAGAAGACATTTGTCAATATACTGTAACACCTCAAATGCTTAGAGGAAAAATTTAATGATACTAGCATAGTTCTCTGTGAATCTATCTTAAGAATTCCACAGTGAAAAGTTCTGTTGAAAGCTTAAAATAATATTAAATTATTTCACCACAACTTTACTGTTCAAATATTACAACATTTCACTGCAAGTTCAGTGTCCAGAATCACTGATACCAGAGTGGTATGTCTGGGCCAAGTTTTGTGGTATGATTCCTATTTATTTTCTCTCTTGTAAGTAGCTAATGCAGTTATGCTGCATGAATTCCCATCATGTTGGTTGCCAACTAATCAGGCTGAACTCAACCAAATGCCTGGCGGAACATGCCCTGTGGAAAGGTCGTAATTCCTGCAGGATGTTCTCTAGTACCAGGGCCTAGTTCAGGAAAGACACAAGAAGATTCTTAGTTCCAGAGCGTAATGCTCCTCTGGGGGCATATTGAGAGAAGCCATCCTGAAGGTATGATAGTCACTGTCTGCTAAGAACCTTAAAGGTCGAAAACTTAATCCAGTTGAATATGTGCCATACCAGGGGTCCCTGTAATGACCCATGTGGCTGCATTCTGGATCAGTTGAAGTTTCCAGGTCAAGAACAAGGGTAGGCCCATCTAGAGCAAATTACAGTAGTACTTGGCGATTATTGTTGGATGGATTACCATGGCAAGGTCAGGGCAAGACAGATAGAGAGTACAGTTTATACACTCACTGGAAAAGACAATAATGCTAGGAAAAGTTGAAGGTAGTGGGAAAAGAGGAAAACCCAGCACAAAATGGACTGACTCACTAAAGGAAGCCATGGCCCTCAATTTGCAAGATCTGTGCAAGGCTGTTAATGATAGGATGTTTTGGAGGTAATTAATTCATAGGGCTGCCACAAGTCAGAAGTGACTTGACAGCACTTAACACACACACAGAAAAACATGCACACAGTATAAAATGTATTTTTAAAGAACATTTTTTTAAAAAAGTAATAATAATGGTAGGATGCCAGTATGTTGCAATTACTGTAGGCAAGAGACAGTGGCATTTTCCAGACTGCAGCCACCTTTGGGAGGTTTTTTAGCAGTTCTGATGATCATGCTACCAGTGCGATCAGTTCACACTTACATGTGGGGTTCTTTCATTTTTCTTCATCACAGTTCCATCTATTCACATCCTCACTGAGGACTGATTTTCTGCTCCTCCCCCTTCCTTTTTTACGTATGCGCTGAAGTGTTGCAGCATTTCAGCAATCTCAAGGGGGCTGCACAAACCCCATTAAAGTACATTTCCTGCCCATAACATTACAACTGAGGGTCCTTCCTGGTGTATGTGTCTCACCGCTTACTGGTTACCTTGTTTCCTGCATTTGAGAAGTCTTTCTGATTGGTTCTCCACAAAAATTCTGAATTCCTTTACCTGACTTGCATCAGGCACACAGCTCCAGTGGCATACCTACAGTATCTGACAGCCAGAGCAAATAATTTTTTAACATCCCCCTTCCTGTGTATGATAAAATTGTCCAGTTCAGTGTTCAAGTGGGCTTATTCCCAATGAACTCAATGGGGCTTACACTCGAGTAAACATGCATGGAAAAGGGCACTTCCAGGACAAACCTGCCCTGGTCTCTGTTACCTGTACTCTTTCTTGGGGACAGGCTCCATGAAATTCCCCTCCTCCAACTATGCCTGGAGTGGTGGCTGCTCTCCCAAGAGAAGCTCTGTGTTTGTGCACACAAATCCTCACCCCCTTGGATGAGTCTTTGGCCAACAATATTCTTTCATGTTCCCATGAGGGCCAAGAGCTACGGGCTTTTGACACAAGATAGTCCTGCTGAACACCCTGAAATCTGCTGCCACCAATGCATGCGTAAAATACACCAGGCTGCTGGTTTTGGGCCTTCCAAAGGGACTGACCACTTGTTTCAATGCAGGCACCTTCCAGAACTGAAACGTTTTAGCGCTGGCATGCAAATATTTTTTTAAAGTTCATTGCACAAACCCTCCCTTTCTGGGTGGCAGCAATCCATGAGGCAGGAGAAAAATGTTCAGATTCCGAGCAAGAGGCTAACCTGCAAATTCATTCTGCAATGGTGAAAAAAACGATAGGAAAAACTAGTTTAGGAAAGAACAGGAAAAAAAGAGAGGAATGACTTGGACAGCGTGGGGATGTTAATGAAGCTGTCTGGACACAAGAAACCCCCCCCAGTAACATCAGGGGAATGAAAATGGAACATTAAGGCAATCAGGAAAATGGCAAACTGAACTGGGAAACCCAGGTTCAGATTATTACCAGCCCTGAAAGAAACCCAGGATTCAAACTGCCTTAAAAGCTATATGGTTATCTGGCATGTTTTAATCCCAGCTGTGCAAAAAGGTTTGCACCCCTTAAAAGCCACCTAGTTTTTCTAGGAGAGAAATTTGAAGATTACCTTAGGCCCTCCCCTCCCTCCTTTAGCACACTTAAGTAGGCCTGCTGCATTAGCCATCTTCACATTTTCACTGAATGTATGAAAGGGAAACACATGGACCATCCTGGACGTCCCTTCCAACTCTATGATTCTATGACCCCCACTAGAATTACACAAGTTCAGCTGAAGTCTGGAACATACAACAGTGACAGGGCATGTATGGAAACCATGAAGTTGTATCTTGGCTCAATTCAAACTTTCAGCTGAATGCATGGAGGTTGGGATGGGAATATGTAGTGCTGTGATTTATGTCTGAAAAGGACTACTGTCTCTGCTTTTTTCTGCCATACATCAACATTTGATATTTAAAAGGCGGTAGGTTTACATCCTACCACCATTTGACCTTGTCTCTGGATTCAAATTCTGCCTCTACCATAAAGTTACTGTGCAGCATCAGACAAGTCCTCCTGCTTCCAGCTGCAATCCCCAATCTGTAAACTGGGAATTCACAGCAATCCCCTTTTAATAGCCCAAAGCAATCAAAGGGTTTGCCATGGCACCTTCTTCCCCCAATTCTGTTGTTTTCTTCAGCTGTTCTTCCTCTATGATCCCTTTTTAACATGTCTTGTTTCCTTATCTTCCTTC
The DNA here is from genome assembly GCF_032191835.1 of Heteronotia binoei. Classification (NCBI taxonomy): domain Eukaryota; kingdom Metazoa; phylum Chordata; class Lepidosauria; order Squamata; family Gekkonidae; genus Heteronotia; species Heteronotia binoei. The sequence continues at coordinate 59,867,719 of NC_083227.1, forward strand.
CTTCTGATTTTCTTTGTTTCCTTCTTTTCCATTCCATCCCCTTTTTACTATTATACTCTTTCTTTCCCTCTCTGCAGCATGTGGACCTCTAAAAGTCAATGGAAACTGCTTTAGTTTAAGTTCATGCCTAGCTCATGAAATTTCTAAGCTATACACTTTGCATTCAGAAAGCAAACATAAAGGGACGGAACATGAAACGATTGAAAGATTAACACCCATTGTTAGTTGGGTGACAGGCAGTGAAGTCCTAAGAACACTTTCCTGAGAGTAAGCTCAGTTGAACAGACCTGAGTAGGAGTCCAAGTAGACCTACTTAGGATTTAAGAAACTTAAGATGGATTGTCCAGCAAATTGTTCTACCCCAAGCAAATAATAAAACCAAATTGGAGAAGCCTTGCATATACACACTGACACCTACAGGCACAGGTGACTTGCAGCTAAGGTATTTAAATTAATTCTATTTTTTGTATTTGGCAGTGAAAGAGGGTGAACAGCATGCTTTTCTCTCTCACCTAGAAGCCAGACTTAATTATATGGTTGCCACTGGTGACAGGGTTACTGCAATTTTGTATCCCTTGGGGGTTGGTTGTAGTAACAGATTGTGAGGATAATGTTCTCCAAATCTGGCCACAGGTGTTGTTTTTCTTCTTGTTTTGTTTTTAATTGTTGTTACTTAACATGTTCTATGGGAGAGCTGAAATGTTCTGAAATAAGCTCTGGCTCAACTATTGATGACGTTCACTGGGCAAGTGAATTTCACACTGGCTTGTTAGCCCTTTCTCTGTTTGATCTTACTTCAAAGGATGGCTTTGAGAATAAATTAAATGCTAGATTACTACAAATTCTGTTCTTTAAAGAGACTGTGGGACAAAAATCTAAATAAAGATGTAATAAATAATCTAAAAGTTAACTACCCTTTTCATTGTCCTGAGATAGGTATGTGATAGGGCTTTTTTCTGTAGAAAAGGCCCAACAGGAACTTATTTGCATATAAGGCCACACCCCTGATATTACCATTGTTTTGCACAGCACTTTTAAAAAAGAAAAGGCCCAGCAGGAGCTTATTTGCATATTAGGCCACACCCCCTGGCACTAAGCCAGGCGGAACAGCGTTCCTACTCAAAAAAAGCCCTGGTGATAGGTGAATGTATATCTTAACATGTTTTCCCATCACACCAATCAACCTATTGCCGTGAAGGGGTTCAGCAACAGGAAACCGAAACACACTTTTTATATCTTTGAAAAGATAATCCATCTTCTACATGTGGAATGTCCCCCTGCTAACATCGGTCCCAGTGTATAAAAGAGGGGAAATGCTTGCATTTATGGCCAAACAAAGCTTTTAGGGTGAAAATGGTAATAAGTTGAGTGGTTATGATTAACAGTACCCCCCATTACCACTGGGACTTTTGGGAGGACAGCTACTTGCCCATATGCTGAAAAAAATTCCCCTAGTACTGACCTGGATAGCTCAGGCAAGCCCGATCTCATCAAATCTTGGAAGTTAAGCAGGGTTGACCTCTGGCAAGTGCTTCAATAGGAGACCTTCAAATACCAGGAGTCAGGGGCAGGCTTTATTCTGCCACCCACCCTGAATATCCTCCGGGCCCCCAGTAGGGGTCACTATGACTTCCAGGTGCACACACACTCACACATATAAATATAACCCCCCCCCCCCCAAAGAAGAAATTTTCCCTAGTGGACACTACTGGTCAAATGCTTTTTCTGAAAAAGAGACACCTAGTCCAAGAAATGCACATACACTACTAACAGATATTGAGCCTGATAGTAATGAAAATTAAGAATTGTATTAGTTTGCATAAATAAGACTTCACATCAATGACAAGTCACTATAGTTTTACCTTAAGTGCAGGTCTGCAAAGCCACAGACAAAAGTTTTAGAAAACCTCTCATTTATGCCTCTGAACAATCAGGTATGGAATCTGTTAGAAACTAGAGATTGTCAGCTTTGTTTTTTTCCTTCAGCCTGTCAATATGCCACAAATGGTTATGAATGGGTTAATAAAAATTTCTGTGGACTAGTAATTTTGTGGACTAATATGAAAAGCTTCAATATATTACAAGTTAAAGTCTCACACTATCCCCCCCTCCAAAAAAAGAGTGGATTGTGGGTGGATTGTGATGTTTATAAATCCTTTGAGCAGGCAAAGTCAAAAGTGGGCTTACAGTGCTGGAATCCTTCCCCCTATACCTATACCATGCAGACATGGCAACCATTACATGTAGCAAAGTTACTCTCTGAAGGGGGGTTTAGATGTGTTAGACCAGAGGTGTCGAACATGCAGTTCGGGGACTGAATCAGGCCCCCAAGCAACTGGCTGTCATCTGCTTTCTTCTCCCTCTCTCTTGCTTCCTTCTGCATAACAGCTTGCTTTGCAGGGCTTGCTCAACTGCACAGGAGCTACAGAGCAAAACCTCAATTTTCTCCATTGGCTGAGGCTCCTCCCTTGGGGAGGAATAGCTTGCTTTGTCAGGCTCTCTCAATTGCACAGCAGAGCTACTGAGCCAAACATCTCTTCCTCTGTTGGCTGAGGCTCCCCCCCCCAATTCCCCTGGAGAAGGAAGGAAAGAGCCAAAGCTTCCTTTGCCCAGTTCCCTGGATCCCATGGGAGAAATACAAAGAAAGAATCCTTAAGAACAATGAATTCTAACATTTTAAGCACGTTTTAAGTTTATATATATATATGTGTGTGTGTGTGTGTGTGTGTGTATCTGTGTGTGTGTGTTCTTCATAAAATTTATATCTCTGCTACCTGATCTTAAATAGGCACACATATGGCCTGGCCCAACATGGCATATTCTGGTCCAACAAGGTCTCATTTATGTCAGATCTGGCCCTCATAACAAATGACACCCCTGTGTTAGACTTTAACTCTCTCTAAACAATTTCCAATAACTAGCTGGACTTTAGAAACAGAACAAGAGATTACTGAAAGGCAATTCTAGCACACACTATGACAGTTACTGCAAAGTTAACTCCAGAGTGATCCTAACACCTTAAGAATGGTGTTGATTAATTACTTTTCTCGATTAATGACTGTACCAGTAACTATGTAATTTTTTACATAACTATCAACTCAAAGGGCAGCAACACCTACCCCCTGGGGCACACCTGGAAAGCAGTATTTTATTTTTAGTCAGAATATAGTAAAGAAAAGGCTAAATGGATGTTTTAAAGTAAAAGCTATAGTGTTAGAAAATAATGAACAGCTATTTAAAAACCACACTGCTTCTGCTGACATTTATAGTGCTGTCCACATTGCCACATGACATCATTTTGCCACACAATGTAGACAAAGGGTTCCACGGGAAGTCACCATGACTGCTCTGTGTTCCTTCCCTTCAATATACTCTACTCTAACTATTTCACACAACCTGGATAGCCCAGGCTAGCCTGACCTCTTCAAATCTTGGCAGCTAAGCAGGGTGGTCTTGGCTAGGCCCTGACCTTGATAGCCCAGGCTAACCCAATCTCAGAAGCTAAGCAGGGTCTCTTGCCTTAAAAACAAGTCCACCTCACCACTGAGTAGCGCATAACGCTAAAAGAACTAGAACTTCTGTCCGCCAGACAATCTTAGGATCTCCTGGCTATTCTACACAATGCCATATAATTATTATTCACACAACATAGAGGCAAAATTTTCTGCAGTCACTTATAAGCAAAGTTACATCCTTCTAAGTCTACTGAAGTCAATAGGCATAGAATCATGTAACCATGCTTAGAATAGCTGGGTTAGTGTGCAGCAGATTCCAGTCAAGTAGCACTTTTGAGGCCAACAAGATTTTGTGGGGTATGAGCTTCCAAGTAGCTGTTCGTCAGCTACTCAAGATGTGCTTAGGATGGCAGTAGCACAACCAAAACTTTATGCATACTATTGACACATATGCTCATTTACAGGCTTACTGTAAGAACTGACATTAGCTGAACCTCATTATCATCAGCCTCCTGAGTCCTATTTCCTGAGTTTATAATCTGTACATCTCACAATAGTATATACATGAAAGTATTTCTGTTTCTATGAATTTACGATTTTCTATCTAAACCATGCAACTATTGGTAAGAGTTTGTTCTCTGCATTTTGCTCCATCTTGTGAAGGTTCCTCTTACAACACACACAGCTATAGATGGTTAGCATTCAGTCTATTTCACAACTGTCTAGTTAAGGCAAGCATTATTTCTCAATGATCATGTTTATTTTTAAACATTAGAACTGATCATGGTTGGAACCATGGAACCATGGAGAATCCATCAGCTTCCTTCAAAGGTTGGCTCCTACAACTGTGTACAAGTATTGGAAAGCATTTTCCTTCAGTACAAGAAACCTTTCTTCAGCAAAAGTGGGAAGGAGTTATAGGATTCAACCCTACAGTTCCAAGTTCCTTATGCCACTACAGCTTAATTTCTTTATAGCCATCTGAGACAATCATTACAGGTATAAGAAATGGGAACCTTTCCCATCATTTTGACACTGAGGAAACTCCCAACAGTAGAGAAAAGCTGTGTGTTTCCTGACTTGGTTTTAAACTTAACAGAGGTATCTGACTGGACATTGCTCAAAGTAAAATGCTGGATTAAATTACCTTTGGTCTGATGATCCTGTTATATTTGCACATTCCTTAATGTGAACTACTGGAATTGCTGCAAAATTCGGCCATGTCTACCTATTAAAACTTTTTAAAAACCCTATTCCATCCTGAAAACTAACCAGCTTTCAGTTAGATTTGAAAGCCAGGAGGGGGAACTGGCTCATGATTCTTACCCTTACTTATTCACACTTCCAATTATTAAAACAATTCAAATTACTTGAGGAGAGTTAAGCTGCCCCAAGCAGTCCTCAGGATAATGGTCGTAATAATAAGGTAAGTTTTCTGACGGAAAAGAATCTCCTTTAGATTTTTTTTGTTTGTTTAAAAATGGAACTAGGAGTTAAATCAAGCTATGGATGGAAAGGCTAATAGGCTCATAGTAGACTGTTCCAGTACAGTGGTACTCAAACTAGACACAAGTCTCCACTTTTTGTACCTAGTACTGACAGCTGAAACATATGATTTTCATTGACAAAAGCCCCACCCACTCCAGTTTGTGAAGGCCAAATGTAGTGAAGCCTGTGCCACTGAAATACAAGGCCTGGAAAATCTAAACAGCTCCATGGCTATAATCACCACACAATGTAGCATGAAATAGGAGCTCTGAATTTGATAGCAGCTATGGAAATTGAACATGTGCTCTTGCTTGTTAAAAAAAGGAGCAAGTTTCTAGCTCTTCTGTTATGAGGGTTTTAAAAAAAACAAAACAGTTTTTGCCAAATGCTTAGGCAGTGAGAGGGGCAAACATTTTAGTTTCTTTCCCAGCTCACTACTCTAAAACATTTTACTCCAGCAAACTGGAAAAAAAAGAATAATGTATACAAATTAAGTACATTTCCCCATTTTATATCATCTCCTGTCGTATAGTACAAAACAGGTTTTCCTGGATGGAACTCAGAAGCAGGTGGAAATAAAAATCTATGGCTTTGTGTTAGGAAACCCAGATGTCTCTAGTGATGTTCATAAAAGACGTTATTTTGGAGATTTTAGAAATTTTAGAGATGTGTTCCATTTTTGTAATCTGCCCTGAGCATGTTCGTGGGGTAAAGTGGAATAAAAATCCAATAAACAAACAAACAAACAAACAAATAGGATTCCATGCTAAAGTCCTAACCATGATATTGGAAGCACCATTTCATCAGCTAACAGAGATGTCATGGCTTCCTTTGCCCCTTGTTGAGCTTCCTGAAGCCTTCTCGCAGTTTTTCAGAACTATTTTTTTCATGCAGATACCTCTAACTGTGGGGATATTTTCTTGTTTCTATTATCTGCTTGGTAATTTAGGATTACAATGCAGATGGGTTGATGCAAGAAGTATACTGCCTCTGATTAGGAGGAGCTAGCCTAAATCATCTTACTTTTCACTCTTACGATTTACTGGAGTCTTTGTCCTGCAACAAGCTGTCAAGCATGTAGCAAAACACTTGATACAAGATGACTAACCTACAATTCAGATGTGACTGAGATTAACTTTGTTTACAGTGAGGCAGGAGAGTGGCAGCTCCGTGTGTCTCAACATAAAATGAGGGGCAGATGTAAACACAGAACCCTTTCCCCTGAACACAGTTTTTTTCCCAAGCACCTTTTTCCTTATCCAGGGTCCAGTGACCTCAGATGGGTGAGTCAGTGAGAGCGGATATAGGAAGTTATGTAGTACACGCTGAACTGCCCCACATCTGGTTTGGCCTCAGCATTTCAATTTTGCTAAATCTTTTGGCCCTCAGCATTTCAGTTTTGCTAAATCTTTTGTAAGGAAAGGTGGTAATCGAATGAAACTAACTTTAACAACATTTTGGGCCCCAGCTAGCTGATCAGTGGAGGATGTTTATGCCTCAAGGACTCATTCCTTTCTCGGATTACAAAGTCAGATCCATAAATGAAAACAAGCCTTCCACCTATTATGAGCCTGGACTGGGCAGGACAGATCATGGAGTTATAAAAAGTGAGGATAAAGAATTCAACAGTTAAAAATAGAACAAGAAGAAAGATCCTCAGTTTGACTCTGGAAAGCCCAAAGGAGTGAGTCCGGATGGAATGTGACAGATATTGGGAAGAAGACCACATGGTTTTAAAAGTTGCTGAAAAATAAACAGTAGGTGAGATTTTAGAGTTGTGTTCCATCTTCATAGCAAAGCACTTTTTTGTATTTGTATGTAGGATTTAAAAACACACCATATCATTGCTACATTTTGAAAGCCACCCCAGCAGCCTTGTATAGAAAGGGAAGATAGATATTTCTTTTTAAAAAAGGAAAAATAAATAATTTATTTCTTTAATCTAGATTAACTACCACACAGTTCTTCCATAAGAAAAATTAGAATCCCCATACCATCTAGAAGTATGCACTGAAATATGATGACTGAGTGCAATCCTAAAAAGAGCTTATACCCTTCTAAACCCACTAACTTCAATGAAGTTAGAAGAGCTTAACTCTGTTCAGGACAAAGCAGGAGTCAAGTGTCACCTTTAAGACCAACAAACTTTTATTCAGAATGTAAGCTTTCGTGTGCATGCACACTTCTTCAGACAAGGAATGAGGTACAGTAAGCAGAGTTACATATAGCTGGTGGGGTTTGGAATGCAAAGTGGTACAAAGTTAAAATCCAGTAGCAGAATAGTAAAATTAACAAATTCAGAAAAACTTTGATCTCGGTTGCATTGGCACGGGAAACCAATAAAATAGTTACATGTCAGAATGTGAGAATGTCTGTTAATTATTCTATTGCTAATAAGCCTGGGCCAAAATGAAGTTTTCTGAATTTGCTAATTTTGCTATTCTGCTATTGGATTTTAACTTTGTACCACTTTGCATTCGAAACCCCATCAGCTAATTGTAAGTCTGCTTACTGTACCTCATTCCTCATCTGAAGAAGTGTGCATGCACACGAAAGCTTACATTCTGAATAAAAGTTTGTTGGTCTTAAAGGTGATACTTGACTCCTGCTTTATTCTACTGCTTCAGACCAACATGACTCCCCACCTGGATCTGTTCAGGATGATACTGTGAGGACAGTTAAAGCATTCTTAGGCACAATGCCAAACAAATACACTTCCTTGGTTTGCTTTTAGGCCAAAAATAGTGTGTGTGAAAACAACCTATTTTCTCAGCCTAGGGATCTTATATCTTAGAGACAAAGCTTCCAAAGAGCAACTAAATATCTTCAGAGATAGTTAAATAAATAAGAAAGGCCCATCCAGTCCAACACTCTGTGTCACACAATGGCCAAAAAACCCAAGTGCCATCAGGAGGTCCACCAGTGGGGCCAGGACACTAGAGGCCCTGCCACTGTGTCCCCCCAAGCACCAAGAATACAGAGCATCACTACCCCAGACAGAGAGTTCCAAGGATAAGCTGTGGCTAATAGCCACTAATGGACCTCTGCTTCATATGCTTATTCATTCCCCTCTTGAAGCTGTCTATGCTTGCAGCCACCACCAACTCCTGTGGCAGTGAATTCCATGTGTTAATAACCCTTTGGGTGAAGAAGTACTTCCTTTTATCATAATCTTCTTTACGGTAAAGTTAATGACAAAGAAGCTCAGTGCAACAGATGATGCTAAATTTTAGTAATTGTGGGTCATTTCAATAATCATTCTTTTCCCAGCAGAGATAAACCATTCATTGGTAACAACAGCCTCCCCCTCCCCCCTCGGGGGGGGGGAGCTAGACCGGTTGAATTTCTACCTACCAAGCAAGGCACAAGATCACTTCTACAGGTGGGGGAGACTCAGCACATATTTAGAGGCACGGCTAGTTTACACGTTGAGTCCCACCACTGGCGTCCTAAAGGCTGAGCCCCACCACTGAAAACAGACGCCAGGACTAAACGTTCTTCTCAAATTAAGGCTTGTAAATAGGAAGGGAAGATGGCCTTATGCAGAAAGAAACTGAAAGGGGGCTGGTGGTGGAGGAAGCGGAACACCGAAGCAAAAGGCAAAATGAGGGAGACTTGAGTATTGGAGAGGGAGGCCGAATAGGCGAGGACAATGCGGGAGAAGCGAAGGGCTGCTGCGGGGTGGAGGAGCCAATGAAGCGGGACTCCGATATCTCCCTCTCGCCTCTCTTGACAGAACAGTGAATTGGCAGTCAGCGTGGGGGAAGGGCTGAGCAGAAGAGCCCGGCTGGACAAAGAAAGGCCAATCTCGCTTTCCTCCCCCTGCCGGGCCGGCCTAAGAGGGGTAGCTTCCAACTTCAGCTCCCCCAGGCCTGCGTCCCACCGCAGCCGGGCCAAGCCGAGCCGGTGCTGCCTGCGCTCTCCTTCCCCATCCGGTCTCCCCGCACTCACTTGTCGAGCCAGAAGGTCCAAGGCGAGTGAAGCGGAATCCCGCCCGACTCGGGCTCCAGGCCACTCAGCCGCTGGGGGTCGAGCTCGGCCTCGTCGTCCTCCTCCTCCTCCTGCTGCTGGTGGTGATGGCGAGGCGGCGGGTGCGGGGGCTCAGGCGGGCCCGGCTGCCTCTCGGGGGGGCTCAGCGCCATTGCCCTGCGCTTCCTTCGGCCCAGGCTGAGTCAGCGCCGCCTCAGTGAACGAAAGCCCGCCCGCCCTCTCGCTCTTTTTCCCAGAGCTGCATGCACCGCCGGCGGGCAGCAGGGGGCCCTGCCTGGCCGCCGCGACTCGACCACAGGGAACTGTTTCAGGCAGGCGCGCACCAGAGGCCGCCAGTCGTCCTCACGAATTGTCTCCCAGAAACGTGTTTTAAAGCAAACGGGAAAGGGCAAAGTGCTGTTTAGTCCCAGTACTTTTCAGCCTGAAAAACTCTCCAGGAGATGCCAGCCTCCAGGTGAAGCCTAGGAGTCCCCCCCCTTCCCCGGAATTACACCTTATCTCCAGACTACAGCGATCAGTTGTCTTGGAGAAAATGGATACTTTAGAGGGGAGACTTTATGGCATTGTGCCCCACAGAGGTCCCTCCCCTCTCCAGGCCCCATCCCCAAATCTCCAAGAGTTTCCCAACCTAGAGCTGGCAACCATACCTACCCCATTCCCTCGCCAGTGGCCAAGGGCATGTGGTAACCCTGCATCGCACTTTGGTCACTGAGAAGACAAGACTCACTGGAAAGAGAATAATGCCAGGAAAAGAAGATGAGATGGATAGACTCAAATGACAAAAGCACAGTTCTCAGTTTGCAGGCCTTGAGCCAGGTTCTTAACCACTTGACGTTTTGGAGGCCTCAGGCCATTAATTCATGGGATCACCCAGGCCTCGGATTCAGTGGAAGTTCACAGGAGCACAGCTCTTGAACCTTTCTGACAGTTCCATCTCCTCCTTCCCACCTTGTCCATTGAATAGCAGGTGCAGCTGCATAACAATTTGTGGATGAGCTCCACCATCTTTTTTCCTACAAAACGAATAAGTGGGAAGTGACTTGATGGCAGTTACACACACAATTTAAGTACTTTTCAGCGGGTGTAGTGGTTAGAATGTCTGATTAGGATTTAGGAGATTGGGTTCAAATCCCCACTCTGCCATGGAAGCTCACTGGATAATCTTGCATCAATCCTTCTCTCGGTCTAACCTACCTCTTAGGGTTGTTGTGAGGATAAATGGAGGCGGGGGGAATGATATAGGCTGCCCTGAACTCCCAGGAGGGTGAAATGCACCATACAAGTAGATGCTGTGTCCAGGACTTCTTGAACTGGGCCTGGTGAGACCCATGTTCAAATCTCTATTCAGCATGGAGCTCACTGAGTGATCTTGAGTGAGATGGCTCTACAGTACATATCAATTCCTGTGTGCAGAAGGCATCCAGTCTCAAATTATTGCTACAGCACAATAGAGGCACGTGGAAGCAGATATGGTCAGTCTAATTTATGGCACAGGTTGAGAGAAAAAACTATTCAGGTCCCTGTTAATGTACAAAGGGCCTGTGGGAGGGACTGCCTGCAGATCCACCCTCCAGGCATCCCAGCAGATCCTGCTGCTTCAGACCAACATGGCTACCCATCTCAATCAAAGGAAGTTTAACAACTTGCCTCATCTGTCAGAGCCTGTATAGTGTTGAAGCTTCCTGGGTGAGCTTGGGCCAGTTACATCAGCCTAACCCAACACACCGGGTTTGTTGTTGGACAGAATGGAGGACAGACGAACAATGTGAGCTACTTTAGGTCCATGTTGGGGAGAAGGGCAGCACAGAGAGGGAGTGGGGGATATTCCATCTCAAAACAAAAGGAATTTAAGTACCCTGACCTGCCTAGTATCTAAGAGACCCAGGTTTAAATTCCCACTCTGCAACAGAAGCTTGGGCTCCTAAGTCTAACATACCTCACAGGGATGTTGTTGTGAGGGGAAAAATGAGAAGAGGACCATAATTTAAGCTGCTTTTCTCCACTGAGGAGGAAAGTGAGGTATAAATGAAGTTGCTATTTGCAAAGGATGAGACAGTTTGCTGGCTAAAAGCCCGGAAAGTAGGGGCATCGCAGACAGGATGGAAAATATTCCCTCCTTTACAAGACAAAGCGGACTTAAGAACTTCCCTGAGCTATAAGAGCCAATTTGGATAGAATGCATGACTAGGATCAAGGACACCCAGGTTTGAAACCCCAATTTGCCATGGATGGTTGCTGGGTTAACTTAGGTCACTCACACATATCCAATCCTACCTCATACATTTTTTTTAAGGATTAATTGGAGGGTGGGAGATATCAACTACTTTGATGTTTGCTATATGTTGTGTCTTGCAATTCAGTCCCTGAATTCACAACACAGCGCGTGCACGTGCGCACAAAGGTGACCAGTGGGAGACTGCAGGTCACCGGATGTAAGGACGTAAATACCCTCCGCCTATGAAGATATGTGGTGGGAATTTAACTGGCCAGGATTGGACCTGGCCAGATAAGAGGGTTGTTCTGTGAGATGTATATAATCGGGGACCCGGTCTCGCCAGGTTCTTTTTGTGATGTACTTGCCAATAAAGCATGTTGCCTTCTACAAGTCTTGTAACTCAGTACATTACACTGGCAACGAAGGTGGGATCCTAGCCAGGTAGTTTCCCCATCGGGAAATCGCCGACCTGGCTGGAGATGAAGAAGGCATGCAGCCCAGAGAGGCAGAAGCGCCCTCCGCCACTATGGCAACCCCGAGTGGAATGATGGGCCACATCGCAGAGTTTGACCCTGCCAAACCCAAAAGGTGGGAGACCTATGCAGGTGGGAGAGATTGCTGCCGTCTACCTGGCCGCTCTCTGCCAAATCGCGGGAAACTGCCGCTTCGACAAGCTGGAGGAAGCCCTGAGGGATCGATTTGTCTGGGGCCTCTGGGACGAAAGGCTACAGCAAAAACTTTTTGCAAAGGAAGAGCTGACCCTCCAACTCACCTTCAATGACGCCACCGCATTCGAGAGAGCCACCAAGGCTCACTCCAGCCCTCAAGCAGAAGCCGTCCACCAGGAGGAGACGGCATCGGGTGACCCCGAGGAGGAAGGGGCACACCAGCTCCGCCGCCAACCAGGAAATGGGCAGAAATCTTTCACCCGGCCACGAGCTACAGAGAGGCCCGCCAGCACAAAGTGTGCCAGCTGTGGAGACCCACACGAGCGACGGGACCGCCCCTATCGCAACGTTGACTGTAGGAACTGCGGAAAAGTGGGCCACATCGTGCGCGCTTTCAGGGCCAAGACCCACCGCAGGTGCCAATCCACTCACCATGACTCAATCGATGCTCACATGACCGCATCAGCCAGCATCCAGGTAATGAATTTGCCCCTAACCACCCTGGATAAGGTCAAGGTGTCTGTCCAAATCGAGGGTGCTCCCTACCTCCATAATCGGGATCCTCCATCTCCTTGGGATCCTCCATCTCCATAATCTCAGAGGAGTCCCTAAGAAAACTCTGCCCCCACGGCAGGCCCCGGTTGCAGCCTGCTGATTTCATCCTGCGAGACTTCCAGAAAAACCCTGTACGGATTCTGGGATGGGCCACTGTGAGGGTAGAGTTCAAGAACTTTAAGGGTGTACTGGACATACTCGTGGTCAAGCACCAGCTCACCACATTATTGAGGATGGCGTGGTTTAGACCTCTGGGCATACAAACACACAATTTTGAAAACGCAGCAGATACAAACGCACAATTTTGAAAATGTGTACCAGGAATTCCCAGAGGTATTTGATGGGTCCCTGGGGTGCTACAAGGGGCCTCCCATCATTTTACAGCTCGACCCCCAAGTGAGACCAATAAGGCTGAAGGCCAGGTGAGTTCCGTTCGCTCTAAAACCAAAAATAGAAGCAGAGCTGGACCACCTCGTGGCCCAGGGAGTACTAGAACCGGTATCCTACGTGGCATGGGAGACCCCCATAGTCACTCCCATGAAGCCAAATGGGGACGTGCGTATATGCGCAGACTATAAATGCACAATAAATAAAGTGCTCCAGGACAACCCATACCCCGTTCCAGTGGTCATCCACGTTCTCGCATCCTTAGCCGGCTCTAAGGTTTTTGAGAAGCTGGACCTGGCGCAAGCATACCAGCAGCTCCCAGTGGATGCCGAGACAGCTGAGGCTCAAACAATAGTGACACACAGGGGAGCTTTCAGGTTGCGGCAATTGCAATTTGGGGTTAGTGTGGCTCTGGGACTCTTTCAGAGCATAATGGACTCTCTCCTTAAAGGGATTCCTGGAGTACAATCTTTTTTTGATGACATTTTGATCGCTGCCCCGGACGCCGAGGAGTTCAGCTGCCGTCTGCGAGAGGTACTCCACCGCTTTCAGATGGCAGGACTTAAGGTGAAGTGGGAGAAGTGCTCTCTCGGGGTACCGAGGGTGGAGTTCTTGGGGTTCACAGTGGATGCCGCGGGAATACACCCAATGGCAGACAAGACCAGGGCGATAGTCCACGTCCTGGCCCCCACATGCAAGGTGGAGCTGCAAGTTTCATGGGACTCTTGAACTTTTATCATTCCTTCTTGCCCCACAAAGCCACCCTTGTAGAACCCCTACATAGGCTCCTCGTTAAACACGCCCTGTGGGTCTGGGGGGAAAAGCAGGCCGCCGCTTTGCAGGCGGTCAAGGACATCCTGGTTTTCAATGCGGTGCTCTACCATTTTGATGAGTCCCTTCCAGTGATTCTAGCCTGCAATGCTTCCCTGTACGGGGTGGCACCATCCTGGGGCACCAACTTGCAGACCCGAGGGAAGTCCCCATGGCCTATTACTCTCAGACCCTGACCCCCGCGGAGCAAAACTATGCCCAAATAGACAAGGAGGCGTTGGCAATCATGGCGGGCGTGTACAAATTCAACGACTATCTCTATGGCAGGCGTTTCACGATTGCCACAGACCACAAGCTGCTGCTGGGCCTCCTCACCCCAGACTGCCAGATGCTGCAAATCCTGTCACAGCACATCCTGAGGTGGAACCAATTCCTCAACTTGTACATGTATAAGCTAGTCCACCTCCCCGGTAAAGCAATGGGACATGCAGACACCCTCAGCCGCCTTCTGCTGCCCTCGATGGACCCCGACCCAGCCCCTGCCCATCATGTGATGCTACTGGAGACTCTACTGGAGAGACCACATCCTCGCACGCATTTTCAACTGAGTGGGAAGGGGGTGGCCCATGGGCAAACTGGACGCTGATTTCAGGGCATTTGCATCCCGCCAGGAAGAACTGTCCATACACAAAGGGTGCATTCTCTGGGGTAGTTCTCTGGGGTGCATTCTCTGGGGTGGTTCCCCCTCCCCACTTTGGAAGCAAGTGCTCGAAGCCTTGCACGAGATGCACCCAGGGATAGTGCATATGAGGGCCCTGGCACGTAGTTATGTACGGTGGCTGGGGAAGGACGAAGAGATAGAGGGGTGGGTTAGAAGGTGCCTACTCTGCCAAGAGTCCCGGCCAGATTGCCCAATGCCCCCATCCACCACTGGGAGTCCAATTGTGTGCCGTGGTCCCGGCTACACCTAGACTTCGTGGGGCCATACCAGGGCCAAATATTCCTTATCCTGGTGGACGCCTACACGAAGTGGTTGGAGGTGATTCCCGAAGCTTCTACCTCCACTGCGGCCACAGTCAGAGCCCTACAAAGGGCCTTTTGCTCCCACGGGATTCCTGAGACCTTAGTCATGGACAACGGGTCCACTTTTACCTCCTGGGACTTCCAGGAGTTCCTGAATAGGTACCTCATCCGGCACATACAGTCCGCTGCCTTCCATCCAGCTACCAATGGCCAAGCAGAGCGCATGGTGCACACCACCAAGGAGGCCCTGAGTTGCATGGTACAGGGGGATTGGGAGCACTGCCTGGCAGCCTTCCTATCTGGGAACCGAATCACCCCCAACCCAGTCACCGGTTTAAGCCCTGCAGAGCTGCTTATGGGGAAGAAGTTGACCACTAGGCTAGACAGGTTGCATCCAGACCAGGCCCCGGACCTCTGCAGCTCCCCTGAGACAAGAGAAGCCACTAGGGGGTTCTTTCCAGGGGATCCGGTCTACGCAAAGAACTTTGCAAGCGGGTGGGAGTGGTTACCAGCCGGGTGTTGCGGGTCACTGGGTCCCGCTCATATGAGGTCTTGTCAGAGGGGGGCCAGATCCTTAGGAGGCACATTGATCAGCTGCACCGCCGCACCTTGTCAGAAGAACAGGCAGAGACCGGGGGAGCAGTTAGCGGGGTAATAGCAGCAGCGCCACCCGAAGCCACCCAGCCAGTGAAGGCTCTGGGGGCAGAGGAGCCTAGCAGTGACTGGAGCAACCCCTCCCCCGTGGGGGTGCAAGGAGAGGCCCCGGAGCAGCTGCAGGCACCGGACAGCACTCTTTTGGCTTCACCCCACAACAAGGAACCAGCGGCCCCCAAAGCCACAGCAGCTGCTCCAGTTCCCCAGATAAAACCTAGGAGGTCAAGTAGGAAACAAAGGGTACCGGCTTACTTGAAAGAATATGTTTCTTGAACTGGGGGGGGGAGGAGTGTTGTGTCTTGCAATTCGGTCCCTGAATTCACAACACAGCGCGTGTGTGCAGAGGTGACCAGTGGGAGACCGCAGGTCACTGGAAGTAAGGATGTAAATACCCTCCGCCTATGAAGATCTGTGGTGCGAATTTAACTGGCCAGGATTGGACCTGGCCAGGTAAGAGGGTTGTTCCGGGAGATGTATATAATCGAGGACCCGGCCTCACCATGTTCTTTTTGTGATGCACTCGCCAATAAAGCATGTTGCCTTCTACAAGTCTAATAACTCAGTACATTACACTATAAATCTAATTTTGCCTGTAGCTGGCAAAAAAAGGAAGGTTGCTGTTGTGTTAGCCAAAATGCCCTCAAAACGAGGTTGGGGAATTAGTTAGGTGGGCACCTGGTTCACTAGGAATCTTTTACCAATGTATACAAGAATACACGTCCAGAAAAGTGATGCTTAAATATTTGGGACTCTAATTTACTGAAATCAATTACAACGTATTGAGAAAAATATAGTCTTCCATACAAGATTAAAACACATATACAATCATACATACACACACAGTTCTAAGAAATATAGATAGATGGATAGGGGAACATAAAGGGTAGACACACAGGGTAATATTACCTATCGCAGTCTTCAAGGAAGGCTCCAATGGTGACAAAAGAGGACAGGGGAAATGGACCCAAAACTGTGGCCAGAATTGGGGATGGATCTAGACAGCGGAACTGGGATACTGTTAAATGCACACCTGTGGGTAGCTAGTCCACAGGTTATAAGGACTCTCTTGAGCCCTCAGGGGATGGGAGGTATCAGGGAGGAGAAAGGGGAGGCTCTGCAATGACCATGAAGGCTGGACATTTGCAGAGCCAATAGCGAGTCCCTTGGTGGCACCTAATTGGGTGCCTGCTTTTGACCAATGAACTTCGCCTTGGTCCTGTGTACCTGAAAACTTCCAGATTGCAACAGGGTCTGGGGCGGCTCCAAGGTGTCAGTCGGGGAGAAGAATGGAAATGGCTAGATACTTAAGATTAAATGGGCTTATTTGGGAAGGTGACAATAGGGAATCAAATATTGACCTAGGTATCCCCGGTGTAGACAAAAGACTTGGTTGGGACAGGAGATGTTCTTCCTCTTTTCCCATCATCTTCTGGGCAGGAGCCTTTGTCTAGGGTTTTGCCAGACAATCAGGAACAACAGTTGAGCTGTTAATCCATTCATGGGGCAGATGGGTTGCTTGCGGGCTAAGGGTGACATAGGGTGTGTACGTGAGCCTTCCACTATGAGGGAATGAAGTCCAGCCTGGCAGGAAGATGGCTACGAATGGTGTTAGCGTTACACGGTGGATTCCATGTTCAGCGCTGCATAACCGGTCGCCTGGATAGCTCCGTGGCGGCGCAGCTTCTTCCGTTCCATGGCTGGCCCATGCAGTGATGGGGAAACGTCCGTCCGTGTGTTAGCAAGCACTCTGTACTGGGTTAGAATGCTTGCATAACTTGTGGCTGCTTGTACACATAAGTCCCTTTAGGTTCCTGGATAGTTTTGCCCACACTCTCTGGCCAGACGTGTGCGAGCTCACTTCTCCAGGCGCCCTGGCAACCATGCTGGTGACTATGATGTTCGGGAAAAAGGGGGCTTTTCCTCACAGTTGCTTCAGTGGGTACAGTTGCTAACCTCCAGATGGAGTTCTTCAGAGGTTACAACTGAAACCCAGGCAACAGAGATCAGTTCATCTGCAGAAAATGTCCACTTTGGAAGGTGGACTCTATGGTCTCGTATCCCATCGGAGTCCCTCCCCTCCCCACACCCTGCGCTTCCCAGGCTCCACCCCCCAAAAAATCTCCAGGTATTTCCCAATCCACAGCTGAAAACCCTAGCAGGTGTTGTTGCAACTCTTGGCAGGAGACAGAACTGTTTATTTAGTATTCAAACTGCCATTAAATATTGTGAACACAGGAAGCTATGGGGGTTGACAAGTCAAGGGAGCAGAGGCAGGTCCCTAGTTAGTAATAAAATGCTCTGACAGTACACAGAGTAGGACAAACCATTTCCTGCATGCCAGAAGCCATCTACAAAGCTGTGTTTCCTCATACATCACACTGAATCAAGGTCAAAATATGTGTTAAAAGTATGACTCTACATTTGGTAGGAAGCAACAAAACACAATAGAAATTCCATCACATAAATGGTAAATTATAATTACTTCCCAACTGAATAAACTCTTGAGCACTGGTGGCATTTTACAAGTTTTTAAAATTTATTTACTTGTCTTCAAACAGAAGGCAGAAGATAATGGCCATATCAAACAGTCTTCCTTTCTGCCTCCTGTTGTGTGGTGATTTCTGTGAGACTTCTGTGCTTTGCCTAGCATGCAAAGCCATACTTTTCATATTGTATACAGGCAAAATAACTAGCTTTGTTACATTATTACATGTTTGCAGTGCAGTAAAAAAGGACAATGAAATCCTGAGTTGAAAAATTATTTTGTTTGTCCTCTAAAATGTTGCTGTACTGGTACAATTTGGTAATGCTGTTACAATTGGGCAGGGGTGGAATTCTAGCAGGAGCTCCTTTGCATATTAGGCCACACACCCCTGATATAGCCAATCCTCCAAGAGCTTACAAAAAAAAAAGCCTTGTAAGTTCTTGGAGGATTGGCTATATCAGGGGTGTGTGGCCTGATATGCAAAGGAGCTCCTGCTAGAATTCCACCCCTGCAATTTGGTAATGCTGCCTGTTGCGTAGTATGCTTTAGACTGTGATTTTGGGGGGGAGGAAGTGGCCCTGGTGCTTGCACTTTATTTCCCTTGGAGGCAAGAGTAGACTGAATGACTTAAGTTTATTTTTTCAGCTGATACTCTGATATATTCTGATGCTCTGCATAATTTCTGTTGCACTTTGAGGGTACAAAATCTGTTCGCTGTGGTTTAAAATAGATATATATCTATTTATCACCTGTGTCTATGGTGCCCGTTTATTCTGAGCCACAGCCTATCTGAGGAATCTGTGAGAAATGAACTCTTGCATTTAATCCACATAGCCAATGTAAGGGAATCAATGTAGGTGCGCTACACATTGCTGTTATTTGAATGAAAACTTTAAAGGACTTTGAAACCAACTGCTGTGTCCTCTGACCAGGTGAGGAGTAGCTCTGGGTTTCTATTGCTTTTTGACTCATAGTCCTACAGCAACTTGTCTTGCAGGGTCTTTTTTCAGTTTCATTCTTCCACATTAATCTATTTTTCTTAGACTCAGTACAGTCCATTTCTACAACCAATATTACTTAAAAAGTTCTAGTCCTTTAAATTCTGCCTTAACTGTATAATAATGAAATTCAGTGTACCCACAACAGTTTCACCAGCGCTGCTCCTTCCCGCCCTGTGGGTTTTTCTTTTGATGGCAAATGGATTTGTTAAGTAATCTGGGTTAAAGTAGTTGTAGTATTTGATATTTTTCTGTGGTTTTTGACATTTTAAGCCACCTAGAGTCAAGAAAAGAGGGTTAAAAGTGCCCAAATAAAGGAAGTCTCTGGTGCAAGTTTCATAGTTGCAAATTTCATATTATTATTATTTATTTGATTTAATGCTATGAATTCCTTAACTGGCCAGTCAAACCACTGACAATACAAGTATAATAACAGAGCTACTGTGAAAATTGCAGTACAATTATGTATGTGATGTACTTTGCACTTTCTAACATATTATATAATAAAATACATTATATAATAATTACAACATAATGCTAAATATTATTATTGGTAATAAGCCCAAAGTTCCAAAACAGAGTAATAGCAATAGAAAAAAAATAACTGCAACTGCAGACACTATTGCAATTTTGTAATTGTACCACCAACCCCAGCATTATACCCAGACCATTCCCATAGCAACTATGGCTATTGAGAATTACAGTGACAAGGAATCAGTCTTCTCCTTTGTACTTCTGAACCACAAGAAAGCTTGTTCAGCTCAGCTGGACAACTACAGCTGCTAAACATGCAATTACATTGCCATAGGTCCCTTACGCAAAGCAGGATCCATACCGTAGCATCTCTGTATTGTGCCAGTATCAAGGGAGCTTATATCTGTTTCTAATTGGCTCTTTCGTGTATGACAGAGGCTAGGAGTCCGCTTGCGGAGAGGGCGGGATATAAATGTAAAGTAATAAATAAATAAATAGGATTGCTCTGTAAGTTTGGTGGAGAATCAGGTCCAGAACAATGTGTTGGACCTTACTCTGGGTCAGAACAAAGACTTCTTGCAGCAAATTTTACCCATGAGAGGTTGTTATGGTTACTTGTTAAACAGCAGATGTTTTACCATACTGGTGACTCACTAATTGGGGGAATACAATCTTTGAAGCTAATTATTGATGGAGAAAAACCATGCATTCATGACTCACTAACTGCACAAGCACAGTTAGTTGAAAGGCACCGGTACAGATCTGACTTACATATTATGGTAGTCAAAAGCAAAGTCAAAACACAAGGAGGAATGAAAACAAAAGGTCCATCTTAATCCGTGCTGTTATGATCATGATACAAGTTTAGACTAACAAAATAACCTTTAAAATTAGGATAGTATTGCTGCATTCCAGAATTTTAGTTTTGGCAAGAGTTTTCTCATTGAGGAAGGATCTCATATCATCCGAGCTGTTCAGTATAGGTTGTCATGGGAACAGAATGAGTTTCAGTGATAATGGGCACATATGGGGTGCTGTATGCTGTGTCTAATAGGTTATTTGAGCATTCTAATTGCAGGGGTGTATGAATACTAATCTCTTACATAACTTCAGCACTTGTTTAATAGATTTCCACCTATTGTTATAAGAGGTGAACTGAGTTCTACAAGTATTGAATTTTTGAACCAGAGTGCCCAAATCTGAATTACTGGCCAGTTCTAATAACCACATAATGGAGGTGTATACTGCATAACTGTTTTGCCACTTTATTCTTTTGAGGGTGTCCCAATGTAACACTAACTAAAGGGACACGTAGTAGAGGCAGTGTAGTAGTAAGCCATTGAACTAGGACTGTGGAAACTGTGTCCAAATCCCAGCTCAGAACCAAATTAGATGTGAAAGAACCCCCAAGTCCACCATGGTGATGCCACTTCCATTTTAGGGATAAAATTCCCTGTGCTTACAAATGCTACAGGAGCCCCATGGTGTGGTAGTAAGTTGCAGCCAGTGCTGGATTAAACCCTGTGGAGGCACCTAGGCAGTCAAAATCTTGGGAGGCCCCTTGTGAATTATCTCGGAGCACCTGTCCTGCCACCCATGGTATCTGCTGCAGTCTGCAGGCACCTTCTCAAAAGCCTCTTTGACAAAGCTGCAGGGAGGAGGCAGAGAGAGACAAACTTGGCAACAATGCCAGCAGCAGCCACACCTAGAATTGCCAATCCCCAGGTCCCAGCGGGGGTTCTCCCACTTTCCCAGGCTCCTTTCTGCCCCCAGTCAGCTAGCTGGCGGGGGGGGGGGGGAAGCCCCGCCCCCACAGCCACCATGTGACTGTCCACCTCCAGAGGCTTCAGTCTCTGATTGAAAGGCTTCCTCTTGGGATGGTGTGTCTGTGTTACTTTGAAGAAGTTGGCAGCAACTTGTGAGTAGAAATGCCAATCTTTTGCTTCAGAGTTGCCAGAAACAAGGGGGGGAGGGAATGTCGATGCGCCTCTGTTTAGTGAGGGTGGTCTTAAGTGACGCAAAGAATGAAGGCTTGCACACAGCAGTGATAAAACCACTATATACAATTTATTTACACCTCCACTCTCCAAACTGACAGAATGCTCCGCTGCAACTCCACCATACATAACCCACACACAGTAAAGTGTCTTTGTACATTTATACAATCCATCCACCCAGGTAACCAATCAGCTTGCTGCTGAGTCATGCTGACATTGTCCAGGCTGATGCAATCTGGCAACCAGCTACCTTCTGTCACTTAGATGATCTACCTGGCAGATCAGTTACTTTCACTTTCCCAGCATGTGCTTAGAAACTGCTTAGCTTTCATAATATTAACAGGGAAATGTCTGCTGGGCACTTCATTATTCCCTATATAGAGATCGATTTTCATAGGGTATAATGGGGAATTGATCTGGAGGTATCGGGGGCTCTGGGGGGCTGTTTTTTGAGATAGAGGCACCAAATTTTCAGTATAGCATCTAGTGCTTCTCCCCAAAATACCCACCAAGTTTCAAAATGATTGGACCAGGGGGTCCAATTCTATGAGCCCCAAAAGAAGGTGCCCCTATCCTTCATTATTTCCAATGGAAGGAAGGCATTTTAAAAGGTGTGCTGTCCCTTTAAATGTGATGGCCAAAACTCCCTTGGAGTTCAATTATGCTTGTCACACCCTTGCTCCTGGCTCCGCCCCCAATGTCTCCTGGCTGTACCCCAATGTCCCCAGATATTTCTTGAATTGGACTTGGCAACCCTAGCCACACCTGACAAGTTGAGCAAAGAGCGATTCAGTTGCCGGCTGTGCGTGCAGGCTGGGAGGGATGCAAGCAGGGGGAAAACTGGGGGAGAAAGTTGGCCTGGGGCCCCTAAAGGCGTGGGGGCCCATAGGCCAGTGCCTACTTGGCCTAATTGTTAAACTGGCCCTGGCTGCAGCACTGCAGTCCAAGCTCTGCTCATGACCTGAGTTTGATCCCAGCAGAAGCTGGGTTCAGGTATCTGGCTTCCATCCTTCTGAGTTCAGTAAAATGGGTACCCAGCTTGCTGGGGGTAAAATGTAGATGACTGGGGAAGGCAATAAAATGTAGATGACTGGGAAAGGTAACAAACAGTCCGCCAAGAAACTGTCATGATATGATGTCACACCCTGTCACTAACAACTTGGTGCTTGCACAGGGGACTACATTTACGTTTACCTTTGCAAATGCTACAGGGGGCTGATCTTGATTGGGACTATGGGGGATGCTTGTTCCCTCCACCAGTGTGCTGCTTTAAGAGCACAGATGCTGGGGGGATGGGATCTTGAAAACACAGTGGGAAGGAACAGGAGCCCCTTCTCCTCCCATGCCATAGTCCTGATCTGGATTAGGGTTTCCAGGTCTGTGTTGGAAAATAACTGGAGACTTTGGGGGTGGATCTAGGGGAGGGCAGGGTTTGGAGAGCCAGAAACAGAAAGAGCAATTAACATGCGTTGATTCAAGTTGTTAAATGTTGCACTGAGGCTCCAGGATAAAACACTTTGGGCATTTTCGCACTGACCTTAATCGGCAGCGACGTCCCTCTTCACCGCGCAGGATCTGCACGGATTTCGCACCAATTGCTGCGGAGCACCCGGAAGAGCCGCAAAGTCCCGCGGCTTTTGTGGTGCAAACGGAAACCGCCAAAAACCAGTTTCCATTTGCGCCGCAAAAGCCGTGGG
The DNA here is from genome assembly GCF_032191835.1 of Heteronotia binoei. NCBI lineage: Eukaryota > Metazoa > Chordata > Lepidosauria > Squamata > Gekkonidae > Heteronotia > Heteronotia binoei. Next base: position 59,890,576 of record NC_083227.1, read on the forward strand.
ACTTTGCGGCTCTTCCGGGTGCTCCGCAGCAATTGGTACGAAATCCGTGCAGATCTTGCGCGGTGAAGAGGGACGTTGCTGCCGATTAAGGTCAGTGCGAAAACGCCCTGAGAGAAAAAGGCTGATGAAGGTCTGAAACCGTGAGGAATCCTGGGCTGCGGTCCCTTATTCTCTCAGAGACAAGCTGTGCTGGAGATTTGAGAACTCTACTCACGTTGCTGAACATGAGAACAGCAGGAAGGCAATTGCCTCT